>NC_030683.2:117428171-117733171 GCF_000004195.4 Xenopus tropicalis | reverse complement strand
GTGTAGCTGTGTGTAACTGTGTGTAACTGTGTGTAGCTGTGTGTAACTGTGTGTAACTGTGTGTAACTGTGTGTAGCTGTGTGTAGCTGTGTGTAACTGTGTGTAGCTGTGTGTAACTGTGTAACTGTGTGTAGCTGTGTGTAGCTGTGTGTAACTGTGTGTAACTGTGTGTAACTGTGTGTTGCTGTGTGTAGCTGTGTGTAGCTGTGTGTAACTGTGTGTAGCTGTGTGTAACTGTGTGTAACTGTGTGTAACTGTGTGTAGCTGTGTGTAACTGTGTGTAACTGTGTGTAGCTGTGTGTAGCTGTGTGTAACTGTGTGTAACTGTGTGTAGCTGTGTGTAACTGTGTGTAACTGTGTGTTACTGTGTGTAGCTGTGTGTAGCTGTGTGTAACTGTGTGTAACTGTGTGTAGCTGTGTGTAACTGTGTGTAACTGTGTGTTACTGTGTGTAGCTGTGTGTAGCTGTGTGTAGCTGTGTGTAACTGTGTGTAACTGTGTGTTACTGTGTGTAGCTGTGTGTAACTGTGTGTAACTGTGTGTAGCTGTGTGTAACTGTGTGTAACTGTGTGTTACTGTGTGTAGCTGTGTGTAGCTGTGTGTAGCTGTGTGTAACTGTGTGTAGCTGTGTGTTGCTGTGTGTAGCTGTGTGTAGCTGTGTGTAACTGTGTGTAGCTGTGTGTAACTGTGTGTTGCTGTGTGTAGCTGTGTGTAGCTGTGTGTAGCTGTGTGTAGCTGTGTGTAGCTGTGTGTAGCTGTGTGTAGCTGTGTGTAACTGTGTGTAGCTGTGTGTAGCTGTGTGTAGCTGTGTGTAGCTGTGTGCATGTAGAAGCTGCTATTAATTATGTGGGAGGGTGCGACTGATGTGGAACAGGCTCATTTATACCATACGCACGCAAGGCCTCGGCCAATGACGGTAGGGACTGGGGCAGCGTGTGACTGGATGAATCAGCGCCGCGGGGCGTTCTTGTACAGAGACTGATAAAAGAAATATGTGTCACACTTGTCCCCTCGGGCAATGAGCTCTGGAGATTTAGGAGATTATGGGATTCAAAGGAAAGATATTGCAGGGGTTCCGCACGTCCCGTGTATAAAACCATTTGGTGTGTATCTCAGCCTGGGCACAGTATGTCTTCCTTATCTACCCTCTGCGTAGTCTCCTTGCCCAGGGCACAGGGCACAGGGTATTCTCTACTGGGGTTTTCAGCTGGCACAGAAGAGTCCAAACATGAATGATCTGTCTAGGGATGATTTTGGCCAGAAGAAACACAAATCTGCACTGCCATTTATGGATGCTTCCTGCCACCCTGGCCGACACACAGGTGGCATTTTGGGCAAGAATACTTACAACATTGCCAGGGTACCATTAAAGGAGTGGTTAACCTTATATCAACTTCTAGTTATAGAATGACCTATTCCTAGCAACTTCGCAATTGTTTTTCAATATTTATTTTTTATCGTTTTTGAGTTATTTGCCTTCCTCTTCCACCTCTTTCCAGATTTCCAACGGGGGTCGCTGACCCCGGCAGCCAGAAATGATTGCTCTGTAAGGCTACATTTTTATTATTATTGTCACTTTTATTACTAATCTTTCTGTGCAGGCCCCTCTGCTATTCATATTCCCATCCCTCGTTTAAACCCCTGCCTGGTTACCAGGGTAAAAAAAGACTCTAGCAACCAGATAGCTGCTAAAATACAAAATGGAAAGCTGCTGAACAAAAAGCCAAAAAATTGAAAAAACATCAAAAATAAAAAATGAAGACCAATTGCTAATTGTCTCAGAACTGAACTACCCCTTTAAATAGCATTTTGAACTACTTTGTTTCCACTGGAAAACACGATCGCAACATTTTTCAAAAACTGCAGGGGCTGCTGGGAGCTGTAGTTCAGTAAACACCTACAAAAAGCAAGAAAGAGATTTCAGAAGGCTCATTGAATCAATAACTCAGATCATGCAGAGCATTATGGGGCAGAAGCCTGAAACAGGGCTCAGTTATTATGCACTGTGCCTTTAAAGGTTTCGGCTAGTACGGCAGCCTGATCTTCGGCAGGCAGTGCAATTAGCGTAGCATTTAGAGATCCGGCCTTGGGCTAAACAGCCGCGTATATAGTACAGTGCTCCCTTTATCTGCTCACTGACTATTAATCCCATAATGCACTGCAGGTCCTTCACTCCTTCTTCCAATGAATGCCAACTGAGGTGCACAAAGTTTTAAAAGACTTTGACTGTGTTTGCACTTCTGGCCCTTTAAGTTATAAACGCCACGCTGTGATGTCACAAGTAGCCTTTTACATAGTAATGTAGCTTTGGGACTGCACCTTCCCTGTATAACCCACGTCAGGTGTGTAACTGAGTTCGGCTACAGCCGGTATTGGGCCCAATTGCGTAAAATGGTGAATACTTTATATATCACCCCCCCAAATTCCTCATTGTGCTGCTTTCTAGTGTTTTTGTGTGAAAATTCTCAGCTGTGAGAGTGCAAATATGGGCTTTTTTTTGAAAAGATAATAATTGATTAATGCCCTGCTGCCACAGACCCTTTGGGGAAGAAAGGAGCGGAGTAATTAGAAGATGGACAGACCTTGTTAGCCATTCACACCTTTAATGAGGTGACAGTTGGGAAACCTTCCTGCCAGCAAACAGAAGCTCCCTGATACAAGTCCCCCCCCCCCTCTGACTGTGGCTGCGGCTTCCTCAGCATAACCATCAGCATTCAATGAGCTGAGGTGTAAAGTCCCTGCTCCGCTTTGCACACCCTGGTGTTATTGACTTTATTCTTTACTCCCTGTATAAGTAACATGGAGCTGCCATGTCCGTGCCAGAGAAAGAGAGAAAGCAAGCAGCGCGTTGCCTCGGCTAAGGGCCATTCAGCTGGGGCCCCGGGGGGGGGGGGGGCTACAAATGATTACTGACTGGGTCACTACTACTCTTTCCTAGAATTATTTAATGTTTAGTAGCAAGAAATCTGATTAATTTCTTTACCCAGGTGATGGGTCCAATTAAGCTGATCCCGGGCCAAGGAGATTAAGCACCCAAGGCTAGCCTTGCAATCTGCGCCTCCCCCACCCCCAGGGGCAGGTAAATCTATGGGGTGTAATGGATACATGACACTGGGGGGCTTTTGATTTTAGGTTGTTCTGTATAGGACATTTATTAATATTAGTGATGAAAGAATTTTTTGCTCCAGGCATGGATTTGTGGTGAAATTCAGCATTTTGCCATTGGCAAATTGTTTTTTGATAAAATTTACCACAAAAAATTTGTGGGCATTAGTGATGGGCGAAAAGTTTCGCCAGGCATGGATTCGCGGCGAATTTCCGCGTTTCGCCATTGGCGGATTGTTTCGCGAAACGGATGAAAAATTTCGCTGCGGAAAAATTCGCCGCACGTCCAAAAATTGTCGCCGGCGTCAAAAAAGAATAGTCGCGGGCGACAAAATAATAGCCGCGGGCGACGAAACAATAGCGCGCGACAAAATAATAGCCGCGGGCGACGAAACAATAGCCGCGCGACAAAACAATAGCCACGGGCGACGAAACAAGAGCCGTGCGGCGAAACAAGAGCCGCGGGCGACGAAACAAGAGCCACGCGCGACGAAATAATAGCCGCGCGACAAAACAATAGCCGCGGGCGACGAAACAAGAGCCGCGCGACGAAACAAGAGCCGCGGGCGACGAAACAAGAGCCGCGGGCGTCGAAACAAGAGCCGCGGGCGACGAAACAAGAGCCGCGCGCGACGAAATAGTAGCCGCGCGACAAAACAATAGCCGCAAGAGACGAAACAATAGCCGCGCGACAAAATAATAGCCGCGGGCGACGAAACAATAGCCGCGCGACAAAACAATAGCCACGGGCGACGAAACAAGAGCCGTGCGGCGAAACAAGAGCCGCGGGCGACGAAACAAGAGCCACGCGCGACGAAATAATAGCCGCGCGACAAAACAATAGCCGCGGGCAACGAAACAAGAGCCGCGCGACGAAACAAGAGCCGCGGGCGACGAAACAAGAGCCGCGGGCGTCGAAACAAGAGCCGCGGGCGACGAAACAAGAGCCGCGCGCGACGAAATAGTAGCCGCGCGACAAAACAATAGCCGCAAGAGACGAAACAATAGCCGCGCGACAAAATAATAGCCGCGGGCGACAATTTTTTTTGTCGCACGACATTTTCGCCGTTTCGCGAATTTTTCGCCGTTTCGCGGATCTTTTCAAAGATTCGCGAATTTTTCGGCGAAACGGAGCAGATTCGATCATCACTAGTGGGCATGTCAAAAAAGGCTCAGACAGTTATAAAGCCCAATAAGTAGTTGTTGGAATTAAGCTCCCCACCCCACCCAGACAGAGCCGACGGGACACTGAAAAACCCAATGGGCCCCGGCCCTCTTGGGCTCTGTCGACCCAGACCCGATCCCTGCTTGCCCTCCTCCATTGCACCCCTGCTGCCCTCTGGGGGGAAGGGCTAGTGGTGGGTGAATGGGTGGGTGGCAGGGGCCCCAGAGCAGATGTGGGGGCCCGTTGGGTAGCAGCCCTGGTGGGCCTCGGACACCCCAGTCAGACCCTGCCTTTGCCCAAAATGGTTGAGCCCTAGGCTGGTGCCTCTGCTGCCGACCCCAGTTCTACCAGTGTAGGCTGCAGCATGTATCCCAGTGAGCTGTAGGTCTAATAGGAGTCTGTTTGTAAAAGGGATTGATATGGCAATATTCCTATAGAAAAGACTAAAGGTCCAAAATGCCATAGGCCCATTCCATAAGTACAGTATGTAGAACTGCATCCTTGGCTACCATTAAGTACATTTGGGTGGCCCATTCCCGGTTTACATTTCTCCCTCAAACAAACGCTTCCGCACACTCCATCACCTTGGGCTGCACAGCTTTCTGTAACAATGGCCCCTCTGCAGTTTTATGTCCCCAGCCTTCAGCGCTTTATGGTTGCAGTCACATGGGCAAAGCTGTAAATCTGACCCTTTATGGGCCCTAAAACAATCCCGGAAATAAATGGTCATTTAGGCCTGGTGTCCCTTCTGTCATGTAACTCTCCAGGGCAGGAAACATGGCAGTTACTGACTTACAGTAAGGCCGCCCATTGGTGCATCTGGCCTCCTTCTGTTGGCCCTTTACAGCCAATGTCCCTCTGCCAGACTGGGGGGCTCTAGCCCTAAAGCAAGAATCGGAGCTGTTCCGCGCATTCCCAGGAACATATGTTCCGCACTTTCGGTACAGTAGAACCCATACACTACAGTGTGCAGAGAGCTGTGCATATGTACATGTACAAGTCAAACTCACATATTACTTTTCTTCTCTTTGTCAGATAATTATTTTAATGAATACGTATATCAGTATATATAAGACCCTGGTATGGGACACAATAGACCTTTAACCAAATGCATGTCCCATAATACTGAAACCAGGAAAACACTGGACGGGGGTCCTCCAGCTGTTCTTCGACTATAAACCCCCCAGCATCTCTTAGCTGTTTGGCATAATTCCAATCTATAGAACAAAATATGGTCAGAACCTGATTGCCCCCAATCACCAATGTCTTAAAGCCATGCCCTGACAATATACTCCAATGCCTGTATATTATATACCCGAAGTGCTTCCATCTGAAGTCCAGGGAAGGCATTCAATAGGGTCAGACTGGGCCAGCAGTATACCAGGAAAAACCCAGAGGGCCCTGACCCTAATGGTCTCCACCATCCTAGACCCAATGCCCACCTGCAAGTATGGCCACTGGCCTGTTGCCATTGCTCCACCACAGCTCTTCCTCCCTTGATTGCAGCAAAGATTGTATAAGGTACATGGGCGGGGGGATAAGGGGCTGGCAGCAAGCGAGGTGGCCGGCAGGGGCCCCTAAGAGGGTGTGGGGGCCCTCGGGTAGCAACCCTGTGGGCATTGCACACCCCAGTCCCACATTGCCATCCAAAGAGACACCAGTTACATTTATTTATGTACAGTATGTATAATTTTCCATGGCACTGCCATACCTTCATGTGCCCTATGGCACTGCCATACCCTCATTAACAGTAGACCATTAACAGTAGACCCCAAACTGGCACAAGCCTGGGCACCTCAAATTAATGTTTGTTCTGTCTGCATAACAGAAAGCCAAGGGCGGCATAGAAGCCAATGCAAGAAAGGAAGCCACGGGCAAGGTAGAAGCAGGATTCTGGGGTGTAATGCCAGGCCAAGCAACAAATCCGGAGCATGGAGGCTGAAAAAAGAACTAAAACTTGCAGAGTCAGTAAAAAAGGGGGATAAAACTATTTTTAAATATATGAGCGTGAGGATAAAATCAAGGGGCGGGTAAGCTAAATGAGAAACAGATGGAAGGAGACACTGCCGCACTTACTATTTCTGTTCTGTTTTTAAAGGGAAACTGTACCCTTTCCTATCCAATATTTATGCTTCAGATTTCAGACTCAGGCCACTCACATATACTCAGGCACGCTTCTGTAATAAATAGCTCTAATATCGGAGCCAGAGAGACCCCAGCGACACACAATAAAAACAAAGCCACTTGCTGTTTTACCCCCATTTATTGCAGAATACATACAGCAAAATACAATGTTTTCTCTATTCGGAACACCATCTCGGAATGTTGTCGTTGCCTGCACCTTAACCCAAAAGCACCCTTGGAGGTAACACAGCAATAGGCAGCACCAAAAGGTATTGCACTATTTCTACAGAACTCCCTTACGTGCGCTTGGGCCCCAGGGCCCCCTGTAAGTAGCACATCCAGTCCCAGCTTTACAGAAAGTATGATATTAACTATTCATTTTCTGTACAAATATACAATTGCCTCTCTGCATATTTGAGTTAACACATGGCAACCAATCAAATTGTTACATTCACTGTTCTACCTACAGCTGGCTGAAAAAAGTCAATCACTGATTGGTTGCTATCAGTTACGTAAGTAATCTAGGGCAGGCCCAGGTGTAGGAAGTGCAACCGGACCCCCCACCCCACTCCTCGAGAGGTGCACTTACTCAACGGCGTCGCACTTGGATGATGGAAAACTCCTCCATTCTTCAGCCCTAGGCCCGGGTTCAGTTGCATCCCCCACACCCCCAGTAGTTAGGCCCTGGTTACTGCTGGCAGGCAAATTGTCTCCAAGTTTTGCTAAATATAAAAACAGACCAAATGAAAACATATGGAACCTTACAGACCCCAGGTAACATATTGTTGGGGCTTTTTGATTCTTAATGATTTTTATACCTGGGTGTTGGGGCGAATCCATGGTACTGATATGCTGCAAGGCCAGGAGTCAAAGATGAATGGACTTAAACCATGCAGAGTAAATTAACCTACCGCCATAACCGAGCCACCAAAACCCTTAACTGAGGGTCTCAAACCATATGCTGTTTTAGGTGGGCTCAACACATACTCAACTTCTTACCAACATGCTGAAGAATGGCTCTTCTGCCCACATTGTCCCATCCTGTTTGTGGACTATGAGCTTGCAAACTCTCTTTAGCAGGGCTTGCTTTACTTCTTGTATTGATCACTGGTTGGTGCTTTATACATAAGTGGAAATAACTAGTGATGAGCGAATTTTTTCACCAGGCATGGATTTGCAGCGAATTTCCGCATTTCGCCACTGGCAAATTTGTTTTGCCGAACTTCCGTGAAAATTCACATCAGACAAATTCGTCACACGGAATTTTTTTTTTGTTGCGTGTCAAATTGGACGCAGGCTCAGCAAAAAAGGGCGCGGACGCGTCAAATCGGACGCATCAAAAAAGGGCGCAGTCGCATCAAAATAGGGTACGGTCGAGTAAAAAAAAATGTGGGAGACAAAAAAAATAGCCGCGGGCAACAAAAAAAGATGCAGGTGACAAAAAAAAAATTGCAAATTGCAAATGCGCTTCGAAGCGAAACTGGACAGTTTCGCTCATCGCTAGTAATAACACCACAAAGGGTTTTCCATTTAAAAAAAACACAGCATTATATTTCTTGACACTATCATAGTGTCTATTACAAGGTAAGACCAGTTGAAACCGTACTGTGCAGCTCCCGGAGGCGCTGGAATGTTGGGGTTCCCATGGGGCCCTAATTAATCACCACTGACTCCATGCAATGACTTTCATATCAACTTTATCTGCAATAACATTATAAGCAACATGTCAAAGTCCCACATCTTAATTAGATAAATGCTTTATAGGAGGCAATACAACGCTCTGCAAGTGTCTCGAATCCCATAAAAGAGCAGGCTTTGCACCTAGCAAGGACTTATTCTCTCCAAGACCATAAAGTAGATCAACTCACGGTTGAAAAAAATGTGACTCCCAAGTCCTTTTAAGACAGTAACAAATAAAGTGTAGAAAAGTGCCTTTGCTATTTAATTTAGCAACACACAAAACCAACTGTCTTTCTGTGTATTACCTCCTCCAAGTGCCAAATGTTCTTTATTTTCTTCATTCTTTCCACCATCAATCCAACCTAGAGAACAATGGACAAAGGCGCTGGAGAGGGAGGGAGTCCTTTTTATGGCCTCCGTTTCCAGGACTCCCCAATCTCATCAAAACATGATCCCCTGCTTCTGCTATCTGCTAATGGGCTTTATTTATAGGCGCTCGGGTTAAAGGGACAGTGCCCTTGGCCCATTCTTAGGGAATCTCAGATAAGAATCCCACAGGTCTATATATCAAAATGGCCAATGCCGCAGGAAAGTGCAAGGGGTCAAGAACAAAATGCAGCAGAAATCGTTAGAAACAAAAATGATTCATTGTAACTTCTGTCAAGAAACATAAAAATGACTGATGTGGAGGACACTTGGGTTTTGGGGATGAAGCCGAATGTGGGAACGTTTCCAAATGAGTACTTCTATATACGAAAGACTGCATTTATTTATACTAATAATGATAATAATATTATTAAGAGATTTTGTAGAAATGCACTTGGCTATGCTGAGTGTTTTTGACAATGGAGCTGAACTGTGCTGGGGATTTTCAGCTCCAGGGAAGAGAGGTCATAACCACACCCAAGTATTATACAATATGGTGCCCTCTAGGCACAAACATGAGCTCTTTCCCCATAGAATAAACAACAAACTTCATTGTTAAGGGTCAACACAATGCAATAGGATATAGCTAACTACTGTATATGTGGCTAGTATCAAACAGTTATAGTTGTATTATATATTATAGTCTAGTGTCAGGGGCAGGCACTGGTGCTAACATTTCCTAAGAACTCTTGCACATTCCCACACCTTGTGTCTCACCCCTTTCTCCTTGTAGATTGTAAGCTCTTTTGGGCAGGGCTCTCTTCACCTCTTGTATCGGTTATTGATTGCTTTATATGTTACTCTGTATGTCCAATGTATGTAACCCACTTATTGTACAGCGCTGCGGAATATGTTGGCGCTTTATAAATAAATGTTAATAATAATAATAATAATAATAGTATGTTTGGTGGGGGGTTTCTGGCTTAATTCTTGCACCTGGGCCCATTGGAATTTGGTTTCCCACCCGTTAAACTGGCCATACACTTGCTTTAAGGTGCTACCAGTTTAAACTGGCCATATGCAGTACTTGTGTTAAGGTACTATTAGTAGTGATGAGCAAATCTGTTCCGTTTTGCCTCGCTGAAAAATTCGTGAATCTTTCAAAAGATCCGCGAAACGGCGAAAAATTCACGAAAATGTCCTGCGGCAAAAAAAATTGTCGCCCGCGGCTATTCTTTTGTTGCACGGCTATTATTTTGTCGCCCGCAGCTATTGTTTCGTCACCCATGGCTATTATTTTGTCGCACGCCTATTGTTTTGTCGCCCGTAGCTATTGTTTCGTCGCCCGCGGCTATTATTTTGTCGCACGGCTATTCTTTTGACGCCCGCGACTATTCTTTTTTGACGCCGGCGACAATTTTTGGACGTGCGGCAAATTTTCCGCTGCAAATTTTTTCATCCGTTTCGCGAAACAATCCGCCAATGGCAAAACGTGGAAATTCGCCGCGAATCCATGCCTGGCGAAACATTTCGCCCATCACTAACTACTAGTGTTTAGGGATGACAAGTATAGGGGCACTGGATTAAGTCTTGCACCAGGGCCCATTGGAATTAAATTGCCCATCCTTTAAACTGGCCATATACTTGCTCACTAAGTAGCTAATAGTGTTTGGGGATGACAAGTATAGGGGCAGTAGATTAAATCTTGTACCAGGGCCTGGCAGGCCATTTGCTTTATTCATTTTCAATGAGCCAACAAGCAACCTGGCCAGTCAAACTCTAGTGCGTTGATCAACCTGAACAGAAATTCAAGCCACTTGATTCTCCATAAAGAGAGCTAAGCAGCACTGACTCCCAAGGTCCCCTCCCACATCACCAATGAAGCTCACCTACATGTTCACTCACCAGCAAAAACCCTCTCAGACCAGTTGCACAGTTCTGTTTCTGGATGTGCAATCCCGAAATTAGGGAAGGCAACAGAAGCATGTATCTAAGGTCCTAACCCCTCCTCCCTGCCATCTGCACCTTAGGCATATACGTCTGCTGCCTAGTACCTACCCTTAGTTCTGGCTATTGTAAGGTATCTCAGCTGATCCTTGTTAATCTAGTTGCAGTTTAGATGCAGCCATGGTGGACCTCTTAGAGAACTGAAAGACTTTCTCCCCTCTAGGTTAAATCATTGATCCCCTATCAGTGGCTCGGGGGGGGGGGGTAACATATTTCCCACTGCCCCCTTTTATGTTGCTCTCAGTGGCCTCAAAGTAGGTGCCCAGTTTTACATTTCTGGCTTGGAGACAGGTTTTGGAAACACAGTTTTACTCCAAGCAGAGCCTCCTGCAGGCTAGCAGTCCCCATGGGGCTACCAAATAGCCAATCACAGCCCTTATTTGGCATCCCCAAATAACTTTTTTCATGCTTATGTGGCTCAAGACCAAAAAAGGTTGGGAATCCCTGGCTTAAATGATGAAACAGAGAGCATAAGATATAGCTTATCAATAGAATAGCTGGTCAATTTAAACCACAGATAAGCCATTTCTTTGGCCTGGTCCTCACCCATTTCTTACATCTTGTGCATTGATTTTTTTTACACTTCCCCCATGATCCTGGAATACTAATAAATCAACCTCCTCCTCTTTCACCCTGACCCTGCAGACTCCACACAATACTATCCAGAACAATCCAGCTGCACTAATATTGTAGCAATACACTCATGTTGTTGTAGAATGTGGGAGTTAACAAGAGCTTACAATCCAATTAGAAATATCTTTTACTGTAGAGAATAGAAGCAAGGAAGGACTCTTTCCCAATGTCAGGCCACAGGTCACCACGGCCCAGCAAGGACAGGTTTAGAGATAATCCTAGCTTCCTCCACTGCCTTCCTAAAAGAGCCACGTTCAAAAAGAGTCCAGTAAAGAAGATAATCCAGAAAATGTGTTTTGTGGATATTTTTAATAGGATTTCTATGCTTTGCTTTTCTTTTAAGATCTTAGGGCTATGACAAACATAGTGTATTCACAGCCAGCAGAGAAGAGCAACCATCACTACCAGCTCCCATTCACAAGAACAGGAAAGGTTTGGCTGTGCCAGTATTTCCATGACATGACCATACCAACACTGTCAAGTGAATGGGAGTTGGCGGTGGCAATTTTGGTTCCGTTCCTGCCATGTACAATATACTGGCCAAGAATGTACCCAATTATCACTAGAGGGCTTCCCTTGACAGGTGATTTATTTTGTTATAATTTTTGCATTTTGTACTACTGTCTCCATTATTCCCTAACTAACACATTCTTGCCCTGCTACTTTAACTGCCACTGGAGCCAAGGCCATTACCCCCTATCTGCAAGCCCCTAAAGATACCTCTGAATAGAACTTTATTTATATAGATTATATGAGTTTGTGCCCCCCCTGGATGGCGGCCTTGGAAAAACAAACTAAATGGCTGTTCTTTTGCTTGAGAAATGTTGGTCAGCACTGACCTTTTGCTTTGGCATTCCTCTTTCTCTATAAAATCCTCTTCCCTCCCGCACGTTGTTGATTTAGCGTTATTTGTTCTTCAGCCCCATACAGAGAAGAGCCATTCTCCAATATCTGTGTGGGACGGCAATAAAGCATGTGTCCGCTTCAATCACGCTTTTATTTCGTTAGGGCGGCCGAGTGGGCCAGCTGATGGCTGTCAGCGTACAATAAAGAGCGGGTTTTTTAGGCCATTGTAAAAAATAGCACAGTTTCAGGAGAAATTGTCAGCCCTCAGGTCGAGAAGCTTGACCAATTTTCTCAGTGCTGGCAGCAAAAACGGGTTTACTGTATTTTGAAGCTTTCTGGATAATGGGTTTCTGGATAACATATCCCAAAATGATATCAATTCAGCCACTGGGTCTGCTCCCCCACTGTAATGCCCTTATGTGTGTATCAGTATCTATACACGCAGACGTGATCATATCATAGAGGAATAGTCTTGAGACCAATAGTGCCATCAATATGGAATGATGAATCCTGACACGTAAATATCATTATTCATTGGACCATGTATATAAAGACGCCAGTCTGGAAGCAGTCGAGAACATCATCCTTTACCACCATTATGGGCATAGTTATCATTGTTTGTTTGAGCTAAACCCGCCAGTGACCGATATCCATAGTATGAGAATGCCTATTCTAATAATTCCTTGGACGCACGTCCCAAAAACCTAATAAATCTTCATTTCTACAAACAGTATGTTTACATGCATGGCCAGCATTATGAGGAACATTAATAGTACATTATTCTCTATATATTCCTACAGGTCATGTAGTGGAAAACTGTAATAAGAATATTTAGTCAGAATTGCAACTCCTAGCATGGATCGTGCAGGATACTGAGAGTTGTTGTACTGCAACATCTGCAAAGCCCAACTGAGATCCCCGGATTGTACATTACCGGTAATGTATATGGAGCAAAAATAACACTAATGTCCCAAAATAAATAATCCTCTTTTTACTGCTCAATAAAAGGTGTGAATCGTCTAATTCTGGTTTCTGGATATTACTCACTCTGGATATTACTCACTCAGGAACAGAATGTGAGGGCTGCTTGTAGCACAAGAACATCTGGCTACGGACATAGCTCCCATCATCCCAGAAGTAGAAATCAGGACAAACTTGACCAGAACCTAATCTAATTGTGGGAGAATGGACGGTGTGGGAGTAGTGGGGGATGGGAGCACATGGGGATCGGGTCTGGGTTGGTGGGGACCAGGTTTTATCCCCACAGGTTTTGCAGGTTTTTGTCCCACTGCCAATCTGACCCTGGATCTGTTTATTTGGCAAGAGTGCAGATGAGTGGATCTTTTCCTGATTTGGCTACCTATTGTGGTGAAGAAGGCCTATGTAGACCCGTTGGGCAAGGACAGATCAACAACAGATCCAATCCTTAAGCCCTATGAGATTTTCAAGCCTACTGCCTCTCAGCAGACCCATGGAGACAGTCCAATAAGCTGCCAACTTGGTTGGCCAACAGGGTTGCCACCTGTCTGGGTTTGACCTGGACAGCCATTTTTTAAGGGGCTGCCTGAGACAAAAACCTTCTTGATACCCTTGATATTGTGTACAACGGATGTAATAACTCCACCCCTGATGTCATCATGCGACAAACAACTTCATCACATGACGTTGGTGGTTTGCATGATTACGTCATTGACGCATGGTGCTGATGTCATCACGCACGCCCCTTTTTCCGGATTTAAAGCCCGCCAATGGTGGCAACCCTATTGTCCAATGAGCATGTTGAGTGTCTCACTGGATAATCATATTCCACCCCATGTATACAGAGACAGCTCTCTGGTCTCCTTATTGAGAGAGCAAATCTGGCAATTTAGTAGCAAGAAAGGGCCCAGCTCACACTCCCATCCCCATGGCTCTAGCCAATCATTTCCTCTTTTAACAGGTGCTTCACACCTCTCTGTTTCTTTGTTTAGAGGAGGAGATATTTGCAGGTTACTAATTGGTTCCCCTCCTACCGGCATGTTGACACGGGGATCTTAGTAGCACATAAGTGCTGGCGTCCCATGGCGGCACTTCCTGTCTGGAACCTCAAGTCACAGCTTGCTGGCATTTTAGGCCAACCATCTGGTATCCCATGGAAACTAGACCTACAGTGATACGTGTAGATAGAGTATTAGTTTAATGAGTCTTTGCTATTATTTCTAAATGGCTGTCCAGTGGTGCTGCCCTATAAACAGGGAAAGTGGGACCTCCTGGCTGAGATGGACAAAGTATTGCCAAACTGCCAGCTCTTGGTTTTGAGCAATATCGGCAGCTGATATAGAAACATAAAACAAACTAGATGAATAAGATAATATCCATTTTAGTCCTAATTGTTAAATGAGTAATATGGAATCACAGGCATCATTTGTGTGTCCCTCGTGTCCCCCTTGCCGTGCTGCAGAGCAATGCAGACATATGTCATGTATAAAATAAATGACTAATCACACTGACAATAACATTAAGTGGCAGCTGCATGGAAAATCCGCCTGCAGAGTCAGTGACACTATCTGTATGGAACAGGCACTGACGTATTGGAGAGTGTGTACCGTGCAACTGTGGGTCACGCCAACCGCTTTAAAGGGGTCATTTTATAGAAAAATAACTTTTTTTGGTATATTGTAGACAGCGCTGCGTACATAAGTGGCGCTTTATAAATAAAGATATACATACATACATACAGTGGTTTTCTGAGACAATTTGCAGTGGCTCCGTTTTTAAAGGGGAACTCAACTTTAGGTTTTTGAAAAGTAAACATAGTTTCAAGCCACTTTGCAATATACATCAGTTAAAAAATATGCGGCCTTTTAATGGGTTTAATGTAATAATCTGGTTTGGAACAGTTCCCTAAGCCCCGCCCCCTGTTCCCCTGCTGATCTGGCTACTTTGTGACTCAAATAAAATGTAACAGTAGTCGCCTGTCTTCAGCCTGCCTTCAGCCTGCATCCTCCCAATCCCACAATCCCCTGTACATGTGATGCCAATAAGGAAAGGAACATCACAGTGCAATGCATTGTGGGTTATGTAGTTCCTGCATGGTGTCTGTAAGCTGTGGGGAAGTTGTTACAATTTGTAACATCAATGTTTTAGTCCCTCCTCCCCTGAATAAATGTTATTTATTCATATGTTTTAAAATAGTGATGGGTATATAAGGGGTCCCACTTTCCATAGTTTGGTAGTGGCTTGAAGCAAAGTATGGAAGGTGAGTAGGAGAGGTGTAACTTCTATGCAGCAAACCCCCTAGGGGGCCCACCCATTAAGGACACGTTTCATTCCCCACACCCTCCTTGGTGTCTTAGTGTCTGTGCCGTCTGCATCCCCCCCCCCCCGCGCCTGCACCTGTGCTGTTCCCACCTTCCCTCCAGCCTGCGCCAGTGCAAGGGGGTGTAAGGGGGTGTAAGGCTAATGCCACACAAGGCTGTTTCTCCTCTTGCACCATTGCTTTAATACAAAGTATGACTTAGGCCCCCAATTCTGTAGACTCTGGCAAATGCCAGAGGAAGGGTTTTATTTATATAAAGGAACCCAGGGGCCTGTGCCTAGGGGGGCAGCTTTTGGGGTGCAGCCCTTGGGGAGCTATATATAGGATTTTCCTTTTGAAAAAAATAAAATAGTTTTCCTAAGGAAATCTGCAGTCAAAGCTGTGGGGGGGTGAGGGGGTCTGCGCTGTGGCATGTGACATCACTCCAATGGTGTCATTGGCACCCTGGGTGTGACATCATTTCTGCGATATAGTTGGTACATTCATTTAGGTTCAGTGCCTTGTGTGGGATCGGACCTAAATACAGCCCTGGCCAGAGGGGCTGCTGTAAGATGCCATAGACAGTCACTATTTATTGGGCTTGTGGGGGGGGCTGTTTGGGTCTCTGTGTATTAGGAATGCCAGGGCCTATTCTGAATCCCAGTCCATCCCTGGTATTTAATAACCAGATTAAATTTGAAATAACGAATTATTCCAAAACTGAAATCCAATTGAAATCTCTTCTAACATCTCTTGGTAACAGAGGAATGAGTGAGCGTGGTGCCAGTGCCCCGCAGCCTTTGATTTCTGAATAAGGCATCTCGTCATTTCAGCTATGTAAGTGCGATATTTACTAATGGAAATGAAAACTGCCCCGAGGTGCTGCGCTGACATGTTCCTGCTCATTCTCTGGCGCTGGCTGCTAATGGAATCTTAGGACAAGGCTTGGAGATCTGGCACAAGCTGTGCACTCTTCTCCTTGGCAAATATTGACTCACGGCTGATGCGTGTCAGAGATGCTCCAGTGTAACTAGCCTGGATCTGCTTTGTGTATAGGGCTGATTGTACAGGAGAAAGTGCTCTCCATCTCCTCTCACCTCAGTGATAATCCCTAAATCTGGATCAGCTCGTGAAAGATACAAACAAAGGAAGAGAGACTTAAAATTAACCCAAACACCCCCTGTACAAATGTATGTGTTTTGCACAGTTCTCTCCCCTCCTCCTCCTCCCTCGCCAGCGAAGGCTCAACACTGGCACTAGAACCAGCAGCTGTTCCCTAAAAGCAAAAAGGGAGCCCTGACTCCCATCACACTTGCTGCTGATTCATCTTTCAGGGGCACATGTGACGGGCCGGGGGCATGACACATACACGCCACCAAACCGCAGTTTCTCTCTCTGCCACAGGCAATGAATTGCATTTGTCATTAATGGTTTCAGCAGCCGATGATTTCCAAAACCGCTATCATATGAGATATCCAAAGATGTTCCTCGGGTTCAGCTGTTACGCCAGACGCACGGCACATTTGGGAATGTGACACTGTGGGGGCTGGAGCTGAGGAACGCTGTAGTCTGGCAAAATACAAATTCAACCCTGGGTCGCATATAGAAATAGAATTCCCAGCAACCTCAGCAGCCCTAGCACCAAAGTTGGACCTCCATTCTGTATCCTATATATATATATATATAAGCAATAATGTGTCCTTCTTCTGTACCAGACCAAGGCAACCACAGCCCTTTAGCAGGGAAGGTCTGTGCCCCAAAGCTGCCCCAGTAGCCCCCCATCTTCTTTTCTGCTGATTCCCTGCACATACTCTGTGCTGCTGTCACTTACCTGATACGTAGATGAAAGAAGCTCCAACCACTCCGGACTCCAAGAATATTAAGAACATGTCTTCATTGATCCATTAAAACACGAGTGCCTAACGCATTTCGTGCGCGTGCGCACTTAATCATAGCCTATGACACTCGTGTTTTAATGGATCAATGAAGACATGTTCTTAATATTCTTGGAGTCCGGAGTGTTTGGAGCTTCTTTCGTCTACGTATAAGTTTCTTCCCCCTGGCTACAGGTTTAGGGCCCCGAGTACCCGGACCAATTTGGACCTGGGTGAGTGAATTTGACCTTGGTTAATTTTTACGGGCTTCTGTCTTCTACCCACATTGGCGTCAGGTTCGGGGTTTACACACCCGGACCTTTATGATTAAATTGGTACAAACCGACAACTACAATCAGAGCCTTATATGCTTTATTACTTTGTTTATTTGTTTAATTGTTTATTATTTGGATACATGGTATCCTAGTTTTGGTGTTTTGTCATTTACCTGAGCTTAGGGACCCACTCACTATATACTGTATATATAGAGTATAAATGTCACACTATGCTGTATATATAGAGTATAAATGTCACACTATACTGTATATATAGAGTATAAATGGCACACTATGCTGTATATATAGAGTATAAATGTCACACTATACTGTATATATAGAGTATAAATGGCACACTATACTGTATATATAGAGTATAAATGGCACACTATACTGTATATATAGAGTATAAATGGCACACTATGCTGTATATATAGAGTATAAATGGCACACTATACTGTATATATAGAGTATAAATGGCACACTATGCTGTATATATAGAGTATAAATGTCACACTATACTGTATATATAGAGTATAAATGGCACACTATACTGTATATATAGAGTATAAATGGCACACTATACTGTATATATAGAGTATAAATGGCACACTATGCTGTATATATAGAGTATAAATGGCACACTATACTGTATATATAGAGTATAAATGGCTCACTATACTGTATATATAGAGTATAAATGGCACACTATGCTGTATATATAGAGTATAAATGTCACACTATACTGTATATATAGAGTATAAATGGCACACTATGCTGTATATATAGAGTATAAATGTCACACTATACTGTATATATATAGTATAAATGGCACACTATACTGTATATATAGAGTATAAATGGCACACTATACTGTATATATAGAGTATAAATGGCACACTATGCTGTATATATAGAGTATAAATGTCACACTATACTGTATATATATAGTATAAATGGCACACTATACTGTATATATAGAGTATAAATGGCACACTATGCTGTATATATAGAGTATAAATGTCACACTATACTGTATATATATAGTATAAATGGCACACTATACTGTATATATAGAGTATAAATGGCACACTATACTGTATATATAGAGTATAAATGGCACACTATGCTGTATATATAGAGTATAAATGTCACACTATACTGTATATATATAGTATAAATGGCACACTATACTGTATATATAGAGTATAAATGGCACACTATGCTGTATATATAGAGTATAAATGTCACACTATACTGTATATATATAGTATAAATGGCACACTATACTGTATATATAGAGTATAAATGGCACACTATACTGTATATATAGAGTATAAATGTCACACTATACTGTATATATATAGTATAAATGGCACACTATACTGTATATATAGAGTATAAATGGCACACTATACTGTATATATAGAGTATAAATGGCACAATATACTATATATATAGAGTATAAATGGCACACTATACTGTATATATAGAGTATAAATGGCACACTATACTGTATATATAGAGTATAAATGGCACACTATACTGTATATATAGAGTATAAATGGCACAATATACTGTATATATAGAGTATAAATGTCACACTATACTGTATATATATAGTATAAATGGCACACTATACTGTATATATAGAGTATAAATGGCACACTATACTGTATATATAGAGTATAAATGGCACAATATACTATATATATAGAGTATAAATGGCACACTATACTGTATATATAGAGTATAAATGGCACAATATACTATATATATAGAGTATAAATGGCACACTATACTGTATATATAGAGTATAAATGGCACACTATACTGTATATATAGAGTATAAATGGCACAATATACTATATATATATATAGTATAAATGGCACACTATACTATATATTTAGAGTATAAATGTCACACTATACTGTATATATAGAGTATAAATGTCACAATATACTGTATATATAGAGTATAAATGGCACAATATACTGTATATATATAGTATAAATGGCACACTATACTATATATTTAGAGTATAAATGGCACACTATACTGTATATATAGAATATAAATGTCACACTATACTGTATATATAGAGTATAAATGGCACAATATGAGGCTGATCAGTAAACAATTAAGACCTGTAGCATCAGTTTATATGACAAGTGAACCTCATTTTCTGCTTGATAATTTGCTATGACCCCTAAGCTCAGCTTCCCAACAGCCGCCCAGAGCCCACTGAGCATGTGAGAGTCGCAGACACAGATTCCATCTATCTTGACCCCCTGTGACAACTTAGTTTGCCTGGATCTTTACTACTATAGAGATGCAGAACTTTAGGCTGAGCCAACCCATAATAGTTTTTAGTGTTTAGTTCTCCTTTAAGTCCAGGGTTGCTGCAAACAAATTATTGCCAGAGTTGTAACTATAAGAAACAAGAGATGCTGGATAAGGACCCGTATTCATTTTATTGCCAAGTAATAGTTATACAGGTTATAGAGTGCCAACATATTCCGCAGCACTGTACAATAGAATATTAGACATATGGATTATACACAAAATATACACAACTTATACAGGAAACAAAAAGGATTCTCCTATTCCCTTCTTCCCTCCTGCCTGTGCCTCCCACGTAGTGTTCGGTTTGGGATTCCACCAAGATTCGGCCTTTTTCGGCAGGATTCAATTCAGCCAAATCCATGCCTATGGTTGAACCAAATCCTTAAAACCATGTGACTTTTGGTCATGTGAATACGGAAGTAAAAAGGATTTTAAGCACATGCTTCTATTTAACCCTTCCAAAGCCTAATTATCATATGCATATTAGGATTTGGTTTGGTATCCTTTGGCGGGATCCTTTACAGAGGATTCAGGGTTCTGCCAAATGCCCAAATAGTGGGCATCGCTAACAGCTTAGATGTCCATTTGCTAAAATTCATCACTCATTAACCAGAAATACTGCCAGCCTGCCAGGCAACTCCTGATTCCCTGTGTATAGGAATGCTGGTGCTATTCTCTTAGGGGCTGCATTGTTCAGTCCCTTGGCCTCACTGGGGGTCCCAGGGACATTTGTGCAGATGTGAATTGCAGCTCAGGCAGTGGGGAGTCAGTTCCCCAAATCCCCAAGTGTCACATTGCCTGATCTAGAACCCAATATTTAAACAAGTTCTACCCACAATTCAGTTTGATGTCAGTCCACAGATAAAGCAGAAGGAAGACACGTATCCCTTATCCCATTCAACTGTCGGGGTCATTGTGCGCAGAACACAATTACTTTCTTTGGCCAAGAAAATGTTACCTGAGTATATCGCCCATTGTATCCATTTGACAAGAAGCAAAGGGTTGGAACTCTGAAATATCCATCATATAAAGTTCAAACCCCCACTGTAGTGAATCGAATTAAATACACAATTTATGAGCCCAGTCTGGATGCTGTGACACTGCTGTATTGTGGTGAAACACACGGGGAGCTTTATCACCTTTGGGAGACAGAATTATACAGGTATTAGTGCCTAATGTATTTCCCCTGTAGTTGGCTGAGGGTGCCGGAGCTATAACTGTGCAAACACACAACTTGGCTTTGAAGATCACTGAATCTTATTGTACAGCGCTGCGGAATATGTTGGTGCTTTATAAATAAATGTTAATAATAATAATCTATCCCTTCCTAAATTGAGCTCTTTATTTATCATTCTGTGCCTCATAATTGGCAACAGTACAGACCGACCTGGATGACATAACTTCCAGATCTTCATGCAACCTTAGTGCCAATAACCAATTCATTATTTTCTGTGTATCTTTTCACTTTGATATTTTTTCCTAGTTCCCATCCATCTCCTACCCACCTGTTCTTCTACAGATGTTCTTCTTGACCCTTATTTCCCCATATTGCCCCACCCAGCCTTGTCTTCTGTCACTGTCTGGGGATATTTCAGGATTTGAACTTCAATCTTGAGCTTAATACTGATTACTGGTTAGTATATTATTGCTGTAGTAATAACCAAGTATAATACAAAATAATACTGGGCCCCAAATCTCCTGGACCTCTCACTGTGCTAGCATTGTGTCTATACATCACTAGAATATATCAGAAATGTTTGGAATGCAGCATTTTACATTTCTTTGAGTTGGCTTCTTTGCATCTCTAGAGAGCAAGAGGACTTGGTGGCAGCTACTTGTCCTTTCTTTGGGTGAAAGGCGGGAAGGGGACATCTCTATGAAGAGAAGAACAAAGAGCATGAAGAGCCATCTGTGCATTTCCCTCCTTGCATACACTGACAGTATAAGGACTGGGAGCATTGTTATGTAAAACACAAACCTAGGAACCCCCCAGTCTGAATATAAGGAGAAGCTATAGGGCCATTTTATCTCTTCACCCACCATGCTCCCTATACACACACTTGTCCCTCAGCTTCCAGGCCACAAATGAATACACAGATTCATGCATTATAGAGACAGGCAAGATAATGGTTTGTATTTAGAAGACACTAAGGGCTGATTTGTCAATGGTTCTCCTTGGTTCAATCTCCTGCAATTTTTTGAATTTTTTTTTTTGAGTTTTATTGGCAAAAAATTGTAGGCGCTGAGAGCTCACAAAATCCAATCAAACCAATAGGCACATCAGCATGACTTTGAAACAATATTACCGAGAAATTCATGAGAGTTCTGGAGAATTCTCCAGTTGCGTTACCAGAGAAGTCTGAGAGAACCTTGCGCAACTCTTTGTGTCTGAGGAAAATGATGCAAGAAATAATAAATATGAGAAATGATCTAGAGAAATACGTGACAAAGTAATATTCATGTCACAATCACACAACCACTATCCACAAAACCTGTACACAGGGACATTTGGGTAGTAAGGAAAAACATTATGGGCTGAAGAGAATCAACATATGAATGAAGGAAGAAAATGGAAGCCTTTATGTAAGTCCAGATTATCCCATTTGTCCCAGAATGGTTACAATTCTCTTATATTAAAGGGATTATGGTATCGTTGTTACTACTGTGTTACAGTTTACATAGCAAATAATTCACTCTACAATTTAAAATGTTATCCTTGAACCAATAAATGTATATTTTAGCTGTAATATTGGTGTGTAGGCGCCATCTCAGTGCATTGTGCCTGAGTCTGAGCTTTCAGCCAGCGCTACACATTAGAACTGCTTTCAGCTAACCTATTGTTTCTCCTACTCCCATGTAACTGGAGGAGTCCCAAGCCGGACTTGGATTTCTTACTATTGAGTGCTATTCTGATACCTACTGGGAGCTGCTATCTTGCTCCCTTCCCATTGTTCTGCTGATCGGCTGCTGGGGGGTAAATGGAGGGGGTTGACATCACTCCAATCTCTCCCTACTATACCTGTTATCCCAAAGCCCCAGTCCCTTCCCAGAGGCTATTATCCCCCCACTGCTACTATAGGCACCATCTCTCCCTACTATACCTGCTATCCCACAGCCCCAGTCCCTTCCCAGAGGCTATTATCCCCCCACTGCTACTATAGGCACCATCTCTCCCTACTATACCTGCTATCCCACAGCCCCAGTCCCTTCCCAGAGGCTATTATCCCCCCACTGCTACTATAGGCACCATCTCTCCCTACTATACCTGCTATCCCACAGCCCCAGTCCCTTCCCAGAGGCTATTATCCCCCCACTGCTACTATAGGCACCATCTCTCCCTACTATTCCTGCTATCCCACAGCCCCAGTCCCTTCCCAGGGGCTATTATCCCACTGCTACTATAGGCACCATCTCTCCCTACTATACCTGCTATCCCACAGCCCCAGTCCCTTCCCAGAGGCTATTATCCCCCCACTGCTACTATAGGCACCATCTCTGCCTACAATACCTGCTATCCCACAGCCCCAGTCCCTTCCCAGAGGCTATTATCCCCCCACTGCTACTATAGGCACCATCTCTCCCTACTATACCTGCTATCCCACAGCCCCAGTCCCTTCCCAGAGGCTATTATCCCACTGCTACTATAGGCACCATCTCTCCCTACTATACCTGCTATCCCACAGCCACAGTCCCTTCCCAGAGGCTATTATCCCCCCACTGCTACTATAGGCACCATCTCTCCCTACTATACCTGCTATCCCACAGCCCCAGTCCCTTCCCAGAGGCTATTATCCCCCCACTGCTACTATAGGCACCATCTCTCCCTACTATTCCTGCTATCCCACAGCCCCAGTCCCTTCCCAGGGGCTATTATCCCACTGCTACTATAGGCACCATCTCTCCCTACTATACCTGCTATCCCACAGCCCCAGTCCCTTCCCAGAGGCTATTATCCCCCCACTGCTACTATAGGCACCATCTCTGCCTACAATACCTGCTATCCCACAGCCCCAGTCCCTTCCCAGAGGCTATTATCCCCCCACTGCTACTATAGGCACCATCTCTCCCTACTATACCTGCTATCCCACAGCCCCAGTCCCTTCCCAGAGGCTATTATCCCCCCACTGCTACTATAGGCACCATCTCTCCCTACTATACCTGCTATCCCACAGCCCCAGTCCCTTCCCAGAGGCTATTATCCCACTGCTACTATAGGCACCATCTCTCCCTACTATACCTGCTATCCCACAGCCACAGTCCCTTCCCAGAGGCTATTATCCCACCATACTCTGCCAGAGTGAAATCCTATCAATCTCTTTTCATTTCTAAGAGATTTTTAGGGCCTTAGTGGGCCTCTGTCTCACTGAATACAGTGTACCCCAAGACACTGGCCCCTGTGTAGACCCCAAGCTCTTTGAATAAACTGACCGTACAGCCCACCCCAGAACAAGTTACAGCTGTGGGTTTAGTGTTTGCCTGTGGAAGAATGAGATACAATAGAATTCATAAAACCCTAGCGAGTATCCAGGCTGAGGGGAGGGGGCAGTTCTTCGGTTTGTTAGACGTCCCTTTGGGGGAATAGAAGCATTTTGATCCTTTCATTTTAATAAGGAACAGTAGCATAGCAACTTTCTTTTTGCATCATTAAAAAGCCCGTGTAATTGATATGAATCGGGTTTCATAAGACATAAACGTGTTCTCATTTCTATGTTCCTGGGCTTTGCTCGTGCCAAGGTAAATACAAGGCCTGCCAATTGCTGGTTGTTGGTAAAGATGATAGTCGCACAAGGCAAGCGGCACGGCTGTACAGAACGCTGTTCTACCTGGGGAATGGCTTTATGTGCTGCTAGACATTAAACCAGGGAGGCGTCTCACTAAAACTGTAATTATATCCAGGGTATACACCAGTCAAGCTGTTAACAATGTACAGATATTGTAATGGTATGGGCCCCAACATTCTGGGATATCTCCTTTCTGGAGCCTGGTCGTTTATTTTTATGCCCAAATAATAAAGTTCTCTGCAGTTTCTGTAACGAAAGACATAAAATTACATCTCTTCATGTTAAGTTGGTTTAGTTTTCCCTTTATTTGCCAAGCATTCTTACAATGAAAACAAGGAAAGAGTAGAGAAATAGCATATATGTAAAGGTTGATTTATGAAGGCAGGGGCAACATTGGGCTGAATTGCACCTGAATGTTTGTGCCGGCACAGGCGTAAGGGAGCCCAGGAATAACACATGCCTTGGGGAGATGTTACTCCAGGGTTCCCCCCTAGTGTGTTGCACCTACACATGCAACTGTGTTGCACCTACACATGCAACTGTGTTGCACCTAGTGAATCCCAAGCTAATGCCATTATCGACACTGTACCCTTGAAGACACACAGAGCTACTTAGTAGCAGCTACTTTTTCATGACTACTAAATGCCAGAAAATCCCCTGCCATAGACAATACTGAGAATTGCCTCTGCTAAAACACACCTAGAGACAATTATCAGTAAATGATCAGCACTGTCTATTTTAGTATCCGTGACAAGTAGCTGCTACTAGTAGCTCTGTGTGTCTTCACCCTTAGGTTCCATTTGAAACCAAATGAGATGCAACTGCAGCAAAATATCCTTCACCTCCTCTTCAACGAGATCGGTGTCCACTGTAACACAAGGCTTTAAATATTGATTCTACATTTCCATTCCCCCAGAATACAGAGCTGCCTATGTTCGGCAGCCTTGAATTTCTGAGAAGGTTGGGGGTAACATGCAGGTGTTAGCGCCTCCTCCTGGCCCTTAGATGTCCAGGTTAGGGAGCACTGTCCAGGACCTGCTACTATTCATCTTCTATTTCAGTTTCAAAATGTATCTCTGGTTGCTATGGGGGTTAATCCCTGGCAACCAGATAGCAGTTTGAATTCCAAGCCTGCAGAAGCAAAAATTGCTAAATAATTGAAAAAATCCCAAATTTTTATAAACCAAGACCAATTGCAAATTGCAGGAGCATAAAAACAGAGGAAGCAGACCCTACGGGGCTACAATTGTATTGTTATTGTTACCTTTTATTACTTATATTTCTATTCAGCCCATCTCCTATTTATATATCAGTCACTCTGTCAAACCACTCCCTGGTTACTAAGGTCAGTTGGACCCTAGCAACCAGATAACTGCTGAAATTCCAAAGGGGAGAGCTGTGGAACAAAAAGTAAAACAACTGAAAAAAAACACCAATAATAAAAAAAAAATTAAGACCAATTGCAAATTGTCTCAGAATAGCTACATCATACTAACAGTTAGCGAAACTGAATTTTCTATGGGGCCCAGTAACGTCTTGTTACGCCACTGGCGAATTGTCTTAGAATTCTGTTGTCTCCACCATACTCACAACCCCATTACCGCTGGAAAGAGCAATCTCTGTGCATGTAACAGACATGTATGTAATCTATGCATGGGGCTATTGTATGATTCACAGAAGGAGCTGCAGCAGGTTCTTACTATACAGATGGGAATGAGCAGATTATAAAACATTCCTCCCTAGACTTTACCAAGGTTTGCTCCCTAAAAAGCCGTATTTATGAAATGGCGCCCTTGCGTTTATCTGCCCGACGTGTGCGAGCCAGTGAGCCATTTTTTCGATAGAGCTGAGTGTGAGTTTATGCCGAATGTTTACTCTCACTTATTTATCTTCCAAGTTCTTTTTCCGCTCCGTATTTTTAGTTACAGTAATAACAAGCAAGTGAATTCTTGGCATTGCTAAAATATCACAATTGATAGTAGCGATTGGGCCAGTGAAGCGCAGACTGAGCTCTAACATTGCCTGGCGCACATTTTTGGCAGGCGCCTTGCAATTCATTTTCTTGGCCCGGAGCTGAACCAGAATATGATATTTCTCTTGTGCAGCACTGCAAGCTGTCGTGGGTTACTGGGTTTGGCCTCTCCTCTTACTGAATGCAAGCACAGGTGTTACTGATTCATATAGAGGCTCCTACCATAACCCTTTCCCATTGGTTGTACTGTGCCAACTCCAGCTGCCAGCCTGATTATATTTTTGGTGAATAGAGCACAAGTTTGATACTTGGTTACTGTGGGATTCATTGCTCTAGATCCTGTGCATAAACTTTACTACATGCCTAACTGCCACTCATGCCTGGACTGGAATTTAAATTAGGCCCTGGGTGGCAATCCAAGTACACAGAGGCCCAAACAGCCCCCCGCCGGCCCAATAAATAGTGACTGTCTATGGCATCTTACAGCAGCCCCTCTGGCATTTGCCAGAACCCACAGATTGCCAGTCCAGGCCTGCTGCTACTGCATTAATAGCAATAGCAAACTGTATAAGGTATAAGTATAGGTGTATATTTTATTGGATTTGGATAACAACCAGAATTAATTGTGGGCATTAGTGCCCTTTAGTACAGATAAATGTGTTATATGCTTGGTTATATCTGGGTTAATCTTAGCATGTCATGGGCAGCAGAGGGGTTAAGTGCATCTGTCACCATGGGTGGCAGTAGGGAGACATGCATAGAGGCCCGGATCCGTTCTGCACTCCAGATGTCAAATAACTACACTCCCCACCATCCCAAGAGAGCCAAATGCTACAGGTTGCCAATACCCAACACTGGGGCACAAAGTATTCCTGCACTAGGACCCCCTCTATGGTCTTCTTCCAGGACTGGAAGTGATTGCAGAGTAGTGCCTTAGTTCCCCCAGTTTTTGGTTAAGACCATCAGATATTTCTGTGGCCACTACAACACCAGGTACGTGGTGCTAACATGATTTAATTACCATATATCGATTTTTAAAAGGTTATGTTGGTCTATTTGCAATGTCTTCTGGCCTCTCATTGTTTCCCCAAGGCTGTTTATGTATATTTATGCTGGAATGCTGGGATACGCTGATCTGAACATTGATATAATTCAGTCACAGTACAGACTACACAAAATGTACTATATAGTCTTTGTGCACATTTGAAGGTATTTTGCCTTCCCACCCAGAATGTATCATGTAACTGCAGATGCACAATGTGGTTCCTCACTCTAAACATCATAACAGTGCATCTGTAACACACCTGGCTTACTCAGGGGGGCACTCACCTGGCCACACAGCATATTGTGCATTTGCTTTAGTGCAGTGATCCCCAACCAGTAGCCCCTGGGCTCACCACTCCCCATTGTTGTTGTTCCCAATGGCCTCAAAGTAGGTGCCCATGTTTAAATCACTGGCATGGAGGCAAGTTTTGGAAGCACAGCAGTCTACATGGGGCTACCAAATAACCAATCACAGCTCTTAAGAACTTTTTCATGCTTGTGTGACTCCCCAACACTTTTTACATTAGAGTGTGGCTAATGAGTAAAAAAAGTTGGGGATCCCTGCTTTAGAGCTATGCAAGTCTCAGACTTGTTCAACTTGCCCTTTTATGAGTCTGACCAACCCCACTCAGTGTTGGGCTGGGATGTCAGAGGCCCACCAGAAAACCTTAGACTTGGGCCCACTCTCCAAACTATTTTATTCCTCTCCTCACTCAATCTCTTTACTCTTCTAGTCTATTTTCTTTAGATAATATAACCAATCCTACCCATTTCTTCCCTTTATTCCCTTAATGAAATAGGTAACAGCCATGTAATAGGCCAAATGGCTAGGAGCAGCAGGACCTATTGACTCCTGGGCCCACCAGCAGCCTTCCTGGTATCCTGGAAGCCCAAAACACTGATCCCACTTCTTAACCCTGTCTATAGGAGCTAGCACTAGCAATAAAAAAGTGCTTCATAAATACAAAAGTTGGCTATTACATCCCACAAAGGTTTAATTAGATGTAGGGTAGAAGTATTCTACTAGCCTGGCTGGAAAAATGAGGCTTAAATGTTTCAAAG
Organism: Xenopus tropicalis; assembly: GCF_000004195.4. NCBI lineage: Eukaryota > Metazoa > Chordata > Amphibia > Anura > Pipidae > Xenopus > Xenopus tropicalis. Next base: position 117,704,614 of record NC_030683.2, on the reverse strand, counting down.
TAATGAAATGTACTTTTGCCCTGCACTGGTAACACCGGTGAGTTTGCCTCAGAGAGACTCTAGTAGTCACAGTGGCAGCCATTATAGATGGAAAAAGGAGAGAAGGCACAGGTTACGTAGCAGATAACAGATAAGCTCTGTAGACTACAATGGTATTTTATCTGTTATCTGCTATGTATATGTACCCTGTGCCTTTTCTCCTTTTTCCCAGCTTTAATGGCTGCCCCCATGGCTACACGGCAGGGTATTATATAAACTATACTAAACCAAACACGCTTTAGAAACCAGCGCAGGGCAACAGTACATTATACTTTGATTCCTTTATACTTTTGTTGGTGTTACTGTTTTCTTTAATGCCAATGTTATTAATAGAGAAGAAAGATAAACATATAGGAAGGAAGAAAGTGCTCCATGTTTTCTCCCTGTTCTGATCTGTTTGTACATTTACTTTCTCTAAATGATATAAAGGGGAAATATTTCCTCAGCGCTGCCTTCAGACAGGCCTATAAAATCTGAATCGCTTGCATTAATCAGCAAAGTGCTGTTTATTCTCCCGGCATGGAGCAGAGCTGTTCTGCTGCGCTCAGCAGTTTCTCCCCTGACAGATTTACATGGCTTCCCTCCCATCCCCCCGCGCTCCCCACAGACACACACTCCGCTCAGTCGAGCGCATTAGGCTGTGTGCGCAGCAGAAAGTAAATAGTACTCAGCAGAAACAAAACAAAACAGCCCCCCATAGCTTGCCCTGATCCGCAGCAGAACCCCAGCACAATGGGGGCAAAGCCACTAACAAATCTCTTCAGCTTTTTCCTGTCTGCTCTGGTGAATAGTGGCCACATTCACAACTGTCAGCATCTCTGGGCAACCAGGCCGAAAGTCCCCTACACAATAGGAGCCACACTCTAAGTGGGGGTTTTATGTTCACAGTGACAATATCCAAGCTAGTGACAAGCACAGCAAGGCGATATTCATATGCTGGGATCTCTTATACAGAAACCTGTTATGCAAAAAAACCCCTAAAAACTTCTGTAGAAAGTGAAGAAACAGTCTATTTTTCTAGTTAAGATTGAGATTTTGAACCCGGCACGAGGTGCAGAGCGACCCTGAATGCCAGTGTTACTTGAATGGGCATAAAGGGGCATGATTTGCGTACCTTAATATGGCCATATACGGGCAGATTTCAGCTGCCAATTTGAGTGCTTTAGACCGATTCCGCTGCTTATCTGCCTGTGTAAGGGCACCCCCGACGGGTCCACCTGACCAACATCTGCCCAAAAATTGGGCAGATCTCGATCAGGAAGTTTTGATTTTCCATTGGATCGGGGACCAAATCAGCTCAATGATGCAGTCCTCAGTTCGACAGCCCCTCGCCAAACAAGTGGATCATAACCTGCATGGCAAACTTTAGGGCTCTGGCACTTGCGTCCTAGGTAAATGGCCCCTTACATGTCACACCTTTATATTAATGCAGGTTTGGGATTTTTTATCTGGAAAGCTTGGGGCCTGGGGTTTTCTGGATACGAGGTCTTTCTGTAATTTGGATCTCCATACCTGAAAGCTGACCATACACGCTAAGATTTGCTTGTTTGACGAGGTCACCAAACGAGCAACTCTTTCCCCAGATAGCTCCACATTGGGTGACCAATATCAGGCTAATTTGATTGTTTGGCCCTAGGGCCAATTACAACGACTGGCATAAGAGCCATCGGACTGAGGACTGCATCAATGAGCCAATGCCATCCCTAATCCGGCAGGAAAATCAAGCCTGCCCAATCAACACCTCAGCTAGATATCAATCAGGTAGGCCCATCCCCCCGATACACATGCAGACAAGCTGCCGAGTCAGTCTAAAGGACTTGAATTGGCAGCTTAAATCTGCCCCTGTATGTCCACCTTTAGTCTGCTAAAAATCATTTAAACATGAAATAAACCCAATAGGCTTGTTCTGCCACCAATAAGGGATAATTATATCTTAGCTGGGATCAAGTACAGGTACTGTTTTATTATTACAGAGAAAAGGGAATCATTTAACCATTAAATAAACCCAATAAGGCTGTTCTGCCCCCAATAGGGGGTAATTATATCTTAGTTGGGATCAAGTACAGGTACTGTTTTATTATTACAGAGAAAAGGGAATCATTTAACCATTAAATAAACCCAATAGGGCTGTTCTGCCCCCAATAAGGGGTAATTATATCTTAGTTGGGATCAAGTACAGGTACTGTTTTATTATTACAGAGAAAAGGGAATCATTTAACCATTAAATAAACCCAATAGGGCTGTTCTGCCCCCAATAAGGGGTAATTATATCTTAGTTGGGATCAAGTACAGGTACTGTTTTATTATTACAGAGAAAAGGGAATCATTTAACCATTAAATAAACCCAATAGGATTGTTTTACCACCAATAGGGTTTGTCCAGCTTAGTTACCATCAAGTACAAGCGACTGTTTAATTATTACAGAGAAAAAGGAAATCATTTTTAAACATTAGAATTATTTGCTGACAATGGAGTCTGTCGGAGGTCGCCTTCCCATAATTCAGAGCTTTCTGGATGACAGGTTTCCGGAAAAGTGGTCCCATACCCATTTAAGAAAAACTTTAATGAAGTGGTGTAAAGCCTTTTTATTCCCTTTTATTTTCATAAAATAAGTTTTTTCTTTAAACTTCCCCTTTAAAGTTTTGATGGACACCTTATTTGGGCAGCACTGTTCAGTTTCATAAAATTACATACAGTGTATTATTATCTATTATATTATAAGCTGCAAAACCCCGGTGCTTTGGTTTCCTCTGCTGCTTTTAGCTTTCTTAATCACTAATTTTGCTCATTTTGGTTTCATGATTGCAAGGGAAGTGGGGGTGCAGTTCAGCGCCGGTCAGGTTGAAATCCAGAAACTCTCTAACATATTGCTACTGCTTTAGATCTGTATCATTTCTTTGGAGTCTGTAGTTGTCAGTTTATTTCACTTCCGCAAAACCTTCCAGTTGATGAACTACATGTCCCATCCTTTGGCTGTTGGTTTCTTGCTGTAAATTGTGCTTTAACATCATTTCCTGCCTGAATTATACAATAATTTACAGGAAAGTAAAGTTGGCTATACAGGGTAAAGTTGACCATACACTGCCAGATCCCTTCATTGGCAACTCGATTTGGCCACCCACAGACTGGGCTCATTCAGGCTAATCCGAGGGCCAATGAATGGGTCATACAAAGGGGCCTACAGGCCCATCAGAAAAGGACTAGGACAACCCCTTGATTCAGTCTTCACCAGATGGAAGAATCAAACCTACTCAATTGATATATGTCTGATTTTCAGACAGATATTGATGGGGTAGGCCAGTCAGGGGGCCTTATACATAGGCCAATAAGCTACCAACTTGGTCTGGAAAGACTGAAGGTATTTAAATAAATGGGATCCCCTGCACAGTGACTTAAATAGGGATAAAACGTGCAGTTATAAACTGCAACTTCCAGACTGTATGTATGGCAGGGACCTGCTCTGTAGGACAAGGCTGTCCAATTGGATGTGAGATTTTTATGGTTCAGACTGTTCCTTTGACCTCTTTGGAATGGATATTTATTATTTGGCCATCACACATGTTGCACAGTGACACACTGGCCCAGTATATGGAAACAGTGGGAGATCACTGCTATCGGAAATGGACACCCTGACACCATCAAAAGGCCACTTCACATGTCCCAATGAAATCTTCATGCTGTACATTTGGTGGCCACGTGCTGGGTCAGGACAAGCAACAGGTCCTTATCCAATTTTCTCTTATCTACTTTTCATTTCACAGGTCCACGTTAGAATTCCACTTTGATGTGACCTGCATCCTACTTGGCTTCTGTGCGCACATACTTTTACGTTTCCATGCCAAACTCCGCTCTGTCTGTGCACTAACGGGCTGATGCTGTGCCTTTAATTACACAAAACATAACCTGCTTTAATCTGTCACCCAAATGATAAATTAATGTTCTTAGGGCCGGACTGGGGTGTGCTGGGCCCACTGGGACTTCACTGCTCACAGACACCCACCTTGCCCTGAGTGCCCATATCTCATACTTACCTAGGCATGTTTGGGGAAGGGAGGTCAGCGGAGGGAGCTATGGCGGGGATTGGGTCTCGGTCGGTGGGGCTCAATGTCCCACTGTCCCAGTCTGACCTTGAATCTTCTTAATAAATATAAAAATGTTGTGTTTATAAATAAGTCCTTGGTCTTTATATTAAAACTCCCTAACCACCTTTATTTGGGATTGGATAATCATAGTTAAACAGAGGTCTGATGTCCGAAAGTCACAGGAAGTGTATAATAGAGTAACAATAAGTATTATTTGTGCAGATTTGTATGGGGCAGCATGGCCTTTAGTGATAGATCAGAAATAAGTTACACTGTGTATAACCGGCTTCGCCTATGTGTTGTGTAAATCACTTTCTTTCAGCGCTCAATAAAATCACAAAAGAAAGGGAGGACCTTGGGTTTATGATAAATTTTTCCACTCTATAAGTAAACTTTTTGTATGCCATAGAGTGAGCTATTCTTAGCAACTTTTCAATTGGTCTTCATTTTTTATTGTTTATCATTTTTTCATTATTTACTTTCAGTTTTCAGATAGGAAAGGGGTCACTGACCCTGGCAGCCAAAACACGATTGCTTTGTGATGCTCCAATTGTATTGTTATTGTTATAGTTTTTATTTATCTTTCTATGTTGGCCCTCCCCATTCATATTCCTGTCTCTTTCAATATTACTGCCTGGTTGCTGGGTTAAATAGAACCTAGTAACCAGATAGCTGTTGAAGCTGCTGAACAAAAAGCTAAATAACTGAAAAACAACAAATAATAAAACATGGAGACCTATTGCAAAGTGTCTCAGAATGGCACTCACAGTAAAAGTTAATTCAAAGGTGCACAACCCCTTGTAAAAACTCGTTTCCCTCCCCTAATCCCCTCAATATGAGCAGACTTTCAAAATCTATTCACAGGTGAATGAATCCCTTTACGGCTTTGGATAGTTTTGTAACATTCAGCTTTGATGCCGAAATACAGTGTAGCAGGAGCGATGACACAGGGACAATCGGCCCACAGGAGACATACGTAGCCCCTTTGTTGTCTGACTCCTCGTATGCTTATTCATTACAGCTGCCTCAGATGCTCCCCTCTCCAATTTTTTTTTTTTTGCAGCCCTGCCGCTCACATCTTTCAGACTGGCTTTGTTTATTCCAAAATCCCCCCTCCCCTCTTCCTTTCTGTCTGGTTTGACATTTCTCTGTCACTTGTAGACAAGTGTCTGCACCTGTGACTTGGAAGGAACATCTGTGTAAAAACATTGTGTGCCCGTCATGTTGATAATTATTGCCCCTCGGGGCTGACCATGTCCATGAAACTGCAAAATAGATTCTTATTTAGAGAAGTTCCAGCGCTGACGCTGTGATATTTGGTGTATGGAGTGGATTTTTTATTGTTTCTTTTTGTCATATCTCTAAACAAGGGGGCACGGGCAATGCAGGATACAGAATAAGGTGGCCATACACGGCAAGCCTTCAGGCTGATTCAGCAGCTTATCTGCCCATGTATGGGACACTCTGACAGGCCTCCCCAACCAATATCTGGCTGAAAATCAGTCCGGCTTAATTTGTCTGTCGGATCTATGACGTTTTGTATCCCCTTCATTGTAATGCTATCATTTGGCCCTATTGCATTAGCACAATATTTCCAACCTAAGGTGGGCATATCAGGGGAAAGATTCACTTACCTTGTATGGGCACCCTAAGTCCTTCATCTCCTGCCCAAAACCCATGGAATAGGACTGAACTGCACAAATGTGCCATTGGTCAATCAGTAAGGCCCAAGTACCCCATGATATAAATCTGTGCACATCTAGAAAATTATAACCAAAATCATTTGGCACCAAGACTGCCCCACACTAAAAGAACTGAATATATGGCAAGTCTCTTGCATGTGGCTTCAGCTTGATGTGGCGTGTAGCAGCTCCCCTTCTCAAGAGGTTCTGTAGCAGTGGTGATCTCTGTGGCGGCAACATCTGTGATGAACAATTGACCTCCCATGGTGTCCAAATGATTTGAAATGACCCTCAGTCCTAGAGGAGAGGCAGTTGGCCTTCTGCTATAGAGGCCGGCCTACCCTTAAACCACAATAAAATAAAGGTCATAAGGACAACAGAGAAGGCAAACATGGTTCTCCGCATTCACAAGAGTTGAGCTCTAAATCACACATCTGTCATTCAGAGGTTCAGGCCATTTTATCACTCTGTGCATTTTGAACATAAAAGTGGTACCGGCAAAGGGGCCAGAGACAACTCTCCTATGTGTCCCAGTGTGCATAGTATGGAATAAAATGCATCGCAGTACCACCGACTAAACTAGTTATCCATGGCAATAACCATATAGAGCAATACAGTAAGGCGTGGCGTGCAATTTGATCTGGTGGAGTTGAGTGCCCCATGTAATCAATAGTAACGTTCAGGTAAAAACACCTCCATTGCATTGGTTATGCCCACCACACTGCTCAAGGGCTTTAGCATTTAAATATAATCTGACCCAAAGGCCAACATTCTGCTCTTCTAGTATTGCCACAAGAAGTTAATTCACAGTTAACAAACTTTGCAGAAATGGCGTCCATGTCTGCCCTTCATATAAATGTTATCATATCTATTATTTATATAAATGTTATCACAGAGACCCATGGCTACCCTTGTGAATACATTGCTGACCACCCACCTACCCCCAGGGTTGGACTGGGCCAGCAGGGCACTGGATAAAACCCAGTAGACCCCATCAACCCAGCTGCACTCCCCACTTGCTCTCTGACCCAGACACTCATGCCCCAATCAAAGCTGCAAATAAGAATGATGTGGTGTACAGAGGGGCCAATAGAGGTTCGATACTGGGGGGAGGAAGGCCTTTGACTGACTGGGGGGAGAAAGGCCCACGACTGGAATGGGGGGCCTGAGGGGACAGCCCCGGTGGGTTCCGGACACCACAGTCCTACCCATCCCATAACTTGTACATTATTCCGGTGTGGAAACTAGGGAGCAGCAGCTCTCTGTGCCACGTTGCAGAGGATTTTTGATAATAAATGACCCCCATTGTGCCACATATAATCACCTGCCAATGGAAAGAGCTGCCTGAGAGTAACACAAACACTCTCCATTTTCTATCTACAACATCACAAGGAAAGGCTTCTTGGCACCGGGCCCATCTTACTAAACAAGCCTGGCCGTATTAATTAATGAATTAAATAATAATACTCCCAAAAAAAACAAAAGCGTGTGTCAGAATATGATACAAGGCAAGCGGAGTGAGATAAATAGGAGCTACTGACGGCTTTCCTTGTTAAACGTGGACAAAGGAAATTATGAATGTGTTTTGTTTTGAGGCACAAATGAGCCTGTGAATAAGAAACCGTAAGTGCTGTCAGGCCTCATGCTAGTCTGCCATCTCGGTGAGAGCCATTCCATTGTCTCGCACATCCCATCCCCTCTCAGCTCCACACAATAGCTCCTGCCTGCTTTCCCTCCCATTCCATGATATATGAGTTTGTCACTCTATGGAGAAAAAATGAAGCTGGGGTCTCTCGAAGGGAGGAGGGCTCTTACAATAAGGCCAAGACACACTTCAGCACTAAAACCCTCCCCTTCGCTGCTCGCTGCCATCCTCTTACAACTTCTCCATGTTCCTAGCCCCTGATAGCACATCTGCTGTCAGTCAGACAAGGAATAGCCTCCTACTCCCTGTCCTTTTGGGCCAATGGCTCTGCCCTCAGTCCCTACCAGCTGACTAGAGCCACCCTCCTCTCCGGGGTCTGTCATGCATCAAACGTGCCAAGAATGTGCTGCAAGATATTAGCACATTGGGATCTGAGAACGGCATGTTCTGAAGACAAAATAATACAATTACATTTTATTATTAGACACGCAGCCTGGATTTTCAGCGAGAAGCCCTTACTATTAGCGTGCAATGTTAGAGGCACAACTGCCTCTGCTGGGCAGATGGCTGAATATCTGGCCCTATCAGAGTTTGTTTTATCTTTATTAGGGATAAGCAGGCTATGCTCTATTTATTCCACAGTGAATGGATCCATATGTTGCACCCTATTATAGCCTTGCTGGTAGCTTTGTTTGGTGATATATTGAATAAAGAACCCTTTGTTGTAAAATATAAGGATATTATAAAGGTGGCCATACACTATAAGATCCGCTCGCTTGGTAAGGTCACCAAATAAGCAGAATTTTCCACCGAAGTTGGGCAATATTGGAGTAATCAAGCAAGTAACCGAGCAATAGCTTGTCCCTCAGACCAAAAGACCATATTATAGGCCCAGTTGGAGCAAGGACTGTATCAATGAGCTGATGTAGTCCCTCAATTTGATGGGAAAATTAAACCTGGACAATTTTAGGTTGGATATCAGTTTGGCAGGCCTGTCAGGGGTCCCCATACATGAGCAGATAAGCTGGTGAATCAGTGTAAAGGTCCCCATACACGGGCCGATTCACTCGCTTGTGATGTCGCCAAGCGAGCGGATCTTCTCCCGATATCCCCCACCTACGGGTGGGCGATATCGGGAGAATCCAGGCTAATTCGATCAAATTATAATGACGGGTAGAGGAAAATGAGGTCCAGGGACCGCATCAACGAGCCGATGTGGTCCCCGATCTGACTAGATTTTTTAACCTGCCCAATCGATATCTGCCCGATTTCAGGCCAGGTATAGGTCAGGCAGGCCCGTCGGTAGTGCCCATACATGGGCCGATTAGCTGCCGGATCAGTCTAAGGGACCCATATCGGCAGCGAGAATCGGCCCGTGTATGGGGACCATAAGGGACAGCTTAAATCTGCTTGTGTGCTGAGTGCTTTTATACAGTTCACGGAACTACAAGATGACTTCTAATATCATCATACTTTCCAACAGGGGGTACTTTATTTATTAAAATTCACATTTCAGTGAGTCATGTGACAGAAATTACATAAATAAGCACCAATTATAACTTATAAGTATTATTATTATTATAACATCATTAAGCACAATTTGTAAGAATATAATTTACAGTAAATTCATGGCTCTAAGGTCAATTAAGGTGAGATTTGGGAAGAGAACGTATTTGCTGTTGTATTTAAACTGTGGATACAGGTAACTTGTTATAATCCAAGGGTAACATGAACTGACAAAGTGCACCGTGACTAGTTCTACATCTGTGCAGACCTCAAGGTGATGTGGGCCAAATGTAGCCAGTAAGGCACTGGAAAAGATGGTATACAGAATACAGTAAGCAAAAGTGTAATTCCATATTAATTGCCACTTCATATGCCCAAAAAAAATGCAAAAGGGCACGGAGACCAAGATCCACCCTAGTCACTTTGTATAATATTGACATGCCTTGCATCCCCCTTTGTCTGAGAGGTACACACGGCTTTATTCTGTCCATTGTATACAGTGTCGAAATATACCTCCCACCCCATGGGCCCCATCATGAACTAAGGTAAAACCATTTGTGCCATTGGGAAGTGCCCCCATCTGTGATATAGCCCAGTCCAGCCCAAGCTGAGGTGTGTGCCTAATACAAGCAGTAGGATTGGGGTGAATGAATTGGTGCCCCCCCCCCCCAACTTTTCAGCTGCATTGAAACCACATCTCTATCGTTTTGGCCTTTGAACCTTGATAGCAGGCAGGGGCAACTCCGCCGGCAGTTTATTTACAGGGAAAGCAAACTAGCCAGTCAGGGGCTTTCTGCGTAAAATAAATGCTAGAAATGTCCTTGTCTCTGCTACAAAACCATGGTTAAATGAAAATTAAACATTTCTTTAGTTGCTGTCTGGTTTTCATTACAGAGAGCGTTTTGTCCGGGAGAAAAAAAGAAGCACTTTACAATGGAGACCAGTGGGGAAGCGTGTCCCTGCCATTACTCTCCCCCTCGCTGGGATTAGGGCTACTGTCCTGTGCCCCTTTGAACACATGCAAATATCTATTGAAGGCCCCAGCAGCCGCAGGGTGAGCTGAACAGCCCCAGACAGACAGGAGCAAAGCAAGAAAGCGTGGAAGAAATTCTTTCTTTATCTTTCTCATTCCTCTATTCTTAAATAGCCCTAATCCAATTTTGTTGCCGTTCTATCTTGGCTCGCTCTGCCATCATCTGCTATGGATACAGCTACGGCTTTCCACTTAGCCCCTTTTAACCCCACCGGGTTTGGGCTTCACAATTAACCTCACGTGCACTCATTCATATTCACCTTTACTGTATGATATCTTCCTTTATACATACTGCTAGTGAGCGATAACCAGCGGTGAGAAAATACACTGCATTCAGGCACTGATCCCTAAAGTGCACAGACTATCATTTGGCATTTACCTGTACAGGTATGGGATTCGTTATCCGGAAACCCATTATCCAGAAAGTTCTAAATTACGGGAAGGCCATGTCCAATAGACTTCATAATAAGCATATAATTCTTATTTTGAAAATTATTTTCTTTTTTTCTGTAATAATAAAACAGTGCCTTGTACTTGATCCCAACTAAGATATAATTACCCCTTATTGGGGGCAGAACAGCCCTATTGGGTTTATTTCATGGTTAAATGATTCTCTTTTCTCTGTAATAATAAAACAGTACCTGTACTTGATCCCAACTAAGATATAATTACCCCTTATTGGGGGCAGAACAGCCCTATTGGGTTTATTTAATGGTTAAATGATTCCCTTTTCTCTGTAATAATAAAACAGTACCTGTACTTGATCCCAACTAAGATATAATTACCCCTTATTGGGGCAGAACAGCCCCATTGGGTTTATTTCATGGTTAAATGATTCCCTTTTCTCTGTAATAATAAAACAGTACCTGTACTTGATCCCAACTAAGATATAATTACCCCTTATTGGGGGCAGAACAGCCCTATTGGGTTTATTTAATGGTTAAATGATTCCCTTTTCTCTGTAATAATAAAACAGTACCTGTACTTCATCCCAACTAAGATACACTTAATCCTTATTGGAAGCAAAACACTCCTACTGGGTTTATTTATTGTGTAAATAATCTTTTAGTAGACTTAAGTTACAGAGATTCAAATTACGGAAAGATCCCTTATCCAGAAAACCCCAGGTCCCAAGCATTCTGGATAATGGATCCCATACCTGTACCTATATAGGGCACTTATACCGATATATATATATATATATATATATATACCTTTGTATATATATATATATATATACATATATTTTTTTAATTAATCTACTGATATACACAAACCTATTATGCTTATAAGGTACAATACTATTACATTTTGTTAATATTTAAACATTTTCAGACACAAATGATGGAAGGTGCCCCAGTGGCTTGAGGTAGCCATTGTTGTGGATATTATTTGAGGTAGACTGCCTTCCCAGGAGGAAGCTATAGGTTTGTGCACAGCAGACTCCATGACCACATGAGCCAGGAAGTCCTGTAATAGGGCTATTGAAGCACGCTGCCCAAAGCCACTAAGCCACTCCAAGCCGACATGGGGGATGGGGGGGGCACGGAAGACAATCACTTGTACTGAGTCAGCTAACAAAGATTACATAGAATTGCAGAATGCTTAAACTATATCCTGTACATAAGTACGGCATTTATGTTCACCTTATTTCTTTATAAAGGCTCAGTCAGGCACAGGGGCAAAGGTTATTTAACAAAGATAGTCTTATTTATCTGCCTATTTGAATCTTTTGTTTAACCTTCACATTTTGCCATAGACAAAGGGACAAAGGGTGTATCTGCTGGTGCTAACCCTCTCGCTTGCACTCTACTGACCAAGTTTAGCGTATTTATCTACCCCACTGGTGTAATATCTTATACATATTATATTATGTGCACTATTGGGAAAGAAAATGGGTAGAGTTTTTATCCTATGCACATACAGTATTTATAGTTGAGTGTCAGTGTCTTCGATAGGTGTTCCTGATGTCCCACAGCTTCCAACATCAATACATCACTGATGGAAGAATGGTGGGATGTATAATTCCGGGAAATAGCTTACGTGTATCTGTAGGGAGGTACATTTAATTTGTTTGTGGATATATGGAGGTACAGGAGTGTACATTCAATTGGTAGGGTCTATGTTACAATGATAAACAATTGCTTTCTAGTTATAGCAGCAGCTTTTGTATACAAAAAAAAAATATTTTTTCAAATCATTTTTGAAATCTATTGATGACATTTCTTACAGTAAATACATACTTTTTGTCCATAGCAGCAACCTTTGTACTGTATACAAAATAAAACAGAACGCTTTTTCGAAATCATTTTTTAGATCCATTGATGACTTTTCTGATAGTAACTAAATACTTTCTGTCTATAGCAGCAACTTTTGTATAGAAACAAAGACAAACACTTTTTGAAATCATTTTTTGGATCCATTGATGACTTTTCTGATAGGAAATAAATACTTTATAGTGGCAGCAGCAACTTTTGTATACAAAAAAAAAACAATTTCTCGAAATCATTTTTGAGATCCATTGATGACTTTTCTGATAGGAAATAAATACTTTATAGTGACAGCAGCAACTTTTGTATACAACAAAAAAAAAACAATTTCTCAAAATCATTTTTTGGATCCATTGATGACTTTTCTGATAGGAAATAAATACTTTATAGTGACAGCAGCAACTTTTGTATACAACAAAAAAAAAACAATTTCTCAAAATCATTTTTTGGATCCATTGATGACTTTTCTGATAGGAAATAAATACTTTATAGTGGCAGCAGCAACTTTTGTATACAAAAAAAAACAATTTCTCGAAATAATTTTTTAGATCCATTGATGACTTTTCTGATAGGAAATAAATACTTTATAGTGACAGCAGCAACTTTTGTATACAAAAAAAAACAATTTCTCGAAATCATTTTTGAGATCCATTGATGACTTTTCTGATAGGAAATAAATACTTTACAGTGATTTCAGCAACTTTTGTATACAAAAAAAATATTTCTCAAAATCATGTTTGAGATCCATTTTTGTGATAGTAGATAAATACTTTCTGGTTATAGCAGCAACTTTTGTATACAAAATGATTTTTGAGATCCGTTGATGACAATTCCAGTTCAAACAGGCAGACAAAGCACAGAGATGCCTCATTACTATGAGAAAATCTGCTGGTGATATCTCTATATCACACACAAAACAGGTTTTAATGATTCTTCCCTCATTAAAAATATCTCTGCTCTCAGATTTTTGGCAACGTGTTACAAATCTGCCCCTCCCACCCACACTCCTTAAACGAGAACAGATTTTGTGGTTCCCTCAGATGACAATGCCATTTTATCTTGGATATATTGTGGTAAATCCTTGAGACGCAGACTTTTATTGGCCCAGCTGAGTCGTTTGCTTTGGAATTGTTTCAGTTCGGGAAGAGTGGAAAAGAAAAGCACGGCCCCATGGCTGGATAAGGGATGTTTTCATAATGCAAAAAGCATATTTGTCTTGTCGCCCCAATGGAGCATCTCGCTGCACAATATAAATCTTTAAATGCTTGTAGGCGGATGCCAGCAAAGCATAGCTAAGTAGTGCCTTACAGGCAGCCCCGGAGCAGCACAATGGCATACAGCGACGGTGCCTAATCATGCGTCCTACGCCTCTCACTAAACTGTTACTTCAACAAATAAGCGCTTGTTACGAGGGGCCGTCGAGCGGAGTGCAGATCGTCTGCAGGTGCAAACACACAGACACACTTATTTACAAGCTCCGCTCTCCTTTTTATGGGCAAATAAATCCAGTTTATAAATCAGGCCTCTCATTCAGGATAAGCTTGTTTTTATTTTGTTGATATCTGAATAGGCCCGAGCTTTACGAGGCTTCTTAGCACTAATATAAAAGAATTAATTGCGGCAGAAAATCATTTTATGATGAAATGTTTGACCCGAGAGTGACGAGAGCTGAAAAAAGTTAGGCTGGTTCTCAGCTAAATAATAAGGATAGCTGTTTTATTTTTAATAATCACTTATTTACCCCCTGGTCCTATTATATGCCAGTTGGGGAACTACAGTTTCCACCATGCAAAATATGGACCCAGATAAATGCATTTAAGCTACAGGTTTTTCTGGGACTCTAGGACAAGTTGCTGGTTTTGTCTCTACATAGAGAAAAATATAAATCGCCAGTACCTAGACCGACGATACTACTACAAGTGCAAGTGAGGGAATACAGGGTTATGGGAGATAGCTCTCAGTACAAGTGAGGGAATACAGGGGTAGGGGAGATAGCTCTCAGTACAAGTGAGGGAATACAGGGGTAGGGGAGATAGCTCTCAGTACAAGTGAGGGAATACAGGGGTAGGGGAGATAGCTCTCAGTACAAGTGAGGGAATACAGGGGTATGGGAGATAGCTCTCAGTACAAGTGAGGGAATACAGGGTTATGGGAGATAGCTCTCAGTACAAGTGAGGGAATACAGGGGTAGGGGAGATAGCTCTTAGTACAAGTGAGGGAATACAGGGGTAGGGGAGATAGCTCTTAGTACAAGTGAGGGAATACAGGGGTAGGGGAGATAGCTCTTAGTACAAGTGAGGGAATACAGGGGTAGGGGAGATAGCTCTCAGTACAAGTGAAGGAATACAGGGGTAGGGGGGATATCTCTCAGTACAAGTGAGGGAATACAGGGTTATGGGAGATAGCTCTCAGTACAAGTGAGGGAATACAGGGGTAGGGGAGATAGCTCTCAGTACAAGTGAGGGAATACAGGGGTAGGGGAGATAGCTCTTAGTACAAGTGAGGGAATACAGGGGTAGGGGAGATAGCTCTCAGTACAAGTGAGGGAATACAGGGTTATGGGAGATAGCTCTCAGTACAAGTGAGGGAATACAGGGGTAGGGGAGATAGCTCTTAGTACAAGTGAGGGAATACAGGGGTAGGGGAGATAGCTCTCAGTACAAGTGAAGGAATACAGGGGTAGGGGGGATATCTCTCAGTACAAGTGAGGGAATACAGGGTTATGGGAGATAGCTCTCAGTACAAGTGAAGGAATACAGGGGTAGGGGAGATAGCTCTCAGTACAAGTGAGGGAATACAGGGGTAGGGGAGATAGCTCTCAGTACAAGTGAGGGAATACAGGGGTAGGGGGGATAGCTCTCAGTACAAATGAGGGAATACAGGGGTAGGGGAGATAGCTCTCAGTACAAGTGAGGGAATACAGGGGTAGGGGAGATAGCTCTCAGTACAAGTGAGGGAATACAGGGGTATGGGGGATAGCTCTCAGTACAAGTGAGGGAATACAGGGGTAGGGGAGATAGCTCTCAGTACAAGTGAGGGAATACAGGGGTAGGGGAGATAGCTCTCAGTACAAGTGAGGGAATACAGGGGTAGGGGAGATAGCTTTCAGTACAAGTGAGGGAATACAGGGGTAGGGGAGATAGCTTTCAGTACAAGTGAGGGAATACAGGGGTATGGGGGATAGCTCTCAGTACAAGTGAGGGAATACAGGGGTAGGGGAGATAGCTCTCAGTACAAGTGAGGGAATACAGGGTTATGGGAGATAGCTCTCAGTACAAGTGAGGGAATACAGGGGTAGGGGAGATAGCTCTCAGTACAAGTGAGGGAATACAGGGGTATGGGAGATAGCTCTCAGTACAAGTGAGGGAATACAGGGGTAGGGGAGATAGCTCTCAGTACAAGTGAGGGAATACAGGGGTAGGGGAGATAGCTCTCAGTACAAGTGAGGGAATACAGGGGTAGGGGAGATAGCTCTCAGTACAAGTGAGGGAATACAGGGGTAGGGGAGATAGCTCTCAGTACAAGTGAGGGAATACAGGGGTAGGGGAGATAGCTCTCAGTACAAGTGAGGGAATACAAGGGTAGGGGAGATAGCTCTCAGTACAAGTGAGGGAATACAGGGGTAGGGGAGATAGCTCTCAGTACAAGTGAGGGAATACAGGGGTAGGGGGGATAGCTCTCAGTACAAGTGAGGGAATACAGGGGTAGGGGAGATAGCTCTCAGTACAAGTGAGGGAATACAGGGGTAGGGGAGATAGCTCTCAGTACAAGTGAGGGAATACAGGGGTAGGGGAGATAGCTCTCAGTACAAGTGAGGGAATACAGGGGTAGGGGGGATAGCTCTCAGTACAAGTGAGGGAATACAGGGGTAGGGGGGGATAGCTCTCAGTACAAGTGAGGGAATACAGGGGTACCGTAGGGGAGATAGCTCTCAGTACAAGTGAGGGAATACAGGGGTAGGGGAGATAGCTCTCAGTACAAGTGAGGGAATACAGGGGTATGGGAGATAGCTCTCAGTACAAGTGAGGGAATACAGGGGTATGGGAGATAGCTCTCAGTACAAGTGAGGGAATACAGGGGTATGGGAGATAGCTCTCAGTACAAGTGAGGGAATACAGGGGTATGGGAGATAGCTCTCAGTACAAGTGAGGGAATACAGGGGTATGGGAGATAGCTCTCAGTACAAGTGAGGGAATACAGGGTTATGGGGGATAGCTCTCAGTACAAGTGAGAGAATACAGGGGTATGGGAGATAGCTCTCAGTACAAGTGAGGGAATACAGGGTTATGGGGGATAGCTCTCAGTACAAGTGAGGGAATACAGGGGTAGGGGAGATAGCTCTCAGTACAAGTGAGGGAATACAGGGGTATGGGAGACAGCTCTCAGTACAAGTGAGGGAATACAGGGGTATGGGAGATAGCTCTCAGTACAAGTGAGGGAATACAGGGGTATGGGAGATAGCTCTCAGTACAAGTGAGGGAATACAGGGGTATGGGAGATAGCTCTCAGTACAAGTGAGGGAATACAGGGGTATGGGAGATAGCTCTCAGTACAAGTGAGGGAATACAGGGGTAGGGGAGATAGCTCTCAGTACAAGTGAGGGAATACAGGGGTATGGGAGATAGCTCTCAGTACAAGTGAGGGAATACAGGGGTAGGGGAGATAGCTCTCAGTACAAGTGAGGGAATACAGGGGTAGGGGAGATAGCTCTCAGTACAAGTGAGGGAATACAGGGGTAGGGGAGATAGCTCTCAGTACAAGTGAGGGAATACAGGGGTAGGGGAGATAGCTTTCAGTACAAGTGAGGGAATACAGGGGTAGGGAGATAGCTTTCAGTACAAGTGAGGGAATACAGGGGTATGGGGGATAGCTCTCAGTACAAGTGAGGGAATACAGGGGTAGGGGAGATAGCTCTCAGTACAAGTGAGGGAATACAGGGTTATGGGAGATAGCTCTCAGTACAGTGAGGGAATACAGGGGTAGGGGAGATAGCTCTCAGTACAAGTGAGGGAATACAGGGGTTGGGAGATAGCTCTCAGTACAAGGAGGGAATACAGGGGTAGGGATAGCTCTCAGTACAAGTGAGGGAATACAGGGGTAGGGAGATAGCTCTCAGTACAAGTGAGGGAATACAGGGGTAGGGGAGATAGCTCTCAGTACAAGTGAGGGAATACAGGGGTAGGGGAGATAGCTCTCAGTACAAGTGAGGGAATACAGGGGTAGGGGAGATAGCTCTCAGTACAAGAATGAGGGAATACAGGGGGTAGGGGAGATAGCTCTCAGTACAAGTGAGGGAATACAGGGGTAGGGAGATAGCTCTCAGTACAAGTGAGGGAATACAGGGTTATGGGAGATAGCTCTCAGTACAAGTGAGGGAATACAGGGTTAGCTCTCAGTACAAGTGAGGGAATACAGGGTTAGGGAGATAGCTCTCAGTACAAGTGAGGGAATACAGGGGTAGGGGAGATAGCTCTCAGTACAAGTGAGGGAATACAGGGGTAGGGGAGATAGCTCTCAGTACAAGTGAGGGAATACAGGGGTAGGGGAGATAGCTCTCAGTACAAGTGAGGGAATACAGGGTTAGGGGAGATAGCTCTCAGTACAAGTGAGGGAATACAGGGGTAGGGGAGATAGCTCTCAGTACAAGTGAGGGAATACAGGGGTAGGGGAGATAGCTCTCAGTACAAGTGAGGGAATACAGGGGTAGGGGGATAGCTCTCAGTACAAGTGAGGGAATACAGGGGTAGGGGAGATAGCTCTCAGTGCAAGTGAGGGAATACAGGGGTATGGGAGATAGCTCTCAGTACATGTGAGGGAATACAGGGGTATGGGAGATAGCTCTCAGTACAAGTGAGGGAATACAGGGGTATGGGAGATAGCTCTCAGTACAAGTGAGGGAATACAGGGGTAGGGGAGATAGCTCTCAGTACAAGTGAGGGAATACAGGGGTAGGGGAGATAGCTCTCAGTACAAGTGAGGGAATACAGGGGTAGGGGAGATAGCTCTCAGTACAAGTGAGGGAATACAAGGGTAGGGGAGATAGCTCTCAGTACAAGTGAGGGAATACAGGGGTAGGGGGATAGCTCTCAGTACAAGTGAGGGAATACAGGGGTAGGGGAGATAGCTCTCAGTACAAGTGAGGGAATACAGGGGTAGGGGAGATAGCTCTCAGTACAAGTGAGGGAATACAGGGGTAGGGGAGATAGCTCTCAGTACAAGTGAGGGAATACAGGGGTAGGGGGGATAGCTCTCAGTACAAGTGAGGGAATACAGGGGTAGGGGGGGATAGCTCTCAGTACAAGTGAGGGAATACAGGGGTACCGTAGGGGAGATAGCTCTCAGTACAAGTGAGGGAATACAGGGGTAGGGGAGATAGCTCTCAGTACAAGTGAGGGAATACAGGGGTATGGGAGATAGCTCTCAGTACAAGTGAGGGAATACAGGGGTATGGGAGATAGCTCTCAGTACAAGTGAGGGAATACAGGGGTATGGGAGATAGCTCTCAGTACAAGTGAGGGAATACAGGGGTATGGGAGATAGCTCTCAGTACAAGTGAGGGAATACAGGGTTATGGGGGATAGCTCTCAGTACAAGTGAGGGAATACAGGGTTATGGGGGATAGCTCTCAGTACAAGTGAGGGAATACAGGGGTAGGGGAGATAGCTCTCAGTACAAGTGAGGGAATACAGGGGTATGGGAGACAGCTCTCAGTACAAGTGAGGGAATACAGGGGTATGGGAGATAGCTCTCAGTACAAGTGAGGGAATACAGGGGTATGGGAGATAGCTCTCAGTACAAGTGAGGGAATACAGGGGTAGGGGGGATAGCTCTCAGTACAAGTGAGGGAATACAGGGGTATGGGGGATAGCTCTCAGTACAAGTGAGGGAATACAGGGGTAGGGGGGATAGCTCTCAGTACAAGTGAGGGAATACAGGGGTAGGGGGGATAGCTCTCAGTACAAGTGAGGGAATACAGGGGTAGGGGGGATAGCTCTCAGTACAAGTGAGGGAATACAGGGGTATGGGGGATAGCTCTCAGTACAAGTGAGGGAATACAGGGGTAGGGGGGATAGCTCTCAGTACAAGTGAGGGAATACAGGGGTATGGGAGATAGCTCTCAGTACAAGTGAGGGAATACAGGGGTAGGGGAGATAGCTCTCAGTACAAGTGAGGGAATACAGGGGTAGGGGAGATAGCTCTCAGTACAAGTGAGGGAATACAGGGGTAGGGGAGATAGCTCTCAGTACAAGTGAGGGAATACAGGGGTAGGGGAGATAGCTCTCAGTACAAGTGAGGGAATACAGGGGTATGGGAGATAGCTCTCAGTACAAGTGAGGGAATACAGGGGTAGGGGAGATAGCTCTCAGTACAAGTGAGGGAATACAGGGGTAGGTGGGATAGCTCTCAGTACAAGTGAGGGAATACAGGGGTATGGGAGATAGCTCTTAGTACAAGTTGCCCCAGGGACTGGTCCGATTGCCATCTTGGAGTCAGGAAGGAATTTTTTCCCCTCTGAGGCAAATTAGAGAGGCTTCAGATGGGGTTTTTGCCTTCTTCTGGATCAACTAGCAGTTAGGCAGGTTATATATAGGCATTATGGTTGAACATGATGGACGTACTTCTTTGTTCAACCTAACTTATTATGTTACTGTGTTACTATGTAAATCGCTTATCGCTATGAATCACTAAGAGACCCTTTTTCGACTTTTTGTCATTCCAAACTATTGGAATTGCTGAAAGTAAAACCCACTTAGCGGGAAGTCGCTGTGATTTCCCCATTGCACTGAATGTCATTTCTAATTGTGGGCAGGGAATAGGACACCTGGATTTATTGAAAATAGAATCGCTCCGTTGTTGAAATCTCTAGTAATCGCTTGTTAGGAAAAGATGAACAACTGGAACTCAATTTTTAAACATCGCCGCGACTAAATCTCCTCATGGGACATTAGCCTAAAAGCGTCCAAGCTTGTACATACCCATACCAGCCCCAATGCCAACAGAGCCGCAATACCAGCATCCGTTTACATGGATGAATCGTTTAGAATTTCTGGCCGGCAGCTACAACAGGTGTCGATGTTTTCCTGCACTACAAAATAATCCAATCTAAAACAAAGTTAATCCCGTACTGTATGGCATCATAGGGTGATAGCCTCTAAGGTAGGGCTGACCCTCATCCCTTTCACAAAGACCCCCTACAGGGTCAGGATCAAAGGGAATCTCTGCATGTACCCAGGTGCTTTAGTCGTGGATCAGCCAACAGTGCAGCGGGGAGATATCATTAAAAGGCAGATCCCCTAGGGCCCTTAGATTGCTGCCCCGTAAGCAGCAGATTCCCTCTCTGTACAATGCATTGGATTGTCTGTGTCCTTCTCCAACAAGATGAGATGAGGCGCATCCATATATACCCAAATTGAGCTGCAGACTTAACCCTACACTCTGATGTGCTTAGCATCTTTTGTCGGAGGGAGTCTGCTTTGCATATCTAAAGTCTCCTGTACCTCATCCCTGCTATTAGTGGCCTGCAGGCCATCTCCCTTAATCCTTCTTTGGCTAATTCAGGCACAAAAAGCCTCTGATTTGCACAACAATACCTTGGCACACTCTCTGCTGCTCTCCTGCAGGGAGGATTGTGCCTCTATGAACAATGTGTCATTTTAGAACAGAAAAGAAATCACAATTTCCCCACTCGGCCAGCTGCCACTGAAAATGCTAATTATCCATCCCACCCCCCCTGTCGTCAGAGTGCACGGCTTCCACTATACGAGAGTGCCAGACAGGCAGGTGAGGGGGCATAGACATCCCCCCGTAGACAGTTGTCCTCTCTAATTTGAACACGACTACTGTCTGTGCTTAAAGTTGCATGTAATCATATTACAGACATATGGCGCTGCAGGAAATATTTCATATGTGGCAAATCAGATTATTTCCATACTCTCCCTAGGCCCTATCAGTAGAACGGCGTCCGTAGTACTTGCTAATGCTCGTCATAAACCTTTAGGCAATTGGGTGTTTGGTTACATTAATGGTTTAACAGTAATAAAGGTAACTATTTAGGGTAACAAATATATATTTTTCTATAAAGGGTATATGATAACATAACACAAGAGAGCCTTCAATGACCTGTACAATATGACTTTATAAACAGAGCTTAATGATGCCAAACATTATTTTCAGTGCTTAATGATGTATGTATGTATGTATATCTTTATTTATAAAGCGCTACTTATGTACGCAGCGCTGTACAGTAGAATACATTAATACAAACAGGGGGTTAAAAATATAATAATAGATAAATACAAAGTATAACAATAAATACAAAATAAATACAGCTGCAATAAGTTAAGAGTCGAGGACACAAGAGGAAGGAGGTCCCTGCCCCGTAGAGCTTACAATCTATATGGGAGGGGAACTTACAGACACAAATAGGCAAATATAATTGCTGTAGGTCACAGTGGGTGTCCCTACAATATAAGTGCTACACTACAATATAAGATGTCACAAATTATAGTGATGTCACTAGTATATATGACTTAATGGAATTTGTGTGTTATCAGAATATACCTCCTGCTTTACCCTGGAGTTCAGTAAACTGTATAAGAGCACTCAACCGTGTCCCTTTATATGGTCACTAAACTCTTCTATGAACCTTCTATTTTATAATAGGAGGATACATATTCCCCTGTATAAATAATACAGGTATAAGAGCCATTATCCAGAAACCCGTTACCAGAAGGCTTTGAATTTTGGGAATATCATTTCCCCTAGACTCCATTTGAATTGATTAATTCACATTTTTAAAAGTGATTCCCTTTTTCTCTGTAATAATAAAACAGTACCTTGTACTTGATCCCAACTAAGATATAATTACCCCTTATTGGGGCAGAACAGTCCTATTGGGTTTATTTCATGGTTAAATGATTCCCTTTTCTCTGTAATAATAAAACAGTACCTGTACTTGATCCCAACTAAGATATAATTACCCCTTTTGGGGGCAGAACAGCCCTATTGGGTTTATTTCATGGTTAAATGATTCCCTTTTCTCTGTAATAATAAAACAGTACCTGTACTTGATCCCAACTAAGATATAATTACCCCTTATTGGGGGCAGAACAGCCCTATTGGGTTTATTTCATGGTTAAATGATTCCCTTTTCTCTGTAATAATAAAACAGTACCTGTACTTGATCCCAACTAAGATATAATTACCCCTTTAGGGGGGGCAGAACAGCCCTATTGGGTTTATTTAATGGTTAAATGATTCCCTTTTCTCTGTAATAATAAAACAGTACCTGTACTTGATCCCAACTAAGATATAATTACCCCTTATTGGGGGCAGAACAGCCCTATTGGGTTTATTTAATGGTTAAATGATTCCCTTTTTCTCTGTAATAATAAAACAGTGCCTGTACTTGATCCCAACTAAGATATAATTACCCCTTATTGGGGCAGAACAATCCTATTGGGTTTATTTCATGTTTAAATGATGCCAGCCATAAAGCCCAAAGTAATGGATTTAGGGGCCAATTTGAATGAGATCTGGGATGAGCTATAGCATGGTCACAAAGTTGCTTTGAGCTGTTGGTGGGAACGGGCTGAAATAGTAGATATCAAGTCATCATTTACAAAGAATGATATATGTATATAGCAGGGAAATGTTTACCAAGCACATAAGGACAGTCAGATGGAATGATGGATCTTAGTAGGGGGAGGGTTCATGCCTTTGGCAAAATGCCTTTTAAAATGAAATGGCTTGGCGCCAAGTCATTTTTTTTAAAGTGCCCTTGGCACCAGCTGCCCCTCATTTGGATATGTGGGGGTTTGCATACTTGCCAAATTGCTTTCAAAGTGGCCCAGACTGAGCAGTCCATTGTCATGGTTGCTAGCCCCAGAAAGGGATACAGCTGGCAACGCGACCGCAAGTCTGTACACAAACGGAACAATGGCCAATGATTCAGGCACATACAAGAACATTTCTTATATTACCCCAAGTCTCAGAAATCCCCAAAATAATTCTCGATTTCTAAGAAGAGAAAAATATGATAACTGTAATAAACTGCTGGCTAGCAGTGGGTTAATACTTCTGCTGTGTTAGTTCAGGTACAGATACACACTGGAACTTTTGATATATTTATTAGAACATGGCAGGTAGATCTGGCCTGCTCCATGCTTGTTCTCAGCTTAACAGGAAGCACACAACAGGAACAGGAATATCATCATCATCAATTAATGGCAAAACAGCAAGAATGCCATTAACCAAAATGTCTATACAAGCAGGTTACTACATTCCTCCCTTTTTAGCAAAAAGTAGATCTCAAAAATATATATATATTATATATATGTAACCAACAGTTATAACTCAGTTCTAAACATTTTAAGGCAGAAATGTCCAAGTTAACAATAACATAGTGGCATTATAAGTCCAGTCTGTCAGGAGCCTTGCGTGCCCGTATCGGATACCTCCGTTCACCCTCAGAGGCTGTAGCACTGGTTGAATTAGATGGATTGTTGGCATCTG
The DNA here is from genome assembly GCF_000004195.4 of Xenopus tropicalis. Classification (NCBI taxonomy): domain Eukaryota; kingdom Metazoa; phylum Chordata; class Amphibia; order Anura; family Pipidae; genus Xenopus; species Xenopus tropicalis. Next base: position 117,680,843 of record NC_030683.2, on the reverse strand, counting down.
GTAATTCCTGTGAGGGCACTACAGGTACTTGAAAGTCAATGGTAGAAAATGAAGGAGGTACAGGTGACACACTCTTATCTGGAACCAGATGCTCCACATGGACATGAATGTGACGATTACCAATTTGAACCTCATACGTCAGGGGACCCCTTCTATGGCAAATGGTCCCTGGAGACCAAAGGCGCCCTGAGTGGCGGAAGTCTCGAACCAAGACCTTATCACCTGGGTAAAAGTTTCTGATTCTTTGTCTGGAGCTATTATGTGCTTTGACTTGTTGCTTCTGATGTTTCTCCATTGTATCAGCTAAAGAGGGTTTAAGCAAATCCAACCTGCTTCGGAGGTGCCTCTTTAAAAACAGTTCCGCTGGGGTACTTTCAGTGACTGAATGTGGCGTATTCCTATAATTAAACAGAAAACGGCAAAGTCTCAACTCTCCTGTAGTGCGAGCGGACTCACTGGCTACTGAGTGTTTCATCCAGGCTTTTTTAAATGTCTGAACAGCCCGTTCAGCAGCACCATTTGAAGCTGGGTGATAAGGTGGAGTTAATTTGTGCCTGATACCGTTTTGTTTCAAGAAGTACTGGAATTCCTGAGATGTGAACTGAGGTCCATTATCTGAAACCAATTCCTTTGGCAGACCATAGGATGCAAACAAATTACGAAGCAAGGTAATCGTTTTCTCGCTTGTACTCGTTTTAGTGGGTAACACCTCCAACCACTTGGAATAGCTGTCTATAACCACAAGAAATGTTTGCTGGTTTATTTCGGCATAGTCAATATGGATTCTTTCCCACGGCGATGTGGCCCATGTCCATGGGTGAAGGGGTGCAGTGGGTGGCTGATTTTGTACAGAAGCACAAGCAGTACACTGACTTACAAAAATTTCTATATCTTGATCCAGGCCTGGCCACCACAGGTAACCACGAGCTCGTGCTTTCATCCTGTTTACACCTGGATGGCCTTCGTGAAGTTCATGCAAGAGCCTATGACGATATTTTGGGGGAATGACAACCCGTATCCCCCACAATAAACAACCTTGATCTATGGAAAGCTCATCTCTCTTTTCAAAATATGGCTTAAGGATTTTGTCAGAGCTGTAGTTCGGCCAGCCTTTGGAAGTAAAGTCCCACACTTTTGCAATAAGAGGATCACGACTTGTTGCAGCTGCAATATCTTTGCAAGAAATAGGTAGTTCCTCTGCAAATGAAACTTGAAAAATGACACTTTCGTCATGAACATCTGTTGTATATGGGCACGGAAGCCGTGATAGAGCATCTGCATTCCCATGATCCTGAGAACGTCTATATACAATATCATAGTCATATGCCAATAGGAGTAGTGCCCACCGTTGCATTCGAAGTGCTGCCAATGTTGGAATTGCTGATTTTGGCCCAAGAATGGCCAGAAGTGGTTTGTGATCAGTGACCAGTGAAAACTTCCTTCCATAAAGATATTTATGAAATTTTTTTACTCCAAAAATAATACTTAGTGCCTCCCGCTCTATTTGAGCATAGTTGCGCTCTGTTTGTGTTAGGGTTCTAGACGCAAAAGCAATTGGATGTTCTTCTCCATTAGGCAGTATATGTGATATAACTGCTCCAACTCCGTAGGGTGAGGCATCACATGCTAATCTGAGTGGCTTACTATGGTCATAGTGTGCTAGCCACTTGCTGTTCGTTAGTCTTTGCTTTGCATCCTGAAATGCTTTTTCACACTCGGCTGACCAAGCCCACTTGGTATCTTTCTGCAAAAGTTCATGTAAGGGTTGTAATAATGTTGACAGATTTGGAAGGAACCGTCCATAGTAATTTAGCAGTCCTAAGAAGGAGCGTAGTTCAGACACATTTGAAGGTGAAGGTGCATTAACAATAGCAGTTAACTTTGTTTCTGTTGGGTGAAGACCTTGTGCATCTATGCGGTATCCTAAGTATTCTACAGACTCCTGGAGAAAGTGACACTTGGACAATTTTACTCGCACCCCAGATGCTTTTAATTTTGATAACACCTTATCTAACAGTGCCAAGTGCTTTTCAACCGTTGAACCTGTAATTAAAATGTCATCCAGAAAACAGACCACATGATCAATTCCTTGAAGAATCTGATCCATTGCATGCTGAAAGATTGCTGGAGCTGTAGATACTCCAAATGGTAAGCGCTGGTATTGGAACAACCCCTTGTGTGTGTTGATGGTAAGAAATGGCTTTGAATCCGGATCCAGCTCTAGCTGTTGATAGGCATTTGATAAATCAATTTTGCTAAAGTATTTACCTCCAGCAAGTGTAGCAAACAAGTCCTCTACATTTGGTAGTGGGTAGGGTTCTGGTTCAATACAGCGATTGACAGTGACCTTGTAGTCACCACAAAGTCTAATAGTTTTGTCCTTTTTTGGGACCACTACAATTGGGGCAGCCCAGCTGCTGTATTTGACACGTGACACAATACCATAATGTTCCATTCTTTCTAGTTCTTTCTCCACAGGTTCTTTAAGAGCATATGGCAAGGGACGTGGCTTATGAAAAATGGGCTTTGCATCTGAATTTACAGTGATAGTTGCCTTTAGCCCCTTAATACTGCCAAATTCTTCCTTAAAGAGGGAGTCATGTTTACTCAGGATCTGTTCCAGATTTTTGTGAAAGGTAGCTTCAGTTTGTTTGATAGTAAATATTTTAGCCCAATTCAGCTTTAGGTGCTTCAACCAATTTCTGCCCAAAAGGGTGGGCCTGTTGCCCTTCACAACCACTAAAGGCAATGTAAATGACTGACCTTCATATGTGACTGGTGCTAGAATCTCTCCAAGTACAGGAATCTTCTCTCCAGTATAAGAAGTGAGATGTAAAAGTGAGTTCTGCAGTGCAATTCCACCTAAACAGTTCTTGTAAACAAACTCTGATATTAGTGATACAGATGCACCTGTGTCAAGTAACATGTTTACTGGATGCCCATCAATTTCCAGCTTAATATGAATGCCATCATCTCCCCCATGCGTAGTATTGACTGTATTCAAGTCTGTGCAGTCACTTTCCTGGCTGTCACAATTAGTCACATATTGCGCCCTGGGCCTGCCTGGTTTGCTTCTGCAGACACGAGCAATGTGGCCTAACTTTCCACAATTTCTACAGGTTTCTGATTTATATCTGCAGTTCAGTTGCTGATGCAGGCCCCCACAGCGGTAGCAGGGTTTGACCCTTTGTGTCTGAAATGCTTGCTCACCTGTAACTGAAACTGTAGGTGGCTGTGGTGAATTTTGTGAGATGGGTTTAGACTCTGTAGTTATTTTAGGGATATCTGTAAATGAAGAACTATTTTGCTCTTTGAATTGCTGAGAGTCACTTCTGGTTAATTCTATGGCCAAGGCAATGTTACAAGCAGACTTGAAAGTGAGATTTGTTTTATTTAGCAGCTTATGCAGGTAGAACTCATCATGGAGGCCACATACAAACTTATCACGCAAAGCCTGATCCAGGAATGTACCAAATTCACAGGAGGCAGATAGCCGTTTTAAATCCAAAATATAGTCTGCAAGGCTTTCCCCCATTTTGTGATTTCTCCTATAAAATCTAAAGCGTTCAGCAATGATGATAGGCTGGGGTTTATAATGCTGAGAGAGGGTCTCTGTAATTCTCTCATAGGACAATTCAGTGGCCTTTGCAGGAGCTATAAGAGTTTTAAGGAGACTGTAGGTTTTTGCTGGCAGTGTAGCAAGTAAAATATCTGCTTTCTTTTCCTGACTAACATCATTTGCAGACAGCCATCTCTCAAATCTTTCCAAATAAGACTCAAATTCTTCAGCAGATTCTGAAAACTCTGGGACTTTCCCAATGGCAGACATTGTAGCAAGTTACTCACTGTGCAGAGAAGGAATCATGCAGCCTGTGCAGCCTGTTTGCTCTGCAGCTGAGTCTGTTTCTGAGTCCAAATGCACAAATCCTCGTCGCCACTGTAATAAACTGCTGGCTAGCAGTGGGTTAATACTTCTGCTGTGTTAGTTCAGGTACAGATACACACTGGAACTTTTGATATATTTATTAGAACATGGCAGGTAGATCTGGCCTGCTCCATGCTTGTTCTCAGCTTAACAGGAAGCACACAACAGGAACAGGAATATCATCATCATCAATTAATGGCAAAACAGCAAGAATGCCATTAACCAAAATGTCTATACAAGCAGGTTACTACAATAACAAAAAGCATAACGGGATGATTTTCTCTCCTGTTAGGAGATAACGTACAATAACTGAAAATCCTTGTGTCAGCCCAAATAATAAACCCTTCAGTGCGGATCAATGCAACTCCTGTATGATGCTTTTATGTAATACACGTATATTGTTTCTAAGTAGTCCATCTTAATAAAAGAATGTTTCATATATAGAATCCATGCATTCCTTGCCCGAAGGCCGCGTCTCAGAGAAGATTAAATGGATCTGGATGCCCCTGTGGGTAGGGTGCTTAATGCTTCTTAGCAGCAGAATCTTTCAAGGAATCATATGACCGGCGTTAGGCACAAGCATTCCCTGCTGGGACGGCCATTCGCCCCTTTGGAAAGAATTTGTAGAGCTACTAAATACACATGAATCTGTCAGTAAATGAAGCGCAAGCAGAGTCCCGTCTGTACTCATCCAAATGATCCTCTTATTGCACTTAAACCCTTGTTAAACATAGATACTTACTGGTACAGTAATGTAAATATTACAATTGTATCAGATCTGCAAAGCATTTACAGTCAGCATTGCATTGCATTACACAGATACAGGTATGGGATCCGTTATCCAGAAACCCATTATCCAAAAAGCTCTAAATTACGGGAAGGCTGCCTCCCATAATGACCATTTTAATCAAATAATTACAATTTCTTGATATGATTTCCTTTTTCTCTGTAATAATCACAACGTACTTGATCACAACTAAGGTATAATTAATCTTTAATGTAGGCAAAACCTATTGGGTTTAACTAATGTCTTAGTTAGTTCAGCCTTAATGATTTTGTAGCAGACGTAAGGTATGAAGATCCAAATTACAAAAGACCACTTATCTGGAAATTCTATACCTGAGCAGTGAAAGGTAGTCACTTTCCAATATGCCTACATCTTAAGGTGAAGACACACAGAGCTACTAGTAGCAGCTACTTGTCAGGGATACTAAAGTAGACAATGCTACTAATAATTACTGATAACTGTCTCTACATGTGTTTTAGCAGAGGCAATTCTCAGTATTGTCTATGGCAGTGTATTTCTGGAATTTAGTAGCTGTGAAAAAGTAGCTGCTACTAATAGATCAGTGTGTCTTCACCCTCATTATATCCCGTGGCCATAAAGGCCCCCATACACGGGCCGATAGAAGCTGCCGATATGGGTCCTTTGGACTGACTCGGCAGCTTATCGGCCCGTGTATGGGCAGAAACGAGGGGCCTGGCCGACCGATATCTGGCCTGAAATTGGCCAGATATCGATCGGCCAGGTTAGAAAATTCAGTCGGATCGGGGACCGCATCGGCTCGTTGATGCTGTTAGAATTCGATTGTTTGGCCCTGGGGCCAAATTCGCCTACATGTTACCCGATATCGCCCACCCGTAGGTGGGGATATCGGGTAAAGATCCGTTCACTTGGCGACATCACCAAGCGAGCGGATCTGCCTGTGTATGGGCAGCTTAAGAAAGATAAGATGTAGAATAGCTCATAAGCTGGCCGTACACTAGCTGGTGACTATAACTAGGGGTAGGCAGAGAGTGGGGAGGTGGGAAGGGGGGGTAATTTAAATAAAAATAAAAATTACTGTTTGGCACCTTCCATACTCAGTCCACCCCGAAGGAAATTTTTCTGAAGTGTGATTGGAGCAGTCTGCAGGTGAGTGGGAGGGCACTGGCACGGCAAGCAGAAGGGGGCACTGTTGTGGCAAGTAAGCAGCAGGCTAGTGGGCAGGCAGAGGTACTCAGCTATTGGCCCAGCCCAGGGGGGCTGCTGTCATGAGGCATGCTGGGGGGGGGGGCAGCATCAGAGGAGCTGCCTCAGGCAGTTCAGGGGCCAGAAAAGCCCCTAGCCCAGTGCTGCCTACAGACCAGGTAAGCAGTTTATCTGCCTGTGTATGGTCCTGTCTACCCAACTTATATCTGGCAGAAAACTTGGCTGATATCTCTCAGGCAGGCTTGAAAATACAATGTATTCCTCATCCAACGAGTCCTATACTGCCAAAGATTGAATCCACCACCGCCGATACCCAGTCCTCCGGGGGCAATATTTTAGGGAATCCCACCTTGTCTTGTATAGATTTCATCACTTTATTGCAAAGATTGATACTTATTGGATTAAATTAATCAGCTCATTGGGTCACTTTCTAGAAATTCCAGCTCAGTCCTGTAGCTTTCCCTGATTGTGCTGGAGTGAAGGACGATCAGTGTCTAGATTGATATTTAACTAATCAGTCCCTAAATACAGACTGAGTATTATTATTGACACATATTTATAAAGCACCAACATATTCCGCAGTGCTGTAAAATAGACAACAAAGCAAATAATAAAACCCTGTTTATCCCAAGCCCACATGTTCATTGCTCATGAAAAAGCTGTTTAAATATATACAGTAAATAGTCCCTGCAGGATCAACCATCCCATGTATCAAAAGGAAGCAGAGAGAAGAATACGGGTAAGTAAATATAATGGATTAAGCAGCTATTATTGACCATGGAGCCAGGTTGCAGGCAGCGTACCCTGTGCTTGAGCGCTCATGCGGAGTTTGCACATCAGCGAATATGTGTAAGTTACCCACCCCCTGGGGGGGCAAGAGTTCTCCCTTGTGACCTATAGGTTTTAGAGACATAAAGGGGTTAAAGGTTATTAACCCTTTCCAGACCAGGAGACCAGGTACTTTCATGATTACAGCCTGCTCCAGTTCCAGGATGAGCTGCACAAGGGAAGACAAATAATAATTACATATACGCTTAAATGGAACCCGCCCAATTCAATGGAATATTGATAGCGAAATGCTTGCTGGTGGTCCAGAACATCTCAAAGAGAATAAGCTTTATAGCACATGGAGAGGAACAAATGAAGTGCTTGCATTCGCAAATCAGCTTTTAAATAGTATAACCTGTGAAAGCGGCTATTTGTAGTTACAGCAGTGGAATCAGAGGGATTTGTTCTTTTGGAGTCCGTCTATTCTAATACCCTGGAAAAACAAGATGAACCTGATGGCTGAAACAGCAGGAATTAGAAAAGGGATTGAGACTTACAAACATCTCTAGAACCTGCCTGATGTTGATTGTCATGTCCTGTTAGAGGTAACAGCTGTGGGCCTAAAGGTGGCCTTAAACGTTAAGATCCGCTTGCCTGGCGAGGTCGCCAAGCGAGCAGATCTTCTCTCCATATCCCCACCTACGGGTGGGTAATATCGGGTGAATTCAGGCTAATTTGGTTGTTTGGCCCTGGGGCCAAATGACCGAATTAGAACGCTGGTAATAGGCGCAATCGGTTCGGGGACTGCATCAACGAGCCGATGTGGTCCCAGATCCGACTATATTTTTTAACTTGCCAGATGTCGGTCAGGGAGGCCTGTCATTTGTGCCCCTACATGGGCTGATAAGCTGCCGAATCAGTCTAAACGTGGCCATACACGTGGCGATCTGACGATCATCGTCAGATCCGCCACACACCGTCAGGGCTGAAACAGCAGATAAGGAGGTAGAAACAATAGGATTTCTACCTCCTTCTGCCGATTCAGCCCTGACGGCAGATTTTCGTCAGGTGCCTTCTATGGCGCCCAATCAAAATTTTCTAACCTGGCCAATCGGTGAGTCGTCCGATATCAGCAGCTTCCTGCGATATCGGTCGACTCGCCGACATGCCATACACGCACCGAATATCGTACGAAACGAGGTTTCGTACGATAGTATTGGTGCGTGTATGGCCAGCTTATGGCAGTTACAATCAGGCAGTTACAATCAGCAGCTACAATCAGACCTTTAGGCTCCAAAAAAAGCTGGATAAGCCCTTAATTTTTGTGATGTTTCCAATGACCGACGGTTGTTGAAAAAGTCTGATTGGCAGAGCTTTGCCATCTGCACCACGGTGCCAATGTTTGTGACAGAAATCACTCAAACCTTCAACCAATTTCACATAATATTTGTGTTTTCAGGTACCAGCTTGCATAATTCCCATGTGATAATTTTCATTTATTTAGGCCTGGGATCCCCAGCCTTTCTTACCCATGAGCCACAGTCACATGTAAAAAGCCTTGGAGAGCAACACAAGCACCATAAAAGTTCATGGAGGAGCCAAATAAGGGCTGTGATTGGCTATTAGGGGCCTCTATGCACACTATCAGCTTACAGGGGGCTTTATTTGGTAGGAAATCTTGTTTTTATTCAACCAAAACTTGCCCCCAAGTCAGGAATTCAAAAATAACTCCCTGGTTTGGGGGCACTGAGAGCAACATCCAAGGGGTTGGGGGGCAACATGTTGCCCCTGAGCCACTGGTTGGGAATCACTGGTTTAGACCATGTAATTGAATTAATTAAATTGATGTTTCCCAACCCACTGTAGAGCCTACAAGGTCCATATCATAATCACACACACTAGGGTCAGATTTATAAGGAAACAATTAGCCTGTCTGTATGCTTTTCAAGTGGAGGAAACTGTAGGAAACATTGCAGATAGTGCCCTGGCTGGAATTGAACCTAGGACCCCAGCTCTGCAAGGCAGCAATACTAACCACCCCTACAGCTTGTGTCCTGGCAGATCTGTGCAAGTGAGAGGGAGTCAGGCAGTTATACAGAATACCTTGGATATCAGCAGGTGTCCATTATTTATGCAGAGAACAATGCAAGTGAAAGGCATTTTGTTAGATGAAGTTTTCATGAATTCTGACCTACACAAATCACCCATATAGTTCTGCCAAAAGGCAAGAGCCACAATAATTGTTTAGAAATCATTTCTCAACTTTGAGGGTAATGAGTAACTGGACCTGCTGAGGTGTAAAAGTCAACTGTTTATGGTGCCAATGTGACACCAGGCTTGGAGCATCTTCACACTTTCATTCAAAGGTGACTAAATCTCACATACACTACAAACTGACTATACTATCGCTGTTGGCGGCGGAAACCCAAACAATGGGCTGTTAAAGCATCAGAATTCATACATGAGAATGTTCTACGGCTTGGCCATGACCTGTGTGACCTATAGCTTCACCGCCCAGGGCTCAACAAGGTTCCGCTGCACAGGTGACTTAGGTAACTTGATCAACGTGTATAGTGGTACCTGAAACCACTTGCTCCTCGGAGTTAAACAGACCTCTGAGCACCGGTCAGATGAGGCAGATAAGAGGCCAAACTGCCCACTGGTTTGTATGAATGGGAGGAAGCACATGTTCTTCCGGGCCACAATGACATTGATAGTAAAAGCATTGTTTGTATTGTAAAGGGCAAGTTTAGCGTTAGATTAGCAGTAACAATTTGTTACAAATGACATTTTACAGCAGATGACTTGAAGACATTACTCTCAAGTTATGAGAGCTGAATGGGCATCTAAAGTCGGCTATTGTCTGATGGATCATGGGAATAATAGCCAAAGAGATGGTGCAGTTAAGGTCCCCTGCCCCCTACCTGCCGATATGAGTCCCTTGGACCGATTCGGCAGCTTATCTGTCCGTGTAGGGGCAGAAACGAGGGGCCTGGCCGACCGATATCTGGCCTGAAATTGACCAGATATCAATCGGGCAGGTTAGAAGATTTAGTTGGATCGGGGACTGCATCGGCTCGTTGATGCGGTCCCAGAACCGACTGTGCCATCGTAGGTGGGGGATATCGGGAGAAGATCCGCTTGCTTGGCGACCTCGTCAATCGAGCGGATCTTAACGTGTATGGCCACCTTTAGATGTACAGAGTGATTTTAGTGGTTATGTGGAAATTAGGTTGGATTATTGATATTTTAGTAATTCCACATTAGAGAAAGGCTTCTACGTTAATGAGATTTTCCTAAATTGGAGAATCTGGTGATTGACAGATATGGCAGCAGCTGTGGGGCAAATTGAGAGACTGGAACAGAGTCTGTGGTTCCTGCCATATGGGGGAGAAGCCTTAAGGAAAAATCAATAAATAGTGGTGCTCTAATCAGTACAAGTTACAAATATGCTCAGTCTTAGGGGCAATCAAGGAGTGAAAAGAGAGCTTGTTACAGGGAAATGCTGCAGCTTTTTATTCACTTGTAGGGGACTTTAAGGGTAAAAAATAGACTTTGCTCTGTTAGCACCTTAGTCCAAAATAAGGTTGCAGATACAGGAAGACATTGGTGTATCAGCCATTAAGTCATAGTTTAAAAATATATCTATGGAAGTTTTACCCTATTTAACCTGCTTTTGAAGACAAGAAAATAGCATTGTCCCCAAATGTTACCCTCGTAAGCCTTTGGGCTGAGCCCCTGCTACTGCTACAGGCCATAGATAGCTTATGAACCACTGTGTTATTTAAGGGAACTATGGAATTATGGCAACTCAAGGCAAAATAGCTCACACCTTGGCCATAAGTACTCCTGAGGTATTACCTACCCTAGGTCCAGACATTCAAAAGAGGTCCAGATGTGCACAGAGGCCAAAACAGAGTCCATTGAATAGGGACTGTTTATGGCACCTCCTGGCATAGGCCAGAATCTACAAATTAAATCTCAGTTATCTGCTGCCTTGGGCATAAGCTATAAGTACTCTCCAAGTATCCACAGCCTTGGCCATGAGTACTCTTGGGCCTTGGATAGCTCAAAAATATCATATGCCCTGGCCATAAATAAGTGTTACCAAAGTGTTGCCCCTGCTGAAGTACTCCCATGCTATAGGCATCAATGTATTTATTATCCCCTCCATTGGCCATAAATACTCCTGACATTTTTTCCACCTTGGTCAAGATAAAGTGGTAGAGGAAAAGAGTGAAGGGAAAAGAAGAAATTCACAAGAGAATAAACAAGGAGAGGAGGGAAAGGTGGTCTCTTGATGGCGGTGGAGTTGGGTTTCTCAGGTGAGGACTGGAGAGCTGAGCGCTACAAAGAGGCAATGGTGAAGGTTAGAACACAAGTGATCAGGTGGGGGATTTACAAACACAAATGTGACAAGGTGTATTTGACAGAATAAGTGCGGCACACAAACAAACAATGTGGACAGACCTGATGGACAGAGATTAGAAACAGGAAAAGTCTGGGCCCTGAAGAGATACCAACTGCTAAAGGAGTTGTGATAACAAAACTACTGTTTGGTATTGTTTCTTTCTTCTTCTCTGTCGAACTAACTGACTTAACTGACTATTCCCCATCACTTATTTGGTGATTTCAGGTGTGTGACAACAAAAACAGGGGCCCTGCTGGGAGACCCTAGGGTATAGAGGGGCCACACAGTGTTGCTATCATTCATGGGCAATTCCAATGCACGCAGTAGTGATTTGTTTGGGGAAAAGGCGGTCGTTAAGGTACAGGTATGGGACCCATTATCCAGAATGCTTGGGACCTGAGGGTTTCCGGATAAGGGGTCTTTCCATAATTCGGATCCCTACCTTAAGTCTACTAATTATTTAAACAGTATTTAATAGTATTATTTTGGCTCTAATAAGGATTAATTATATGTTAGTTGGGATCAAGTACAGGTACTGTTTTATTATTACAGAGAAAAGGGAATCATTTAACCATTAAATAAACCCAATAGGGCTGTTCTGCCCCCAATAAGGGGTAATTATATCTTAGCTGGGATCAAGTACAGGTACTGTTTTATTATTACAGAGAAAAGGGAATCATTTAACCATTAAATAAACCCAATAGGGCTGTTCTGCCCCAATAAGGGGTAATTATATCTTAGTTGGGATCAAGTACAGGTACTGTTTTATTATTACAGAGAAAAGGGAATCATTTAACCATTAAATAAACCCAATAGGGCTGTTCTGCCCCAATAAGGGGTAATTATATCTTAGTTGGGATCAAGTACAGGTACTGTTTTATTATTACAGAGAAAAGGGAATCATTTAACCATGAAATAAACCCAATAGGGCTGTTCTGCCCCAATAAGGGGTAATTATATCTTAGTTGGGATCAAGTACAAGGTACTGTTTTATTATTACAGAGAAAAGGAAAAACATTTTTAAAAATGTGAATTATTTGCTTATAATGGAGTCTATGGGAGATGGCCTTTCTGTAATTCAGAACTTTCTGGATAATGGGTTCCCGGATAAGGGGTTCAATACTTGTATGGGGGCTAAGAAATTTCTACTTAGTGATGCCCCTTTACAGCGAAGACACACGCGGTGATTAGACAGACACAGCAATTAATCACAACAACTTTCTCCCCGTAACGTACAGCATAAGACGCTGCATTCTGGTTTTTGCTGTGACTTTTTTTTAAAAATTGCTGTGTTTGTCTTCTCCCTTATAGCTGACATACATACTACTCTATGTAGTGTGCTAGCATTTAACCATATTGGCCCCTGCAGAGTTTCAATGTGTTATACCCCTTCCCCACTAAGGAACATAAGGCCATTAATTTAATATACACAGGAAATAATGGCAGACTGAGACCTCTAGCATGATGTACATGAAGAGCTGTATATTATCAGCTGTTTCAATCAGCCGACCAGTCAATTCTAGCTGCTGATTGGTTGCTATGGGTGATTAGATCTGTAGCAATAATTGCACCTTTTATTAAATTACCTCCAGAGACTTTATGGCAGGGATGTCCAGAGTGCAGAGAGGGATCCCATTTTAGTTATCCTATCAGGATCTTCAGTACCAATATTACTAGTAACTCTAAAGTTGGTCACACATGTGGCGATTTTCGATCTTTGGTGCGACCATTGGCGACCATCGGCGAGTTGACCAATATCAGTAGCCTCCTGCGATATGGTCGACTCGCCGACTTGCCATACACACACCGAATATTGTACGAAACGAGGTTTTGTACGATATTATCGGTGCGTGTATGGCCAGCATAAGGGTGAAGACACACAGAGATACTAGTAGCAGCTACTTGTTGTTGCTACTAAAATAGACAATGGTGATCATTTACTGATAATTGTTTCTGTGTGTTTTAGCAGAGGCAATTCTCAGTTATGTCAATGGAAGGGTATTTTCTGGCGTTTAGTAGCCAAGACAAGTAGCTGCTACTAAGTAGCTCTGTGTGTCTTCACCCTAACTCTGTTAGAGTTCTATACAAAATATCATAAAATGAATCTAGAAATGTATGAAAAAAATACATTCATTTATATTTATACAAACAACACCTTTTTCCCAAGTCAGTTTAGAAATACAAATTGAACTCAGGTAATCGAATACAGTTGCTAAAAGGCGATTCTCTGCTTTTTAGATCTACTGAGAACATAGGCAGCCGGTCAGGATCTACCTTTCGGCCACCCCTGCTCTAGTGCTAGGGAAAGGGTTAATTATTTCTGAGACTTGGTCTGGCTGACAGAACAGACTCCTTGTGCCCTAATAACTTTTTGATCTCTCATAGTAACATCCTGCTGTGTTTTACAATAGCCTTAAATTGGAGCCGAGAAGCTGCAGCGGCTTCTGAAGAAAGGAAGCGCACAAAGAACACCGGCGTCCCTGCGAAACGCTGCCCCCCCCCCCCCTTCCCGACGAGGCTGCCAGTTAAATGCCAGATATCATTTTGGATTTTGTAAGCCGATAATATTTTTAAATATTGCAAAATTATATTTCATTCTGGGGCAGTATGTTTTTTAAAAACAATGAATGTGAGTTAAATATGTTGCTGCTCATTAAAACAAGGGCAACACTTGCAGAAAGGCTTTGTTTAAAGAATTCTAGAATTTGGTTAATTGAGTTGGATTTTACTGTCCATATTGAGCATTATGCCTACCCACAGTTTAGTAAACAACTGCAATGAAGTCATATAAATGAACCCCACTTACCGTATATAGATATGGTATAGTTTTCCTTTGAGACAATCATTCCTATAAAGGTTTGGGACCTATTATCCAGAATGCTTGGGACCTGGGGTTTTATGGATAAGGGGCCTTTCCGTAATTTGGATCTCCATACCTTAAGTCTACAAAAAACAAATTTATACATTAAATAAACCCAATAGGACTGTTCTGCCCCCAATAAGGGGTAATTATATCTTAGTTGGGATCAAGTACAGGTACTGTTTTATTATTACAGAGAAAAGGGAATCATTTAACCATTAAATAAACCCAATAGGGCTGTTCTGCCCCCAATAAGGGGTAATTATATCTTAGTTGGGATCAAGTACAGGTACTGTTTTATTATTACAGAGAAAAGGGAATCATTTAACCATTAAATAAACCCAATAGGGCTGTTCTGCCCCCAATAAGGGGTAATTATATCTTAGTTGGGATCAAGTACAGGTACTGTTTTATTATTACAGAGAAAGGGGAGTCATTTAACCATTAAATAAACCCAATAGGGCTGTTCTGCCCCAATAAGGGGTAATTATATCTTAGTTGGGATCAAGTACAAGTACTGTTTTATTATTACAGAGAAAAGGGAATCATTTAACCATTAAATAAACCCAATAGGGCTGTTTTGCCCCCAATAAGGGGTAATTATATCTTAGTTGGGATCAAGTACAGGTACTGTTTTATTATTACAGAGAAAAGGGAATCATTTAACCATTAAATAAACCCAATAGGGCTGTTCTGCCCCCCAATAAGGGGTAATTATATCTTAGTTGGGATCAAGTACAGGTACTGTTTTATTATTACAGAGAAAAAGGAAATCATTCTTAAACAGTTTAATTAGTTGATTATTATGGGGTTTATGGGAGATGGCCTTCCTGTAATCTGGAGTTTTCTGCATAACAGATCCCATGCCTGCATCTCAGTGCAAAGTACGAAAACTAGATGAGCTATACTAATTCTGCTTAATAAAATTAAAACTTTATCTAACAGCTGTAAAAAGGCCTATAGAAACCTTACTTTCTTTTTTGTATTTTTTTTAGAAGAAAAATTCACAAAAAACAATTTCATGTAAACTAGAATTTCTTTTAATGAAGAAGATGAAAAAGAGAAAAAGAAAGTATCATACGTTGGTCTCAGCTTTACGAGACACCTAAGAAAGTGCTTCAGATAGCAGCAAACCACTCTAAGGCATGTTTGAACTTTCCTAAATAAACCATTTTGGGCTTTGATATATTGTAAGCAGGGAAGCCTCTGATCTCAGATACTCGTTTGCTGGTTTAAATTCAACAAATAAACGGACATATTTCATAGAGGAGACTTCAAAAAAAAGATATGTCTGTGTTTATAAAGGCAACAAGACCATCTTTGATCAAGGCAGAGGGTACGTCTGTGCTGAGAAGTGATCTTGGTATGAGGGTACCTGTATAGACTGACAGAGGAGCTTCTTTTATTTATAATCTGAATGCACATTTACCAGTGTTATTAATATTCCAAATTTAGAAATATAACACATTTATTATCCAACCTATAGTACGGGACCTGGGGTTTTACAGAAAAGAGGTTATTCCATAATCTGGATCTCCATACTAATTAAAAAAATTATTCAAAAATATATTAAACCCAATATGCTTGTTCTGCCCCCAATAAGGGGTAATTATATCTTAGTTGGGATCAAGTACAGGGTAATGTTTTATTATTACAGAGAAAAGGGAATCATTTAACCATTAAATAAACCCAATAGGGCTGTTCTGCCCCCAATAAGGGGTAATTATATCTTAGTTGGGATCAAGTTCAGGTACTGTTTTATTATTACAGAGAAAGGGGAATCATTTAACCATTAAATAAACCCAATAGGGCTGTTCTGCCCCCAATAAGGGGTAATTATATCTTAGTTGGGATCAAGTACAGGTACTGTTTTATTATTACAGAGAAAAGGGAATCATTTAACCATTAAATAAACCCAATAGGACTGTTCTGCCCCCAATAAGGGGTAATTATATCTTAGTTGGGATCAAGTACAGGTACTGTTTAATTATTACAGAGAGAAAGGAAATCCTTTTTTAAAATGTGAATTATTTGATTAAAATGGGGTCTATGGGAGATGGATGACAGGTTCCTGGATAACAGATGCCATACCTGTATATAAAAGCTTGCTGATTTATCGGCAGGCACATCTGTGGGGATACAATGGTTTCTTTGTAGTAAAGAGGACAGGGGTAGGTGTCTGTACCTTGACCCGGGCACAGTGGAAGTGCTTATGTAGTGCTTCTTCTATTTAAACTGACAGTGCTTAATAAGGGAAAATGAATTCTATGGGAAGGTATTTTAATACTTCACTCTTGGTCAATTTGCTGGAACATCTGAGAGCGGCCATAACCTGAAATGTATTTGTAGCAGAAAAGCATTAAAAGGTATTATTATGAACAATTCTCATGTGCATTATGATCCAGCTTGCACTCAAGAGGTTAATTAGGGTTTGCACATCTCCGCCTCCCCCTTACAGATCCTCCTAATAATGCGCCTTTGCTCTGGATATTTCAATTGCAACAGTGGCCAGATGGCTCTGCGGCTGCGGGGACATACCCAAGCCAAACGGAGTTTCATGCCTGCTGCCATGGCACATTTTTCCCAAGGGAAAGCAAGACTGCCAGCCCCAAATTCAATTGTCTGCCAACCATGGTCTCTGCGTGTCAATAAATGTCAAGGTCGAAACAGTAAAGCACCCCAAATATACAATGGGAGTTTTGTATATACAAAGTATATATATATACATGTGTGTGTCTATCCTGATGAAGATCCCTTAAGGAGAACAAAATGTTGAGGATATGTTGGCTCAGGATTAATTGAATCCTGTGAATGCAGTTCTTTCACATTCTCATTTGTATATATATATATATATCAATCCAAATGGTGTCCGCACTCCAAGGCTCAATATTCTGCGGGGTGCATAGCCAAAATTATGTATATACAGAAAATAATAATCATCCGTGGCCAGCACACCCTTCACAATATATTTTCAATAAATTTTTGATAAAGCATTGAAGGGTGTGCTGGCCATGGATGATTATTATTTTCTATATATATATATATATATATATCCAATACTTGAAAAGCACTCACGGCATACGATTGAATAGAATCAATTTTTTATTTAAACAAAAGATATTGTTTAAATAAAAAATTGATTCTATTGAATTGTATGCCGTGAGTGCTTTTCAAGTATTGGATGTGTTCGGTGGATCAGCACCCGGCCAATGCTTTTTGTGTTTGGTGAGTGCCGATAATGCGAGACTATATTTATATATATATATATATATATATACATAGCATATACACACGTATACATCTATATATATATATACATAACATATACACACGTATACATATATATATATATATATATATTTATACATAACATATACACACGTATACATATATATATATATATATATATACATAACATATACACATGTATACATATATATAGCGAGAGCACCCTGTTGACATACAAGAGCCTTCTGTTACAATTAATCAGAGTACCGTCTCAATTCCATTTCAGCTTCTCTGGGAAAGTCTATAGATTAAATAAATTATGAGACATGTATGTCTTCATTTACCTATTTTCCCTTATTACACTCAATGCCTGCATCTCATTTGAGAATACCCTTTTATAATCTGCAGCCATCTGTCCCCTTTCCCCAATTGCTTATCCCTGCCTTTCATTACGATCCCATCTTCTGTCTCCCCTGCGTACACAATGCACTATAATGGGGGGGGGGTTATCTGAAGATTATTCTGTTGCATTGTCTGGCTCCGGCTAGTAGCATTTGGCTGCAACATGGAGAGGTAATTGCATGGCTGAAATAAATTATGGATCCATGGGTTAAAAAAAAAAGAAAGAAAGAAATGATCAAAAAAAAGTGAATTCTGCAGGAAGATCTTTTTACATAACCGCAAATTTGTTTAGTATGTGCATCTCTAACAAAATACATATGTGTAAGTGTAAATGCATGCCTGTCAGTGTATCCAGGGGCATCCCTTCTAAATGAAGCAAAAAGTCATTGTGAGCAGTAATGGGTCATCCAGATCCACTCAAAGAATATGGGCCTGTTTAGAAAAGAATAAAGTAGAACCGTAAGCAAAGAAAACTGTACCATTAGTATTGATAGAATGGAGATTGTATCATTTTGTTGAAGTCCCATTACTTTATACAACTTGTATTTTTTGCCAATTTGCTGCATTCGTTTTGTTGAAGCCAAATGATATCTCGAGATACGAACCAATTTAATCAACTTTTTTTGTCTAGAAAAGCGAATAACGTTTTTCTTAAATAGACTGAAATAATCCAAATCAGTCGAAACAGAACTGAATCGAAAGTAAAAATTCTTAGAAGTGAAAATGTGATCATAAAGGTCAATTTTCATTTTTTATCCATTCAGATTCTACAGCTACAAATGAACGGCTACTCAAAGGATTATGCTTCAGTTTCCTTGTGTTTTGTTGCTTTTTTTAAGCTAATGTTCCTTTATATGCAAAAATAGAATGACAGTTTTATAAAGACCGTTCTAGAAATAACTGTACTAAATAGCAGTGGACAAAGGACAAAATATTTTCGATGTGATGGCAATAAAAAGGTTTTTGCAAGGTTCTTGCACAGAAATCATTTCACCTTGTAAATCAATCAATTGTAATAATGTCCCTTTTTATCTATATATGTCCCCCCAAAACAATCATACAGCAATTTGCTGCAGAAGGTTAGCTTTCTATAAATAATGCTGAAAAAATAACGTGTTTTCTGTGGCTCTGTTTCGCTAATGGCCTCCTTTACCTCGGCTGAACTGCAGCAAATATTTGATATCCATTTTTTGAAAATCCAGCTCCTTGAAAGTGGTTTTTCCACTCAATCTTTTCTTTTTTTTTTATTTATTTTACTTAAAACAGGTAGCAGAAATGACAATTTAAAGTGTTTCCATTATACAAAGTTCATCCAATGCATTTCTAGAATACAAAGACCTTTGGTATCAGCCAATAAATCATTCACCTGTTAATTTTAGATTCATTTTTTACTAGTTGTTCTTTTCACAATAAACAGTCATTTGTTTTCTCCCAGCAGAATAACAAGTTAGAAGTTACAGTTTATTCTGTACAATTCTGAACAATTATGCATATATATATATATATAGGTATGGGATCTGTTATCCAGAAACCAGTTATATCAAAAGCTCCAAATTAGAAATCTCCTATAGACTTCAGCTTAACCAAATAATCTTGAAATAATTCATATTTTTAAAAGTAATTTCCTCTTTCTCTGTAATAATAAAACAGTACCTGTACTTGATCCCAACTAAGATATAATTACCCCTTATTGGGGGCAGAACAGCCCTATTGGGTTTATTTAATGGTTAAATGATTCCCTTTTCTCTGTAATAATAAAACAGTACCTGTACTTGATCCTAACTAAGATATAATTAATCCTTATTGGGGGCAGAACAGTCCTATTGGGTTTATTTAATGGTTAAATGATTCCCTTTTCTCTGTAATAATAAAACAGTACCTGTACTTGATCCCAACTAAGATATAATTACCCCTTATTGGGGGCAGAACAGCCCTATTGGGTTTATTTCATGGTTAAATGATTCCCTTTTCTCTGTAATAATAAAACAGTACCTGTACTTGATCCCAACTAAGATATAATTACCCCTTATTGGGGCAGAACAGCCCTATTGGGTTTATTTAATGGTTAAATGATTCCCTTTTCTCTGTAATAATAAAACAGTACCTGTACTTGATCCCAACTAAGATATAATTACCCCTTATTGGGGGCAGAACAGCCCTATTGGGTTTATTTAATGGTTAAATGATTCCCTTTTCTCTGTAATAATAAAACAGTACCTGTACTTGATCCCAACTAAGATATAATTACCCCTTATTGGGGGCAGAACAGTCCTATTGGGTTTATTTAATGGTTAAATGATTCCCTTTTCTCTGTAATAATAAAACAGTACCTGTAATTGATCCCAACTAAGATATAATTACCCCTTATTGGGGGCAGAACAGTCCTATTGGGTTTAAATTAATGTTTAAATATTTCTTATGATGGAGATCCAAATTACGGAAACACCTATTATGCAGAAAACTGCAGGTCCTGAACATTCTGGATAACAGGTCCTATACCTGTATATATATATATATTCTCTAAATTCTCTGTAGTAAGCTCTTATCTTGCGTTGGTGTGGTGTTTGTTACGTACTCATACATTATTTGTGTATATTTTTTGTATTTTGTATATGTATGATATCTATTTTTATATAGGTATTTAATATATGACTCCTGATGGATGGGAAAAAAGAAAGAAAGAACCAAAACAGAGATACATAGATGCACAAATTTTCACTAGCCTGTGACTAGAAACAAAATCCTCGTAATGAATAAATAATGTTCATTTTCCTTAATGCGCTGATGGGACCTGGCTAATGAAAATGTCAGCTGTGCAGAAGAAAAAAAAATAAAATTACAAAAAAAAATCAATACTTTACTGGGTATTTGAAGCCAAAAAATATAAAGAATTATTATACTTAAACACAGGTTAGTATCTGTGCTTAGCTAGAATTAGAAATATATATATATATGTGCAGAGAGGAGCACAACCCTAAACATGTAGTTAACTGCCTGGGTGCTGGTCAAAAAAACTAAATATAACGTTGGATTTTTTTCTAATAAAACTTTTTTCTGTATTCTCTCTATATATATATTTATATAAAATGCTAGCCAAATCCTGGATATTTCTATTAAAATATCAGCAAGTCTCCCTAACAATGAAAGGAACGCTACCCAATGAACCTTCCATTTTATATCAATACAACAGAATGTTTAAGAAACTTGTTAATGCCATTTGGCCGCCACACTGTACAATGGGTGAAAAAAGGCAGATTGTTCTAAAAAGTATTTGTTAATGAACATCGCTGTTGTGATGAGTTGTAGACATGGCAACCCTAATAAAATAAAAGGCTAGCACGGAGTAGAATTAGAGCGTAAGCTGCTGGGTACGGGCAGAAAAGGATTATTCACCCATTACAGTAACAAAAACAAAAAAAAGATAGTCATTGTCTGCAGCTGTGTATAGGTCTGACTTTCTTTGTCCCCGACGGAGAAGGAGAATGTTAGCGCCGGTCCCTCAGACGCGGCTTTGTGGTGGCCAGGGTCGGCTGGTAAGCCTGGGAAGCTTCTGGGCAATGATCAGACAAGGTGGGCCATGGCGATCCTTATCTGCCGTCAGTTTCACATTTTTACGCGTCCCTGAGTAGCCGTTAATAAAGTAGTAAATTCTATTCACTGGGGATCCATTGAGGAGCCATTGTTTGCCCCCCTCGCTCGGAGCCGTAACACTGGTAACACTATATAAAGGGATAATACAGAAAACAGGTGTGTTTTATAGATGATGGGTAAAGTTTCTCCCTAAGCCTCATCTTTCTTGTGATATATGTGTAATTATATATGCCCAGACTGGCTAGTTCAGCACCACCAGGCCTTTTATTTTGGGAGCTTTTGACTGCATAGCTGTATTCGCCATCCACCTGCTTCCCTTGCCCTCCTCCCCCCCCTCCATCTGCTGAATGGGAGGGTGGAGTGGGGGCAGGGTTCATTAGCTTTCTCCAATACCTCATGCATCAGCAAGCTCCATTACACAGTCAGTCTGTGGGGGAAGGGGAGGGGGCTTTGTTGTGACAGAATAAACCCCCTTTCACAGCTGTTCAAACCTCATAGAGCTTCAGGCAAAGTGTGGGTTGGCCCCCAATATGAGTAGAAGTCAACAAGGTTCAACATGGAACACCCTTGTGTTTTAACGGACCTTAAACACTGAGCGTTCTACTGTGTAAGCCGGACATCAAACTTGCTCTTTCCAAAATGTTAATTGGTAACCAGTGGCAGAACTAGGGTTCCTGGGATCATTAAGGGCCCCCTATATATGTAGGGAATAAAATAGTTTCATTAGAAAACTGCTTATCAATCAATGGCCCCGTATATCTACTTGGGCCCCTAGAAGTCGCAGGTTCTGCTTCCTCGACAGTTACCCCTTTGCACATGGGTTTGGTTAGTTCCAAGTACTTTGAATTATGATGGCCGCCATATTTTCGGATTACTTTTCGCTTTTTATTAAAAGAAATACACATTTTTATTTATAGGCTTGATTCAATACCTATGATACTGACAACATCCAAGAAATGTTTGTACAAGTATGGGACCTGTTATCCAGAATGCTCAGGACTTGGGGGTTTCCATAATTTGGATCTCCATACCTTAAGTTTACTGAAATATCATTTCAAATTTAATTAAACCCAATAGGATTGTTTTGCCCCCAATAAGGGGTAATTATATCTTAGTTGGGATCAAGTACAGGTACTGTTTTATTATTACAGAGAAAAGGGAATCATTTAACCATGAAATAAACCCAATAGGGCTGTTCTGCCCCCAATAAGGGGTAATTATATCTTAGTTGGGATCAAGTACAGGTACTGTTTTATTATTACAGAGAAAAGGGAATCATTTAACCATGAAATAAACCCAATAGGGCTGTTCTGCCCCAATAAGGGGTAATTATATCTTAGTTGGGATCAAGTACAGGTACTGTTTTATTATTACAGAGAAAAGGGAATCATTTAACCATGAAATAAACCCAATAGGGCTGTTCTGCCCCAATAAGGGGTAATTATATCTTAGTTGGGATCAAGTACAGGTACTGTTTTATTATTACAGAGAAAAAGGAATCATTTAACCATGAAATAAACCCAATAGGGCTGTTCTGCCCCCAATAAGGGATAATTATATCTTAGTTGGGATCAAGTACAGGTACTGTTTTATTATTACAGAGAAAATGGAATCATTTAACCATGAAATAAACCCAATAGGGCTGTTCTGCCCCAATAAGGGGTAATTATATCTTAGTTGGGATCAAGTACAGGTACTGTTTTATTATTACAGAGAAAATTAAATCATTTAACCATGAAATAAACCCAATAGGGCTGTTCTGCCCCCAATAAGGGGTAATTATATCTTAGTTGGGATCAAGTACAGGTACTGTTTTATTATTACACAGAAAAAGGAAATCATTTTGAAAAATTAGAATTATTTTCTTATAACGGAGTCTATGGGAGATGGTTTTCTGGTAATTTGGAACTTTCTGGATAACAGGTTTTCAGATAACAGTTCCCATACCTGTACTCTATTTTGCATTCCCCTTCTGTTTCAGTTGAATGTGATTACAAAATAATACGTTTTACATTCGCAGAACAATGAAAAGTAACTGTTATCTAAAAGAATCATTTTTCCCAGACCTTCTGTATGGAGGAAAGAAGCATCATTTTGACTTCAAGAAAGAAGAAATTCATCTTAAAATGGTCACATGGTGATTACCAAGGATTTTGGAGACTTACCCCAGTTACTCATTGGCCACACACAGGCTGACATTTTTCCATCTCTTATGCATGGAACCACATGAAACTCATCGCAATCCACTCTAATGGATCAATAATGCAAATCCACTTAGTGCAAGTGGCAGATTACTGGTCAGCCAGGAAGTAAATGGTGACACGTCTCTCATGAGATCCAATCATTGCTTGACCAGGGTGGGACCCTTGGGACAACTTGGCACTTCACAGCTTTCTTTATGCCTGATTTTTGCCCAGATATCAGTCAGGAAGGCCCGTCGAAGGGTCCCATACACAAGCAGATACACTGCCAATTTGGCAGCTTAAATACACCAATGTATGGCGACCAAATAGGGCCATATAAAATAGATGCTTTTACATCTTTAATGTGCGGGCAGGGACTGTAGCAAGGAGAAAAGCCTCTGATTAGAAGGTATTTTAGGAGGAGATGACAACAGACCTTTAAATCAATGTGACCCAACATGTGGCCCTTCAGTGATCCCTTCCCCCACTAATATCTGTAGGATGCCAGAGACACCGAATGTTTTGGTTGATTGCAGCTATAAACAGACTGAAAAAGAACAGCAGGCTCTAATGCCTATGGCGCAGTGATGCTCTGCACTGTTTATGGCACACATTTTTACTGGTAGATGGGTTTGATTCAAGAGAATGGAGGTTTTCCTTCCCAAGCCATGCCCATCTGCTGGCACAACTGTCAACCCCTATTCATATGGATAAAAAGCAGCTGCCGACACATTTGCAGTCTTTTCTCCCTGAGAAGATGGACATCGGCAACCATGAGTGTGTCTTGGCGCTGTGACAACTGGGCTTTCGCCTCCATTTATACCTTGTCGCCTTGATAAGGGGATTCCCATGCCACCAAAAAAGATGGCAGAACAGATGGGCAATTCTTCACGAGACAGCAATTTGGCAAGGGGGTAGCCCAGACTGCACACAGGAAACAAAGTGCTCTTATGATGCAAAAGCCCCTTTAGACTCTATTTTCTCACCCTTTTATCTGTTTTCTGAAGGAGATTGTGGGTTACCAGGTAGCACTGGTAAGGGAATAATTTAACCATTAAATAAACCCAAAAGGACTGTTCTGCCCCCAATAAGGGGTAATTATATCTTAGTTGGGATCAAGTACAGGTACTGTTTTATTATTACAGAGAAAAGGGAATCATTTAACCATTAAATAAACCCAATAGGGCTGTTCTGCCCCCAATAAGGGGTAATTATATCTTAGTTGGGATCAAGTACAGGTACTGTTTTATTATTACAGAGAAAAGAGAATCATTTAACCATGAAATAAACCCAATAGGGCTGTTCTGCCCCCAATAAGGGGTAATTATATCTTAGTTGGGATCAAGTACAGGTACTGTTTTATTATTACAGAGAAAAGAGAATCATTTAACCTTTAAATAAACCCAATAGGGCTGTTCTGCCCCCAATAAGGGGTAATTATATCTTAGTTGGGATCAAGTCAAGGTACTGTTTTATTATTACAGAGAAAAAGGAAATCATTTTTAAAAATTAGAATTATTTGCTTATAATGGAGTCTATGGGAGATGGCCTTCCGGCAATTCAGAAATTTCTGGATAACGGGTTTCCGGGCAAGGGATCCCATACCTGTACATACATAGACGCTGTGGGCTGTAGACATTGCACTGCTTCACCAGATACTGTGGAAAAGGGTCAGCCATACTAGTGAATGGCAATGCCCACGTAGAAAGGTTCTGGAGCCGTCTATCCATCCAACACTGTGATCACTAGGGCTTTGTACAATCGGTGGTACAAGAGAGTCTTCAAGTACTTACTGCCTCCCTTAAAGCCCTTGTTTCACAAAGGGTCTGTGTAGTCTGAGTTCTGCTGTGTGCCCACGACTTCTCACGGGGCGTCCCATGACAGGCAACATCTATGAAATTGACTCTTTGTCTCCCTTCCATGAATGCATGTGTGTTGCGAGGGCGGCGGAGATTGTCCCAGGTAATCATGTGACTTCAATCTGCTTTATCCTAATTAAAAATACATCAATCTGGTCATGTTTTATTGCACAGAGCTTTACACAGAGCCCCATTGTCCTGCACATTCAATAGATTTCTATAGGGAAGAACTGGGCATTTTATTAAGTACCGGTTTATGGAAAACAAACAGTTTTTAAAAAATGTATTTGTGGGGAAAATATATTATCTGTTTAATATTAAATACCCAATAAAATATTATTTGGAACCTATAACTTTTCATTTCAACACGCGAGGGACATTGACTAACGCTCTGATTTTTTTTTCAGACCCAGATTTTTATCAACAAGAACCATAAAGTTGCAACTTTTTCTAGATTTACTATGTATCAAAATGGCTACAAATCCTTATCCAATAATTTGCCAGCTAAAAGATCCTGTAGAAGCCAATGGCAGATGTCCCTTTCCTGGAAGATCCGTCTTTTGCTTTTTTTGAACAATCCTATTTTGTGAGACAATTTGGAAAATCGGGATATTCGTAACTTTTCTCGTGTCGGTTCAGACTTTTTAGTAAATGTAAGACATTCTTGGAAACAAGTTTATTTGATTTTTTTTTTTTTTTAAACTAGAAATGTTAGAGGTTAAATGTGCCACATGTGTGTTTATATATATATATACGGTCGAGAGTTATTCGCTTTAGCCTTCACCTGAACACTGCTATTTATTTAGAATCACCAGAGGTGTGCCAGGATACACACACACACATATATATATATATAAAAAAGTAATAATCATCCGTGGCCGGCACACCCTTCAATACTTTGTCAAAAATTTATTGAAAACATATTGTTTAAAACCGACATTTCGGTCCTCATTAGGACCTTTTTCAAGGATCCCAGGGCATTTGAACTACAATAGGGTGTGCTCCGTTCAGTCTTGTATATATATATATATAGCAAAAAAGGTTTCACGACCGGCATACCCTTTTAAAAGTTCAGTCCTCAACCATCAGATTATTTATGTTCGCAATAAACTTGTGATACTTTTAAAAGGGTGTGCCGGTCGTGAAACCTTTTTTGCTAAATAATCAAATTTGGCTATGCAGATTTAAAGTTTTTGGCATTGGAGTGCAGACACTGCAAAGACTGATATATATATATAATATAATGTTCTTTAATGAGCAGTTTCTCTGGCATAACTAGTGACATTACAAGGCCTTGCCTACTAGTGCACTGGCTTATGAAGCACCCACTTGTATGGGCAAAGCAGTGGGTCCCTAGTACTTACTGCCTGGTGAATAAGCAACATTGGTCATAGAGGGACTAAAGGTGGCCATACACAAGCAGATCCGCTCGCTTGGCGATGTCGCCAAGCGAGCGGATCTTCCCCCGATATCCCCACCTACGGGTGGGCGATATTGGGGAGCATTTAGGTAAAAAAAAAAATAATCCAATCGTTTGGCCCTGGGGCCAAACGATCGGATTATGTGGGCGGCAATGGGGCAGTCGGATCGGGGACCACATCAACGAGCCGATGCGGTCCCCGATCCCGGATTTTATCGGTCGGCCAGGCCGCTCTGCTCTCCCCATACACGGGCCGATTAGCTGCTGAATCGGTCCAAGGGACCCATATTGGCAGCTATAGTCGGCCCGTGTATGGGGACCTTAAGTCATAGCAGTTATAAAGAGCACACATAGTGAAGCTTCAGGAAACCAGTCACACTAGATACACATATTTATTGCCACCAATTTAATCTTTCAGTGCTGTCTGCACTCATTGTAGCTCTTTTTACAACTTCTTCGCATCACCTCTTTACAATGTATAATAAACTCCCCCGTCAGACAGTTCTCATAACTCTCCCTACCCTGTCTGTATCATTTTAACCGCACTTGTTATTATCAGTTTTAGATCCAACCTGATACTCAACCATGATATCTTCTAATAATTATATTTAATAATAGCATATATATTTCTTACAAGCAAATGCTCTCCTATAAGACTTCAAATAGACCCACAAACAGTCTGGCAAACTGTTCTTTAAACCCAATCTAATATCCAATATATCAATATACAATGGTAACCCACTTTCTTTTACTATGAAATAGTTATACAATACACAAAGTGCAGACTGTGCAAATAGTGCTGGTGTTTGCGACACTGCAGCCCCCACTAATAGGGGGGTTAAGTTAGTCCCTAAAGAGGTTTTTTGGATGTTTGGTTTAGGGACTTGACACTCTAAAGGGTTAAACGGAAGGTTTGATGTCAGGTGTTTGGTTTAATATTGACTTGGCCTCTGTCCGTGTTATGCTAAGAATGGGTTTATACATATTGTGAAATAGACCCAAATGATAATAATTCGGATTCTACTGACAATATTAAGTGAAATGGGCACATTTACTAAAACTGGGGTGTCTGGGGCCCACCGGAGCTGTCCCCTCAGGGGCCCCCCACACTCTAGATGCAGACCTTCCTGCCCCCAGACACAAACAGCCCCTACAGGCTGCATCGTTCCTATTTGCAGCCACAATTGGGGGATGAGGGAGGACACCTGGATCAGAGGAAATGGGGAGCAGGAGTGGGTCGGCAGGGTCCACAAGGGCCAGGACCCACTGGGTTTCTTCCTGGGGTCCCGCCGGCCCAGTCTGACCCTGCTTAAGATCGTCTCAGAGATTATAACAATGAGGGGTGTTAGACACATGAATGAATATAAATTACTGGCCCTAAAAACTGCATCCAAAGCCACAACTTTCAGCCCCCTGACTAAACCCCTGTGGACTGCCCACCATAAAGGCATCATCAGAGGAATGGGAGCAAAGCAGGAAGGGTTGGGATGAGAAAGAATGTCCTAAGAGCAGATTGCTCGGCTAAACCAGACCCAACATGAAGGTACCTGAACCAGGAACAACACTCTGCTATGTGCTACCCACCCAATACCCACCCTGTACTGTGTGTGTAGCATAACAAGACTTAAGAGGGTTTTGGTAACACAAATAGATCTTTCAGCATGAAAAAATAAAAACACAAAAAGGGGGTTATCTAATAAAAGGCAATAAGTTTGCCCAGGAGCAGTAACCCATAGCAATCAATCAGCAGGTAGCATTTAGTGGTCACCTGTTTAAAAGCAAACATCTCTTTGGTTGTTATGGGTTACTGCTTCTGGGCAAACTTAGTGCCTTTTATTAAATATGGGGGAAAGGGAACAAAACATAATCCTACATGCAGTACTTGAGAGACATCAAAGCGGTGAGGGGTGAGATTTAGAGCTAGTAATTGGGGTTGAGGTGCTTGTGCAATATGGGAGAGGACCAGGCTAAAATGTCCATGGCCTGTTGCAACTCTCTGAATATTCTTGCAACTAGTGATGAGCGAATCTGTCCCGTTTGGCTTTGCCGAAAAATTAGCGAATCACGGGAAAAATCCATGAAACATGTTTATCGCGTGACTTTTTTGTCGCCCACGTCTTTGTTGTTGTAGCTTGCGTCTTTTTTTGTCGTGTGCAGCTTTATTTGCTCGCCAAGGAGGTTATTGCTCTTCCAGGAATGGGGATATAAAATTCAGCTTGTATCGTTGTTATTAGTGCAACACTTATAGCTGTATTTATTGTGCTACATTTAATAACAGTGCCCATTATTCTTTGCTCTGTTCTGGCGCTCGGTGTTATTATTACTATGCAGCTAATCACCTAGGGCCCACCAGCAGGGAAACAAATGCAGCTATTGCCACTATATCACTGACTTGAACCTGTCCCCGTTGAACCACTGACAAATGTGGTAACATTACACTAACTAGTTAACGACTGCTCATATGAATGGATTGCCAGGGTCATGAAAGGCAACACTCGGCTATTCTGTCTGACATGGCAACACCGGCACCTAAACTTGTGCAAAGGACATTCCCCAAGTGAGCAGTTTGTTATGTCAGAGACAGTTGGTTCTGCAAGCTGTGCTGCCTACATACTAATGCCGGCACAACTGGCCCCCGCTGCCAGTGATATTCAATACCCAGATCCTTTTCCCCGCATGTGTTCTATGGGATGGCGAATGGTTGAACAAACTTTCGTCTGCTTGGATAGAAGAATGTGCCAGACAGACACACACATACTGGGAGCTAGACGTGCCGGCCCATGGACTTCAATTAATCTCCTTAAGGCCATGGCCATGGTCACCTGGCTCAGTTGAAAGGGGATCTATTATGTGCCCAAGTGTGTAAATTATGTTTAAACATTATTAAATGTATCAGAATTATGTTGGTGGGGGCATATCAGTGCAGCTATACAGCAGGCAGTGTCCTCTCATGGCAACCTACACAATGCTGTGGTTAAAAGCAAAAGTTGAATTCCAAACACCTCTGGCTGACAAACTGCATGTTCATGGGCTGCATTATATGAAAATGATAATGTTATACATACAGACTTGGACTGGCAATCTGTGGATTCAGGCAAATGCCAGAGGGGCTGCTGTAAGATGCCATAGACAGTCACTATTTATTGGGCTGCTGGGGGCTGTTTGGGCCTCTGGGTACATGGAATGCCAGGGCCTATATTGACCCCCAGTCCAGACCTGTATACATAGTATTCTATGCAGCCCTTAGGCAGGCCTCCCAGTTGAACTACCCATAGAAAATAATGGGAAGTACATTTCATTAAAATTCTAGAAGAAAAGTGCAGCAAAAATAAATAATTAAGAAGTAAAAATTTTTAAGTAAATATTTACTAAGGATTCAACCCAAATATCAACCTGACCCTCATCTTTGCTCACCCTCCTCTATCCATCCTATATTCCCTAGGTCAGACCCAGAACTTGGGGACCTCCTAGGTTGTGGCTGAGTACTGTGAGAATGACTGACTAAAGCATTGGAGCAATCTGGGTAGGGGCTAATTGCTGACCAAGCACCATGGCTAAGATGATACCAGCATGTGATACTCCAACCATGTCCAAAAGTAGTTTGACATAGAAGGCAATCTGTCTGTGAATATCTATCCCAGTGATCCCCAACCAGTGGCTCCCATGTTGCTCCCCAATCCCTTGGATGTTGCTCCCAACGGCCTCAAAGCAGGTACTTATTTTTGAACTGCCAAACAGAGCCTCCTGTAGGCTGCCAGTCCATCTCGGTTCTACCAAATTTCCAATTCCAGCCCATATTTGGCACCCCATGTGAACATTTTTATGCTTGTGTTGCTCCCCAACTCTTTGTACATTTGATGACACACAGGTAAAAAAGGTTGGGGACCCCTAATCTAACCTGTAAGCAGCAGTGCCGTCAGGTCAACAAAGGTTGCTATGGTCATGCTATGGTTCCATTATGTTGTGCTTGTAAAGCCATATACAGTCATATCTGTAAAATGTTTAACAATGCTCTAATAAATGTATTTATATAAACTATAAGACCAGGCAGCCCAGCTGGAGGCCTGTTGGACAGATGTGGCACCCCAATGCTCCGTTACCTTCTTTACATGACATCATAGAGGTGACCTTTGCTACGGAAATCTTAGAAAAAGTGATATTAGATATGATCAAGAAAATGGTTATCCCTGGGATTACTGAGGCTACAGCGCTAACTCCAAACACATCTCGGCATAGAAGAACGTCAGATGCCCTAAATGTCTCACTGGGGGCTGGGGAGGTGGCAGTCAGTCAGAGATATAACTCCCAAGAGAAATGTGTTTGAGTAAATCTGCCCCTTATAAATGTCCGGTTTATAAGGTGTGTATTTCCTAATGGCTGGATTTTTTAGTGCTAGAAGTCGCCAAAACAAAGTTATACTTTTTTTCACGATTAACTATGCGACAAAGCTGCAACAATTCGGAATCTGAAAATATGCCATCTAAAACTTACAGAGAAAAGAGAAATCATTTTTAAAAATGAGAATTGTTTGATGAAAATGGAGCCTATGGGAGATGGCTGTCCTGTAATTCGGAACTTTCAGGATAACAGGTTTCCGGATAACAGATCCTATACCAGTAGTATCATTATAAATGACAGAGGAAGCAGACCTTATGACTGCTGTGGGGCCTACAAGGTACCGAAGGCCCAAGTGTGGTGCTGGCTTACAGTTTCAATATATGTTTATAAAGTAACCAGACAGAAAGTGATTTTGCTATGGGGCCCAGTAGTTTCTAGTTTTAGGGTTGGGCAGTGGGGGCATGTGCCCAAGGACCCAGCATCAGAGGGGTCCCTTGTGTGGGAATGAAGGGTCACGTTCAGTTTACTGTATACATGAAGGCTATCAGGGTGAATGTTACAGTTGCACTGCATGTCGGACTTTCTGGATTTATTTAACATTTCCACCATCAGGAGGGGTCCCCACTTCTCAAACTCCAGTCTGGCAGGACTGCTGTGTCGCAGGAAAAGTGCCACTAACCAGGTGTAACCAGGTGCCACCTAATGCCTGCATATTTCCTTGGAAAAGCTCTTGGCAATCAACAGAGCACAGATAAGACTGTCTGCACGTTAGATCTGTGGTTATCAAGAAAATGGGGTTTTCCAGTGCTGGAGTTCTCATCCAGGCAACCCGAGGCCGCCCCCATTCGTCGCATGTGCATTTGCAAACACCACCCCCACCCCCCACGCATGCGTGGACATTTAAACTCACATACGGCGCAGTGGGGAGAGGTCCTCATTGCTCCGTATGGGAGCAAAATGGCAAAATGGCGTTGCGGCGGGTGGCATGCCGTCCCTAAATTTGTGTCGCCCTAGGCCTGGGCTTGGGGTTTTCTGGATAAAAGATCTTTCCACAATTTGGATCTCCATACCTTAAAAATAAAAAACATTTAAGCATGAAATAAACCCAATAGGATAGGTTTACCACCAATATAGATTCATAGAGCTTAGTTCCCATCAAGTACAAGCAACTGCAGCATCGGACTGGGCCGCCAGGGCACCGGAAAAAAACCCAGGTGCACCCAGACTCGAACCCCCCAGGGCACTCCCGCGATCCGCTGGTCTCCCTCCCCCGACGCACCGCAGGTGAGTTTCATTTAGGTGTTCCTCAGGGGAGGGGGTCAGAGGGTGTTGGGGGGTGAAGGCAGCAGGGGCCATTGGGGGTGCAGGGGCCCCTGAGGCAGAAGCCCCTGTGGGCCCTGCACCCCCCAGTCCGACCCTGAGCGACTGTTTTATTATTACAGAGAAAAGAGAAATCATTTTTAAAAATTAGAATTATTTGTTTATAATGGGAGATGGCCTTCCTGTAATTTAGAGCTTTCTCAATAAGCTATATCTATAAATCTATAAATCTATAGCTGATTTTAGACCAGGAATACAAAGACACCATTATTTTGGAGCGGTCAGTATCAACTCAAATCCAAACATTTGGGAATAAGATTAAGAACTAAACCATAGCAAGAACCTTATCTCTATAGCAATACAGGAACACTGAGGCTACAGTATTATACCTACAAAGGAAAAAAAATTACAAATTTCTTTGTCTTAATTCAGAAAAAAAAACCACTCAAAAATGTCTATTAAAACCTGACTTGTGCTGTAATTAAGTGCTGGAAAGTTTGTAAACATATATTGCCTTATATTGGCCCATTAAATGAGCCCTTCCATACAAGAGGAGTGTGGAAACTTGGCTTTCTCCAGCCCCCTCCTAAGAAATTCAATCCTCCACGACTTGTTTTAAAGCCAGTAAATAGTTACATGCTGCGGTTTTGCTGGAGCCTCCCTTCAAACCAGCCAGCCCTTCTCCATTCTAAAACAACAATTACTGAAATGTCAGACTTGGGCCGTATGTAACAGTATATGAGAATAGCAGGACCTGAAGCAGGACTAGGGGAACGGGAGCTGGCACAGTCACGCAGCGAAACCGCACAAATCATCAGATACATACAACTACTGGCTTCCCAAAAAGAATGAAAAGTCAGTAGGGTCAGTGAGAGCTTTTTAAGGTGAAAAAGAGAAGGGAAAATAAATATGATACAGACTAAATATGACAAAGAGGAACATCCAAAATGCTGATATCGGGTTTCACATTATTTTCTTTTAAAGGGATATTATCCTCCCTAAATTGGCTTTTTTATTAATGTTATTTTATATTTGATACAGAACTGCTGGACGGTTTTCTTGTACTAAATATACAGGGTGGGCTGTGCAATATTATTGGCCCTCAATTCTCTTTTATTAAATAGCAAATCCTAGGCTGAAATGTTGCCTCTGTGATGTTTTTCATTCAGACAATATAGTAAATATTACTACACTTTGCATCAGAGCCTGGAGAAGCACAACTGGAGACCTAGGCAATACTATTCACCCCAATACCCTGCCTCCCCTCCATATACCCCCCACCCCCACTTCTCACAGAATCACTGCCTGGCAAGGCTCTGTATCAGTCTTTTAATTTATAGTTGTGTCCTTTGCTCCTCATGGTTCCTTGTGCCAAAGGCAGTTGCCCAAGGCAAGCTAT
The DNA here is from genome assembly GCF_000004195.4 of Xenopus tropicalis. Taxonomy (NCBI): domain Eukaryota; kingdom Metazoa; phylum Chordata; class Amphibia; order Anura; family Pipidae; genus Xenopus; species Xenopus tropicalis. The sequence continues at coordinate 117,647,167 of NC_030683.2, read as the reverse complement.
CCAGTGTAGGAAACACATATTGATGGAGGGCTTAATAAGCAGGCAATTGTGCAATTAGTGCAGGACTTTCCCCATAATGTCCTTCTTAAGTGCAGGGCCCAGTGCAGTTTCCCCTATTTTCCCTACCCACGGACATCTAAATCTTACTTTTTTGCACGGAGACTCAAAGGTTATTTTCATATTTTTACAAAGTCTCCAAAGCGGGGAATTTTTTTTTTTTTTGAAAACAACATTCTGGTCTAGTGGTCTGTTCCCCTCTACATAGCTCCTTCTCACCTTCTTTCTCCTGATCTGCTGAGGCTCCTTCCTACTCTTACCCCCCTGCTGTGCTGACCTGTTCCCCTTTATGTGGCTTATTTCTACCCTCTCCTCCTCACTTGGTCTGTTCTCCTCTTTTTGGCTCTTTCTTACCCTCTTGCATCAGTTTTGTTGGCCTGTACTTTGTCTGTGGCTCCTTCCTACCCTTTTACAGTGGCCAATCTGTTCCTCTATCCGTCCATGGCTTCTTTTTACCCTCTCACCTGCTCTGATACTGTTTGCTTCTCTGTGGCTCTTCTCCCCCTGCTGTGCTGGTTTGTTTCTCTAACCATGGATCCTTTCTACACTTCTATACTTCCCCCTGGTCTGCTGGTCTGTCCCCCCCTTTATGGGGCACTTTCCTATCCTATTGCCCCTGTTCTTCTGGCCTGTCCCCCTTTCTGTGGTACCTTCCTACCATGTCCCCTGTGCTCTTGGTCTGGTTCTTTTTCTGTGACTCTGTCCCACCATTTACCCTGCTCTCTTGTTCTGGCCATGGCTCCATTTCTTTTTTCCTGCCCTTTCCCCACTACTCTACTGGTCTGTCCCTCTCTCCCTGACTCCTTTCTACCCTTTTCCCCTGCTCTCCTGGTTGTTCCCCTCTCCATGGCATCTTCCTACCCTCTTCGCCCGCTTAGTTGGTCTGTTCCCCTCTATAAAACTCTTTTCTAACTTATCCACTCCCCCCCCCCCCCCAGCACTCCAGGTCATATCATATTAACATCACCGAGAGTCAGCACATCACACTTCATTATTTGGTTAGAAGTGGAATCCAGTACTCGCTTATCTCTGGCTTCTCTTCAATCATTTTCCAGATCCTGGTACAAGAAGTCTAGATCCTGGCCGTGATTCCCCTCTGAGACACAGACCCATGCTGGGGCCACAGCTAAAATCTCTATGAGGCATGCACCTACCATTAATTTTTCATGTTCAGCCCTTATTGAACTACAACTTTCAGAGTTTGAGCTCAACAATTGCATTTCACGCAGCCCTGATAGTGCTAGTGACACCATATTGCCTTACCAAATAGACTATTCAGCAGCAAATCCACGTGACTTCAGGAGGGGTAATATATCTGCTACAGTGAGATCTGACCCACACTGATACAACAATCATTGTATTTTGCCTTTTTACGTGGCAGGGTATATAGTGGCCTCCTCATGCCCTGTGCCACTGACAGGTTTACCCACATGTTTAATCCATACAATAGCACATATATATATATAGCTATATGTATATATAAAGGAGAGGAATGATTCCGACATGTGCCTGCCATTCTGCGTGTAGAACTGCACAAACCCAGCCAAGCTCTGTCACCTCAAATGACCAGAAAATCAATGCTCAAAAAAAAAACACGGATCTAAAGACTTGTGGTCAAAAGCACATTCCCCCAGCCACACCTCACGGCTCTGCGCACCACTTTGTTGGCACTGCAGCTCTCAGCGCACAGCCCAGCCGTGTCCCAGGGCGATAACTGTGTTCATATTACAGCCGATAGCTTGGGGAGAGAGATTGTTTTTCCACATTTCTGCTCGGAGTGTTGTTACACAAACACAAAAGGGAAAGCAAAAATAAAGCAGTTAAAATATGCGAGATAAGAAAAGGCCACAAAACTCGCAAGCAAAAACAATAACAAAAACGGGGCCTGTCTCACAAATGTTCCAATGCTGCTAATTTGCACTGATTTATAGGCTTACTGAATAAAACATGGATATACCATTGGCCCTTGTGAGAGGGGGGAAATCTTAAATTTTCTAGATTAAAAAAAAAATACGACCAAAGTTGTTAGTAATCCAGAATAACCAATCAGATGTTTAGTTAGTAAAATGCAGCACCTTTGCACTTGTTCATATGGCCCCCCTATAGGCCCTGAGTGGTACCCTACATTCCCAGGCCACTCAATAGACTTGCACTGAAATTGCACAGATTATATTATCTGAGTATAAAGTGAGAGGCCATTCCTGTATCGTGTACCAAAGCTGGGGATAAACTGGTGGCCAACTGGTGGCCAGGGCCCTCTGGCTAGTGGATCTTTCTAAAAGATAAAATGGGGCCCCAATGGAAATTCTGCAGTTCCTTTGCATTCAGCTAAACTCCCCCAGTCACTTCCCAGTTGTGCCCCAAACTCCACCCAAGCCCCATTACTTCCTGCAATCACCCACCCCTTTTGTGATTTTTCCCCTCTGGCACTGGGCCCCTGACTGCAGTACCCCCTGTACCCCACTGATGGCAGCCCTGTCTAGTCAGCCCTACTCCCCTATAATAGATTATTAAAGACAGTGGGGTTTGCGGCCACCATGTTGCTGTTTCTGACTCCCTGCCCCAGGGTGAGAGCTAGGGGTAAGACACATGTTCAAGATGCAATGGTGGGGGGGCGCTAGGTATATCTCTTTCCTTTTTTACCTATCTCTATTCCAGGTTCATGAGTCCTAAGCAGGATCTGTCCACCAAGCGCCCCTGCACTACCCACTTTGCCCTGGGTTGCCCAATGTGCCCACCATCCCAAGTAGGCACAAGTGGGATTCTGGAGGGGGGGTGACAAACAAGCATTGAGAAGAACAGTTACTATCATGTACAGGACTAGGGCCCACACTACAGGCAGACAGAAGTGGTACATGCCCATTGCCCCCACCCCACCATTGCACCTTAGTCCCATCCGGCCCTGCTCCAAGGAGCCAATCAAACTCAGTGATTCAGAAGCAGGAACTGATGCAGCAAACATGGGGGTCAATGACCCCATTGAGCAGCTTTTGATGATGAGGGGAGAATGGCTGTCGAGGGGAGTGATTTTAGTGTTGTTCGGTGCTGTAAAGGGGCCTGAACAGCACTGGGGTGGTTTAGTTCCCCTTTAAACTGTTAAAACTATTTTAAAAAGTTTTTTTTTGGAGTGGGGGGTTAAGTCTTTCTGCCTGGTAAATGCAATATATGCAATGATTTAACTTGAGTCCTCACGTGCCGCAACAGGCCTGGTATCTAGATTTACCCTTGGTTAAGGACAGATGAGTCAGTGAGAATGACGGAATCTCTAATGACTTCATCATACTCCTAGTGGGTTCTATTTACACCCTAGTCTTATTCCTTTATTCTCCTTCTCCCTTCTATGGCCGGATTCTAGCAGCATGGGGACCTGTAAGGGGTTAATCCATAGTAGCTGGCAGTTTTGCAATAAGGCGAAATGGGAGCACGATGAGTTAATGGAAACATGGCTCCCCGGGAACCCTGAGAGCTCGTCCCCAGCACACTTTTGTTGTATTCAGTAACCAGAGGTTAATACAGAACAGATTTGATATGGCATAGACGGTCAATGGAACTCCAGCAGAGAAGCCTATACTCGGAGCTGGCTAGTCAGACTGCGCAACACCAATAAAAAAGCAGAAAGGCCATTGGCCCTGTGGCCCCATCATCAAAGGGGCCTCTTTGGGGGGCATAGAAAAGGGACAAAGAACATATTATTCTAATATATTTAGTATATATACAGCTGTTGTTGACCTGCAATGGCTGGGAGTTGAAGTTTAACAACAGCTGGAGGGCCACAGGTTAACAACTTTAATTTCACCTGTTTCCGCTATATTAAGGGACTTATACTATAAGAAGCTATTTTCATGTCTCAACTCATAATTCTTTAAGAGACCAATAAGCTACACAATATTTTTTGGGGGGGTTACAGGAAGAATTTACTACATTCTTCATCTAGATTACCCTAACCGTACTGGTGGCTCTGTAGAAGTGTACAAGGCTATAACTTCAGAGCCATTGGTCTGATATGGAGTCTGGGCTCGTGCCTAGCAGGTCAATTGACCACCACATAACATCTCTTGCTGTCCCAGCCAGTGGCGTAAATAGACGTTACTGGGCCCCAGAGCAAATTTACCTTAATGTCCCCATACACCTTCAGATCTGCTCGCTTGGCGATATCGGATCTTACTTTGGGAATCCAAAGTAATTCAAACTAATTATAATGATGGGTATAGGCACAGTCTGTTCTGACTAGATTTTTTAACCCGTCCTATCGATATCTGTCCAATTTCAGGCCAGATATCGGTCGGGCAGGCCCGTCGGTAGTCCCCATACACGGGCAGATTAACTGGCGAATTGGTCTAAGGGACCGATATCGGCAGCTAGAATCGGCCCGTGCATGGGGACCTTTAGGCTCCCAAAAGTAAGTTGACCTATCATACCAAGATATATTGAAATAATTAGGGCATTACAGGGCCCTCCACACTCTGCCTATCCTTTCCCACCCCTGCAGAGTCTGCTGCCTCTGTAGTTACCCCCCTGGTCCCCGCAGTACGACTGTAGCATTGACAATATGGAAGCAGCAAAGAGATAGTGCCCACAGTGCCTCAACCATATAAATGCAGAGACCTAGTCATATCTAAACCACTGGGTAAAGAACTTATTCAGCTTAAGCCCCTCTTAGAGGTCCAACCGTTAGTCAGGCCCCTCCTTAGCTCAATACAAAGTTACACATATAGGAGAATTGAGGTGTCAGCCATTTAGCCACAGTTCCAAGAATATCCAGGACAGCAAATCTCACAATAGGTTACCATTAAGCTGGGCTGTCAGGTCTGTCTAAGAGAGCAAAGTGGCATTACCCCTAATCTTACCCCAAATGGCAGTGGCATAAGTCGATATAACTGGGCCTCAAAACAAATTTCAATTTAGGTCCCCAAAACACTGGTAAGTTGACCAATTCTATCAAGATATATTAGAATTGATCATTAATTAGGCCTTACACTCCTGGGCTACACTGCAACCGCCGGGTCTGCTTTCTGTGTAGTTACACCCATGCAAGGTGAGCCACCCCGGCATCATTTTAGGGCTCATTTATGAATGCAATCTGAAGTGCAAAATGCTAGTCAAGTGCAAATATGGTTGCGCCATCCCTCTCTCCCCATCTGACACCCCCAACTACATGCCTGGCCGCACTGCCCTTTCTGTTTCCCCTGTTACAATCCCCATTAATGCAGTTCTTGTATTCTTCCCTTTAACCCCGTGTCTGTTCCAGCAGTGAATAGCCCGGCCAGCGAGTGGATCATTTTATCCGTGATGACATGTGATGTCTCTCTTATTGAGAGTGAAAGCTTTAATGCCATGAATTATGCCCTGGATACATGTCAGCCACGGAACCATCTCTCCTTATTCCATAGCATAGCTCATAGCAGATAATGATAATGGAGACAATGGTGTATACACAGAACTGTACAGCCAACAAACCACTGGCAGTAAGTATTATAGATATTTATTTATAAAGTGATAGTCATAATTATTCTGTTATTTATCTAGTGCCAACACATTCCCACAGATTGTACATCCTTCTCTGCCCCAGAGGAGCTAATAACCTAAGGTGTCTCCCTGTCACAGTCACACACACTAGGTACAGTTTTATTAGGAACCAATTATTATCCTGCTTGGACGTTTTTGGGGTGAGGGAGAAAACTGGAGCACCCAGAGGCAGAACATAGAGCCTGTGCTCAAGCTGATACTGGACTCAAGCAGATATGGCACCCACCATACGTGGCAGTGAGATTGGAAATCAGGTATAAACACAGATAAAGCACGGCTGTCACTATTTCTGCCTGTCTATTGGTTGTCCAGGGCATCTCATGTTTAAGGGCAGGATTGTATTACAATTGTGTTGGGGGCCCCTTAGGTGGCTAGCGAGCCATAAATGGATTTTCATGAGCCCGGTGCATGTTTTAGCATGGTGCCAGTGTCCCCTCTTTGCTGTGCCCATATGTATATATAAAATCATAACACTATAAATATGGGGAGAGGGTACTGGGTGGCAGCTGTGAAGCACAATGGTAACAGTGCCAATTGATATCATCCTGCGGCCCAAAAGTTCTAGTATACAGACACCTGTGCCCTAGCCAGAGCAGAATGGCTTTGTGTTCTCTAGCCTTTCATTGCCATTGCTTGTACCAAAGCCTCAGGGATGAGCGGCTACCAAGGTTTGATAGCCAGCAGGGGAAGCCAGTTATTGCCAAATGTTGCTCCCCTCCTGACTCTCTTCCCTACGCCAACAAGCCTTTGTTGTGACTCCTACTCCCATGCCCAAGGATGGCTTCGAGATCTATGGACAGCTGGTGCAGACATGGCAGGCTCAGCTTACTATCCCATTGCGTGAAGCTGTAAAACTGAATAGGAATGGAAGGGATAAGTGAGTGGGGGGGGGGGAGTTAAAGAGATAGGGGTGATTGGTTGAGGGATAAGAGACGGGTTCCAAAAAAAAAAAAAAAAAAGATACACAATAGCTGCCACAGGCAGCCAGCTGTCTCTGATTGATTTGGGCTTTCACGAATGCTACAAATGTATGTTGTGTCCCCCCCCCCTCCAATCTATTCACATACTGCCAGTGCCGACTCAAAAGGGAAGTGGAGCCCATATGTGGGCTTAGTGAAAGGGTTAAAAGAAAGACAAAGCCCTTTAAAAGAATCCCTTCATGACTCGGCAGTATAAAACTGCAATGCTATAAATGTTTCGAAACAATGGGGAGAAATCCCACGCAGGCCAGGGAGGGCGCTGTCTTTAAATCTCAATTTGATAGCAGCAGCCACCATGAAAATTAAGCAGTGTATTTGTATATACATGGAATATCTTTCTCCCTAGGGGAGTGAATACAGATTCAGGTTGTAAAGGGGAACCTAACCCATACATGAATGAAATAAGAAATTCTTTACTTTTATGAAACACTTTCAGTGGCTTTTAAGTTATTTGTAACTGCAACTGCCCAGTGTCTGTCTGTCTGTTTGTAATATCTGCTGCTGCTTCTGACTCCTGAATCAAGGTAGCAAATAAGGAAAAACAACACCGTCACAACCACAGCAAGGGATACACAAACGCTGCTTTCCGTTGCAACAACATTGACACATTTACTGCAAAAACACTGGAAATGTGTCACGAATGTGTATGGAAAAGTCACTGGGCATGACGGCTTTTGGGTGGAGGTTCCTTATTACAGAAATGCCACTTTCCAAAAGCGACTTCAACCTACAATTATGTATTAATTGGGAGCTGATGAGTCAGGGTAATATCATATTATTACAGTTGCCTTGGGCTGGATCTGGTTAATACGGATTATTCTGACCCACTTCTAAAGATTTTTGGGACAGTATTGTCTATTTATAGGGTTACTGGCACAGCCTTAAATGAACTTTGTATTTTTAATTATGGGATACAGATATAGCATGTTTCTAATATACCCCATGTAATAATAAGGGCTTTAATTACAATTTGGTCAAATTCTACCTCCCTTTGGCAAATGAGACCACTGTTTTAAGTCCCTGGGTGCTCTATGGTTTTACCTTCCAAATTCTTTTTTTAATCATTACTGGACTAACACAGTCCCATAATGAATAAAGAACCCCCCCCTTTAGACCAATTGTATTCATTGTTTATTGGTCCAACTAAAACCCCCCAAGCAATAAAGCAATTCCCCACGCCAGTAAGAATACAATGAGAACAGATATGATATAAAAGTCTTATATTTTACTTTCTTTTTTTGCCGATTTAGCAATATTCTGTACATTTTGTAAAAGTCAAAAGAAAAATAGATATTTTTTTTAATATATATAGAAGACTGTACATGCATAGTTATGGAACACATACTTTTTTTTTTATTTTTTGCTCTCCAAAGGAGACATAACGTATATATAACATCTATAAAAAAACGTTTTTCGTAGCCAGTATTATGGCTGAACATTGGAGTTGTTCCAATATGTTATATAAATATATAACTTAGTAATTCTTTTACGCTCTTATGTTACATGTTTGCTGTACATTAAGGTGGTATATTAACAGTTGCATTAAAAAACAAAAAACAAATAAAAACAGTGCAAATCGTGATTATACAAACTGAAATGCTACAAACATTTTTTTTTTGTACAGGTCTGCTGGTTTGTACAAGCTACAGCAGGGGTGCTCAGCCTGCGGCCCCCCCGAGTGCCGCTGAGCTACGACTCCGCTGGGAGCTGTAATTCAACAACATCTGGAGAGCCATAGGTGGTTCATCCCCGAGCAACAGATTTAAGCTGTTTAACGGGTAACATTCACAGCACTAAAACACCAAGAGGGGGCGCTACCCTGCCAACTCAGCCCCCTTGTATATATATAAATACAGTATATATATATATAATGCATCTGGTTGTACGGAAAATAGCTGGAGCAGACATCCAAACGTTACAGATTGTGCGTCCCGTGCAATGGCGGCGGCCAGATGGGTTGGAACCACAGGGGGCACACAAAGCAAGTCCCTTGTTGGCAAAATCTCCAGATACCAAGTAGAATCAAATAACCCCATGGATTCCGCAGTCCTCGGAGGCCACGGATACCAGTAAAACTCCAGTAGTGGGTTAAGCCTTGGCTCTTCCTTCACTCCTTACTCTGGGAGAGGGACGTGGAGAAGGGATGGTGGTTGCTTTTTTAAGTGTATTTTACTTCTAGATTCGACAGTCGCACTCGGTGCCTAAAAAAAGAAAATGAAAAAAATCGTTAGAACCATGGAAAGCAGGAAAGCAAGTGCAAGGGGACAATTGGTGGCTTGTACTACAAAACACAAGGGGGGGTGGGGGAGTTACAAGCAGAGAAGGATCAGTGCAGGGCTGAGTTGGGCTGCTCTCGGCCATTGTAGACCCTGCCCTTGTTTATCTTCCAAAGCTGGATCTCTCCAGTCCCCTCCCCCACCCTGTTCCCTTCGTGTAACCCCTTTTCCCGCCAGTACAGCTTGTTTTGCAACTTTTTTTTTTTTTCTCCGTTTAAAAAGAACTTTCCAAGGAGGAGCCTAAGTGATTGAGTAACACGACGTGAAAAAAAAAAAAAAACAACTATCATGTGGACTCACCAACTCCCACTTTCTACAACCAAAACAACCCCCAATCAACAACGTAGCACTTTTACTCATCCTCATGCTTATTTTTTTTAACCCTTTTTAAAAAGCACCAAAAAGGTGCCAGCTCTTTTAAAGAACTATTTTAAATTAAGATTACCCTGTTTACACTCCTGAAAGCAAGCCTCTACAGGGGATGCTGGGAGTTGTAGTTCTACAAAATCTGGTTGTCAGTAGAACTATAATTTCCAGCAGCCCCACTGACAGCTTTAGGACTGCCACTTGCCTCCCCTCTATCTATACTGACATTTGATATATTTTATAACTTTTCACGTCTATGTAAATAAAAATATTTCCAGCACTGCAGAACAGGAACCTTCTATGTTGGGAATTTTTAAATACCCCATAAAAACTCCCAGCACCCTCTGACAGCCAATCAGAATCCCAAGCAACCCCACCCCAGTTCAGTACTCACCATGGTTTCATCGAATCTTTTTCCTGGGGGTCTGTTCCAAAGGGCACAGTAGGTGAGCCCCCTTAGTGGCATCAGGCTTGGCACCCAGTATCTTTTTTCTTTTAGGGAAATAATCTGTACAGGGCAAAAAAAAGAGACATCAGGTTAGTTCCAATGCAAAGACTACAAGCTGCCACATCCCTAAAAAGTCTCTTTCCCCAGCAGGTTATTAACAAGCTTAGGCTATGGGTAAGCAAGATCCTACATTTCCTTTAAAAGCAATAAATTGCCACTTGTAGTAATTGAATGTAGTATGTATGTATAAGCCCTTACTATACATATGGATTCCAACTCCCTTATCATTTAGAACTGTATTTTGGTGATAACCAGGGAACTTACCAGTGATGGGAGTGGTGATCTCCCTCTTTCTGTGCTGTGTAGACGGGATAGCGGATGCCTTGGCTGGACCTTTAACTCCCTGGCACCGCTTGATCGTCTTCTCTGCGTTCTCCTTTGCGCACGGAGGATTTGGAACATTACGCACGGTATCCAAGGGTGCCTCTTCCCTGGGTTCGGGCTGCCTGCTGACTAACAGGGGCTGCTGCTGCCTGGAAGGTGTCGTTGTGTTGGCAGCTGAGCTTCTGTTCTGGCTGTAGAAAGTGGGCACATCTTTACTCTCCACGGATTCCCAGCAGAAGATGCCCTTTAGCGGGGTGCCGCTTTCAAAGTCAAAGTTCCACCTCTGACAGTCGGACGCCTGGATCTCCTTTAGCTGCCTCTTCAGCTCCGACCTCAGCTCATCGTGATCGATAGGACCGAAGAGATTCCTGCAGGCTCCCCTCCCTGTGCCAGCGGATACCCTGGGCAGTGCAGCTGGGATCATTTCTTCCTGCAGGGCGATGTGGAAGGCAGCCATCGCTCTGTGATTGCTGTGTGTGTGTGCGGGGCTGAGCTCGATGTGAATGTGTCTGGGCAAGGACTCGGGAAGCTTATATAGAAAGGGAGTAGGAGCGGAGAGGGGGGGAAAAAACAGCAACAGTGAGGAGGAGACTAGGGGAGAAGGGGGGAGGACTCCGATGCGCAAGGTGGGGGAGGGTGTAGGGGCGGCAGCTCCTTTCTTTACCTTTCTAACGTCCTCAAAATGGGTGGGGATACGAGTCAGGTTAAGGGGGAAAAAAAATACACTAAAAACATATCGGGCCCCCTCCTACATCCCCTCCATTCAGCTCCCAGCGGAGGAGGAGACCCAGGGACTGGGGCTGGGGAGGTCACAAACACTGACTTGACTTATAAACTGTAACTGATATTTTCCCCTTTTCAGCTGAGTGCTTTATTTCTTTGTCTTGCCTGCTGCCCTGCATTATTCTATCCCCCTCACTGCATTATTCTATCCCCCCGACTGCATTATTCTATCCCCCGACTGCATCCCAAGGGGGTTCTGCGCATTGTCCCAAGCCATGTTTAACCCTTTCCTCTTACAGACTGGAGGGGGGCAAATAGGCTTTATCTGGGGGCTATTATACTGAACACAAATGGAAACTGCAGATGGTTTTGTAGAAAGCCCAACTGTATAGTCATGCTCTATATATATAGCTGCGATTGTACCGTACGATCTGCTTTTACATTGGAGCGCAAAGCGTTGCGCAGCCGAGAAGCAGTGATTCATTGTTGCGTCAGCCCGGGGTGAGTGTTTATTCCCGTAAAGGCAGGACTAGTAGCAGTCTGGCTGGGAAACTGTCAAGCTTTTATATTCTGACATCTGCACAACACGTTCCCGTTATCTGTGCGATTGTGTAGCCAAGTCGCTATCTCTCCCAGGCTGTACATACGCACTACATCTCTGTCGTACTCCCAATATTGCCAATTAACCAGCTCTTCTCTGGCCCCCCCCCCCCCGTACTCTAGCAGACATAAACACTACAGCAGCCGTGGGTCCTACATGTTCAGCAGATGAAGTTATTGCCTCCGTAACGTTACAAGAACCTTGACGCACACTACAACTTCCTAGGATTATTATTACTACTTATTTGTACCTGGAAATGACATTTACAAGGCAACCTCAGCATTTGGTGATGTTGAAAAAGAGATTGTATAACCATACACACTGAGAACTGCTTATAGGGCAGCTGTGGGGTCTCATTTTTTTAAAGAAGCTACATAGTTGCTTTTCATCCCTTTCCAACACATATTCAATCCACATTCTGCATGGCTAGTGATCTGTCCATTTATATGCAAGCACTGGCCAAAAAGGATATGTTGGGTATTAAAGGGCAACTCTGTCATACAGCAAACTGTAGGGTGTACCACAGCAGTAGTTGCAGGCTTTTTACCAACCATTCTTATTGTAGTAACTAGTACAAGGGTAATGGTGAGCACTGGCCTGGTATCTGAATGAATAATAGTCATTTGACCCACTAGAGAAGCTGTCAACCAGCTGCTGCCTACACACCACCTGGGAGATACACAGTAGGGCTTAACCAGTGACAAAGGGGCTCTAGGACATGGGATACTACTAAAATATAAAGCTGCATTGTTTAATAGTCATGGAGTAATGCTCGGCTAAAGTGCACCATTAATGCCCACATTTAGTGCAAACAAAATGTCATCAGCAGATATGTTACACCAAAATAAATCATTTGTAAAAGAGTTACTCCCATAGTTATTATACTCTGTTAATATTAATTTCCTTTTTTAGTTAATTATGAATATAAAATCAATTTCTGTATATCAGCTGTAACGCTGGGCAGTGGGGATGCCATACTGGTTCTGCTCAGCTAAAACTAAACATTCTCTATTAATAATAACAATAGCAGAGCCATTCTGTACATGACCAGTAGAGGTGCTGTTGATAGGGCAAGGCAGATATTGAGAGGGTGGCCATACACAGACCAATTTCAGCTGCCGATATTGGTCCTTGAGACTGTAATCTGCCCATGTATGGGGCATCAACAACGGCCTAAAATTGGGCAGATCTCGATCGGCAGGTTTGATTTTTCCATTGAATTGAGGACTGCATTGATACGGTCTCTGAACCAGCGGCACCTATACCCGCCATTTTAATTTGATCGTTCACAGGTGCAATCTGCCAATATTTGCATTTTTTGGGCAAAAGTGCCAGGTCCAGGCTGGTGTATAAATATATAAATATATAAAAGCCACTTTAGCATCTCATATTATTCTCCTACTTACATTATTGCTTTATGGCACTAATTCGCCAGTTCATTTTCCTCCAATTGTATGGGGAAAAGACACTGGTGTAAACACAGAGTATTCATGGCAGTAGAATTTTGCCACATTACATTTGCAGTGGTGTAATTAGGATTTAAATAAAAACGTAATGTCGCCACTAAAATATACCTGACATGTTGGCGCAAACAAGGAGTTAGACAAGGAGCAGTAAATAAGCCCCAATATGTCAGCTCCTGCTATATATACAGAGGGGCAAACAGTCTATGCTGCACATAATGGCTATTATATATATCTATAGTGTTTCTCCCCCAGCAGAAGAAATGCCCTATATACTTGGTCCTTTTTAGTGCTGTGGCTTTCGGGGGGCATTGATGGCAACTACTTGTCCAGTTTAAATTATTATTATTATTATTAACATTTATTTATAAAGCGCCAACATATTCCGCAGCGCTGTACAATAAGTCGGTTTCATACACTGGACATACAGAGTAACATATAAAGCAACCAGTAACCGATACAAGAGGTGAAGAGAGCCCTGCCCTAAAGAGCTTACAATCTACAATATATTTACCTTCTTTCAGTTGGTGCCATTGCCCTCAGCAAATCCAGTCTCATTGTGTATTATTAGAACACCTGTATTTTACTTAACACACAATATCCCTCTGGCTTTACCTTTCAACCCACTTTATAGCCCCACGGTATAATAGCCCTTAAACTAGAGTGCTAAATCAGTCAGAGGCCCTGGGGCATTTATAGCTCTAATAATGTTTAATGAGGGCAATAAAGCCGGCCCAGCTTGTGCCCAAACAATTGGATGCATTATCACTTTGTTTAGCTGCCAGTCTTTTATATGAAGGTTTGCAAGGCAGGTAAGTTAGGTGCATAATGAAGGCTATTTTGCAGCAGTGGATCTCAATGAGAATACCATATACAGACACCACCCCCCCTTCTCTTTTTGGATGAGGGTCAGGCTGGGGTGTAATTGGAATCTTGGATAAGGCAGCACGTTCCAGTTAAAGGGTGCGTGTGCATGGGGAGGAGAGTTGGGATAAAGGGGCTTAATGAGCTGGAAAGAGGATCTCTCGCTAAGCAGCGCAATATAAAGGACTGAAAAGGCACATTTGGCCATGTTTCTTAAACAAAAACCATAGCTCTCCCCTCCGGCTTGCCGAGAAATGAAAACACTGCTTGGGATAAATGCAGAGGGGAAAAAAAGAAAAGCGCCCTAATCATTTAGCCTGTTGTTCCAGGGACGTTTTAATTCCGCCAGCATGATAGCTCTTTAAACCGCTGCCACCGAGTGGGCCCCATCCGGACCATTCGGGTCCCCACTTATGTTGTTCCTTTTCACCTTTTCACCTTTGGAAAACACTTTTTGAAATGGCTTGCACATGACCTGCGATAAGCATTTAACCCTGGCTTTTTGGCCAGCTTTGGGGATGCCCCATGTGGCAGATGGAATCAAGACAATACAGGAGTTGGTGACCCCTGTGACATCTAACTCACAGCTTTTTTTTCGAGCAGTGCATTTAGATTGTATTCATCGAGGGTCATCAGGGTGAAGGGACAGATCAGATGGCCCCGTAAGAGTTAGGGTTTTTTTTGACTCGGCAGAACTTTCATGCAATGATGAAGCACTTTTTAACCTGATTAATGAAAAGAGCGATGGTCTCTTGTGGAAAAAAAAGTGCAACACCGATTTGGGAGGTTGGATCTTTACTCAACAGAAATCGGGCTGGAGCTGAGTAAAACTGTGTTAAGCTGGCCATGCATCTTAAGTCTTTGCTGTATGAGCTGACCTCTGCCCAGTTTGCCCATTCAGGAGCTGGGCCAAATTGAGCTGTTGTGATCGATAGCCCAGGAGCCAACAATGGGGTCATACTGCTGGCCGTTAGAGATCTCTTGGACAAGGACAGCAGTGAAACCTTAGTGACATTAAGCTGCCCATGCATCTTATGTCCTTGCTATAATAACCAACCTTTGCCCAGTTTGCCCACTCAGGAGCTAGGCCAAATTGAGCGAAACTGATTGATTGCCCAGGAGCCATCAATGGAGTAGTACTTAAGGCCTACAGAGATGTCTTGGATGAGGACAACAATGCAACCCTAGTGACATTAAAGCTGGCCATACATCTTATGTCCTTGCTATAATAACCAACCTTTGCCCACTCAGGAGCTGGGCCAAATTGAGCCAAACTGATTGATTGCCCAGGAGCCAACAATGGAATAGTACTTAAAGCCTAGAGAGATGTCTTGGACGTCCTTGCTATAATAATCAACTGAGCTGATCGATGGCCCAGAAGCCAACAATGGAATCATACTGCAGGCCTACAGAGACTTCTTGGATTAAGAGCACAGTACAACCCTAGTGACATAAAAGCTGCTCATACACAGACTTACTTCAGACTTCCCATGAGTAGGCAGGATAGAAATCTTTCTGCCCAATCCGTCTCTCTATGACCAGAGGACCTATTGGGCAGGTGAAACAAAATCTGGTTATGATCAGTTTGTTAAAGCAGTCCTCTCCCAATTGATCCTCATGGTTATAAGTTCAACAATCGCATTGGCAGATTACCCACCCAAGATGGGTATATGGGGGAAAAGATTCTCTTGTTTGGTAACCTCGCCAAATGAGTGAATCTTGCCATGTATGGCCACCTATAGTATTAGATCCAAAGCAGTACGTGGGTGGTCAAATTGGGCAAAAATCCAATTGCTTGGAACCTTGCCTATTAAGTGGATCTATTTATGTATGGCCAGGTTTAGTTTTTTTCAATCTGCATTATTTTATAGATTACCATTAAAAGTCACTGCAATGTTGCTCACAAATAAAGTAGATGATAGAATACAGGCGTCAGTGTACCACATTTGAATTTAAGGATTGTAGGGCAGATATTGGTGTGAACTCACTACAGAATAGATTAGTAGAACAGAATAAAGTAATAGGATATCTACAGGATTTATGTGCGTATATAGCTTTATATAAATCCAGCCCAGTCCTATTTAATATATGCTCTGCGTGTGGAGGGCCCTGTTTATAAAGCAGCAAAGTAGGAACATTTAATATATCAAACAGATTTCCTTATAGCAGAAATAATTTCTTTTTAAAGCGTCAAAGTCTGGGGGAAAGCGGTAGAGTTGTTGTTTTGTTGAAGTAGGAAAACATCACTGAAATCCCATTATTTCAAAAGCATTTCAGCAACTTCAGCCCATTATCAAAGGGCAGGAAAACTCCTTCAGTCTCCCATAGGAAATTAAGGGATTTCATCAGGTCTGCGACGGGGAACAAATTTCATTGATAGGGACATCAAAGTTCATTATTAAAAGGAGGAAAAAATAGATGAAAGTAGGAATGTATTGCTAATGTGCCGGGCATAAAACATCTACTGTTTGTGTTACTGCCCAATCACAGAGAATGAGTGTAGGGAAATCTCACAATCAATCACAATCTTTTTTTGGTGTTTACCTTCTGTTGAAGCAGCAGTGCCAAATAAAGGGTAAACATGACGGATAATGATTTCACATATAGTATAGTATATACATGTATTATGTACTCAATGGATTCATTTGGCATTCACAAGGTGTTAAATAATGGGATCTAAAGGTGCCTATACACACACCGATATTATCCCAAACAGCAAGTGTAAAGGTGGCCGTACACGGGCCGATTGTAGCTGCCGATATGGGTCCCTTGGAGCGATTTGGCAGCTTATCAGCCCGTGTAGGGGCAGGAACGAGGGGCCTGCCCGACCGATATCTGGCCTGAAATTGGCCAGATATCGATTGGGCAGGTTAAAAGATTTAGTCGGATCAGGGACTGCATCGGCTCCTTGATGCGGTCCCCGAACCGACTGCCCCATTGCCGCCATTATAATAGCCTACATGTTCCCTGATATCGCCCACCCGTAGGTGGGGATATCAAGTGAATATATATAGTCACCTTAAGGCACAAGTGTATTACTTCAGAAGGAAACTATAGAGGTTAATTACAAAGTGCAGGGTACAAAGAGTAAAACTGGGAACAAACTAGGGATGCACTATACTCTGGATTTAATTTGGGATTGGCCAAAAGCAAGATTCAGATGTGGCCAAATCCAAGTGCCTGGTCGAACTGAATCTGAACCCCTTAAGGCCCTTACACACTGGCCTTTTTTCACCACAGGGGAATGCAGGGTAAAATTCAGCCCTTCCTTCTAGATAAGACTGAATTATGTAGGACACTCTCATCGGTGCATGTATGGCGACTCAAAGAGGCAAGCGATATTGCAAAGGCTGTGGATATCGGTCGTCTCGCCAGGTTAAAATGGCACAAGAGCAAAATCTATGTTTATTGCTGAATCGACAGGTGTAGGCAGGCCCAGATTTGTGGAGAGGCCACAAAGGCCTAGGGCGGCAGAAGATTAGAGGCGGCATGCCGCCCCGCTGCAACGAAATTTTAAAATTTTGCTCCTATATGGAGCAGTGGGGACCTCTCCCCACTGCTCCGTATGGGAGATGAAATGTATGCGCATTTGTGCTCGCTGCCGCGGGGGGTTCGCGCATGCGCTCGCTGCGGGGGGTTGGGGATCCACGCATGCGCACAGGGGGAGGTGGGGGGGGGGCGGCCTCGGGGCGCCCGGATCACAAATCCGGCGCTGGGTGTAGGTAGAATTTCTATTGTTTCTACCTCAATATCTGAGCCCTGAACGTCAGTGGAGGGTGGGAACGATCGTTATTGCTACATGTACGGCCACCATAAGGGCCCTAAAATCATGTTCATTTTTATCACACAACGAAGGAAATTACTAATCATGCCGTAATTTGCTTGTGCAGATTAGGGTTCAGATTTGGTTTGGGATAGTGATGAATCCTTAATGAAAGATTCTGGATTTGGCTGTGTCCAAAATAGTGGATTGAGTGCATCCATAGTACAAACCGACATGTTTTTTTTTTACATTTGGTACCCTGCCTTGTACTTTTTTGAAGGCTGCAAGTCCTGCTTAATGCTTTACTAAAATATCAATAAAGTCGTCTACTTTCTCATTAAAATATAAGGTCTTGCAGTCACATAACCGTACAGCAGACTGATTTGTTCTCAGTGAGCGGTGGGGGGGAAATGGGAATAATTTGCTGTAGGAAACCAACATTACACATTAGCAACAAAAGGTTTTGTTTTATTGTTGCAGCACCTGGTGCAGGGATCTCCGCTGTCTGGCTCTGCAGCTGTTACTGCACCGCACCTCCCAGAATCCAAAATATTTTTGGCCACCACCCGATATTAATGTTACAATGTCAAACTAATGGAGTGAAAGGGAAACAAAATGTTCAGAATATGCCTTCTATGCATATTTTAATCTGTTTCTCAGCCTCTCTCTCTCTCTGTATGTCTGTGGGAGCTGCCATACTGCCGTGTCTGAGACATTATCCATAGTTCAGAGGCATATAAAGAATAATGCCAACAACATAGTAGGTTCTGACTGATCAACTGTGAACTTTTTTGCCCCGCTATGCTGCTAGCTAGACTGACTGATAAAAAGTAAATGGAATCGGCCATATTTCCCTATATTGATCTATGTTTTGATGGGCTTCTCTCCATCTGTCGATAAACTACACCTGTTTCTGGTCTCATCATTGTTACAGGACCCCCCGTAGGTGAACAAGATGGCTCCAAATGTGTCCTATACTGGGTATGTCATATGAGTAGGTGTCAAATGGGACACCTTCTGCCCAATGCAGTTTGCTGTTCCCTATGACAGTTGTCAAGCTAAGGGGAAGCTACAGCTGCTGTCATGTTGCTCATCAGTGATTGGCTGCCTGTGATTTGGGTTTCACACTCGCTGGTGGGTGCAGCACTCTCCGGCCCCCCCATGAGAGTCACCTGTTGCACTCAATTCTCAGCTGCTTCCATTCACCTGCCCACCCCTATGTGACAGAAGCGTGACACATCATTTGTGATGATTTTCACTGCACAAACCAGTTGCTTTGAGGCTGCCCAACCTGAAAGCATTGGCATCACAAGGACTGGTTTGCAAGGCCTACATACAGTTTGCCAACCCCCATTCTAAAACTAGGAGACAGCAGGGCAGGGGATATATATTAATTTCGTCACTGTATTAGAGGAGGGGGGGTTGTTATGAGCAATGTGGGCAAGACACCATTAGTGTGGGCATAAAATGAGGCTAAATTGTAGGACAAAAATATTTAGAAGCTAAAGGAAGGAAAGGTATAGAGCATAAATATATATATAATCTCCTGACACTTTCCCCTGTGGATTAAAACGTTAATGGATAACAGCATGGCTGCTATAAAGATAAGTGCTTATTTGCCCTGCAACCTAGAGGCTGATATACTGTAGAAGCAAACAAAGTCACTTTCAAATATAAGGTCTTGGCTCCTCGGTGGGGATCCAGCTTGCAGCGGCCTACCAAGATCTGTACTACCATAAGGGTAAAGGTCCCCATACACAGGCCGATTCTAGCTGCCGATATTGGTCCCTTAGACTGACGGGCCTGCCCGACCGATATGTGGCCTGAAATCGGCCATATCTCGATCGGGCAGGGACAAACGATCGAATTACCCTGGATTCTCCCGATATCGCCCACCCGTAGGTGGGGATATCGGGAGATCTGCTCGCTTGGTGACATCGTCAAGCGAGCAGATCTGAAGGTGTATGGGCACCTTTAGAACCCACAGAGGGAGTTACTCACCCGTAATAGAAGTCGCCAGTAGAAAGCCCTTTTCATCTCTTTTGGTAATCCAAAGTCACAGGCAACTTCATGCAACTTCGGAAAACAAAATGATGTCAATTGTGAAGACACAAAGAGATACTAGTAGCAGCTACTTGTCGTGGCTACAAAAATAGACAATACTAATCATTTATTGATAACTGTCTCTTTGTGTGTTTTAGCAGAGGCAATTCTCAATATTGTCTGTGGCAGGGGATTTTCTGGCGTTTAGTAGCTGCTACTAAGTCCATGTGTCTTTACCCTAAGAAATCAAATTGGTCTCTATTTCCAGGGAACAGTGGGGTAAAGCTAATGTTCTAAGAACTGATTTTATAAGACCCCCCTGCAGCTGGGCAGTGGTTTGCCCTCCCTTAGGCATGAGCTTTCTGGTGCCTATATAGAAAATAGGGCCCTGGAAGAGTATATACAAAACACAAATTATAATACAAAAATTGCTTGAAATGGTGATAAAAAGGGCCCTGACTGGGCACCCTATTAGATTAGTGGTGACAAGTGGCCCAAAGTCTACCTTATACTGCTTGGGTCACTAGGCTTGGGTTCAATGAGAAGCAGTAAGACAAGACTCAGTGCAGACTTGGAGGCACAGGGGGGCACAAGTGCTGGCAGAATAAGCAATACAGGGTGTGCTCTTGCACCCCCCCAGGGTCGGGAATGGCCCTTTTGTATCAACCCTGTTGATACCAAATGCCCCATGTGCTATATCTCCATTTTTAAATACATACATACAGACATACATACAAAGGTGACATGTATTACACATAGAGGGGCTATAAACAGGATAGAGTATACTGAAACTTTGCATTAGCCAGTAGTTATCCAGGGTAACCTATTCTCTTCTGATACACTATTGACTGAATCTAGAATAAAAGTTTTACTTTCCACAAAAGCTGACAATCTAAAACTGTATAATTGTTACTACTATACACCAGGAAAGTCTAAACTACCCTCGGGTTGTTTTATAGAGTCCTGAAGCCGACCATTCCTGCACTTTGCATTGACGTGTTTATATGACACACAGACAGAATAAAACTGGCGCAGAATGTACAGTACATAGGAAACCTGCAGCTACACAGCCCGGTTGCAGTACAGCATGTTCCCAGGCACACAGGCACGTTTGTACTGACACAAAACAAGGAAATGTGTGAACAGGCTGCAGATCATAGATAACACTACTACTGCTCTGAACCCATGGGGTGGGGGCACTGGCTGCCGATGACAAGCAGAGCCGTTGGCTCCATTCAGATATGTAGTTATTTGTACGAGGGCAAGAGGTGGGGCTGCTGCTGGTTTACAGATATTACTGTATTTAAAAAGCTGCCGTTCTCTGTATACAGGGACATTTTTATTAGTAGTAATGGGCAGCATGGTGCCTTGCAGCGTTGGGTCTTCAATTCAGTTTTCACACACGAAGAGATTGTATGTTTTTTGCATGGGGTTCCTTCCAAAATCCAAAACCTTTATGACATTTAATGCCTACTTTTGAAATTGATCTATGTGAATGTGATAGGGACCATGGGCTGTAAGCAGGTCTGCTTACAGGCCCCTGGCATTACCAGTACACAGAGGCCCAAACAGCCCCCCACCAGCCCAATAAATAGTGACTGTCTATGGCACCTTACAGCAGGCCCTCTGGCATTTGCCAGAACCCACAGATTGCCAGTCTGGGCCTGGACTGTGATTTAAAATAGACCCTGGCATTACCAGTACCCAGAGGCCCAAACAGCCCCCCCCAGCCCAATAAATAGTGACTGTCTATGGCATCTTACAGCAGCCCCTCTAGCATTTGCCAGAACCCACAGATTGCCAGTCCGGGCCTGGACTGTGATTTAAAATAGGCCCTGGCATTTTAAGTACCCAGAGACCTAAACAGCCCCCACCAGCCCAATAAACAATGGCTGTCTATGGCATCTTACAGCAGCCCCTCTAGCATTTGCCAGAACCCACAGATTGCCAGTCCGGGCCTGGACTGTGATTTAAAATAGGCCCTGGCATTTTAAGTACCCAGAGACCCAAACAGCCCCCCCCAGCCCAATAAACAATGGCTGTCTATGGCATCTTACAGCAGCCCCTCTGGCATTTGCCAGAACCCACAGATTGCCGGTCCAGGCCTGGCTGTAAGCGCCACTGGGCTGTATAACTTCATAACATTCCATATAACTTGTTATTACTATATAAACATAGCATAATAATAGTGATTGGGCAAGACTTTGCATCTTCTATTACACATAGAATGGAAGGCTGTCATACCAATAGCCTTTAGCTGATAAAGGGTGCAGGGAGTTGTACTTCAACAAAAACTTAGAGGCTTCTGGTCGGACAATACTAATAACAAATGTCTTACTGTCAGTGTTGTATCTAGGGACCTTTGGGCCTAAGTGCAATTTATGGATTGTAAGCTCTTTTGGGCAGGGTTTGCTTCACCTCTTGTATCAGTTATTGATTGCTTTATATGTTACTCTGTATGTCCAATGAATGTAAGCCACTTATTGTACAGCGCTGTGGAATATGTTGGTGCTTTATAAATGTTAATAATAATAATAATAATGGAAATATGGCCTCCCCTACAAAATGAATTATTTATTTGTGCCCATGGGCCCCTATGAGGACCCTGGTGCAGCCCCTATAGTTACACTCCTGGTTATTGTCACCATCTTGCTATAAAGTGGCCAATGTGCCCAAATAGTACCTACCATACACTTCTCTTCCTTCATACAACTGCTGTTCCGCTTGGCCACACAACAGGTTATGGCAGTCGCTCCTATTTGCACCCCCATAAGACAGCTCTGCTTCAGTTAAAATATTGTCCTTTCCCTTTCCAGGTTAATATCTAATTTTTGGATGGCGTATCCATCCAGAAGGACTTCAACAAGGCCCACATGTGTGTGTTTTGAGTGAATTGTTGAGTAGTTTGTGGCTTGTGCGGCCACCACAACTGCTTCTGGACAAACTTTCTAACCACACAGCAGACAGCGAGGCAACTCGGTGGCACCAATATGGCTGAACCTAATGGAATTATGTTGTTTTTTTTCATTTTTGGTTACTATAATGACTGCAGGAAATGTTCAATTGAATGTTCTGAGTTCAGTTAAATAAAACATTGTTATAATAGACAATTTTGACAATATTTGTAACAGTTAAGTTGCAGTTGTGACATCACTCATGTATCGAAAGCAACAATGTAGTCACAACCCAAACTGATAAGGTTATAGGAGGAAAAAAATCCTTATATTAATAAATACTATGTTTATGTTGTAACTATTGGGAGTGCAGGCAGGTACCAAGAGGGGAAGCAGAACCGTGAATTGCAGAAGGCTATAATTGAGATATATATATATATATATATTTTTTTTTTAATAAACCGTGTTCATGGAATTTTGGGGGCTGTTTTTTTTTGTGTGTGTGGCCCAATAACTTCTACATAAGTCACTGGGTACAAAGGGTACAACAAGTCCAAGGGATCCAAGGTGCCTCCAGTGACAAAATTAATTTAATCCTAATGTACAAGTATGGAACCTGATATACAGGATGCTTGGAGTTTTTTTTTTGGATAAGGGTTCTCTCCATAATTTGGATCATAATATATTTAGTCTACCAAAAAATATTTGAACATTAAAAAAGCAAAATAGGATTGTTTTGCCTCCAATATGGATTAATGATTGGAATTCAGTACAAGAGACTGTTTTATTACGGAGTAGAAGGAAATACTGAAACAATAAAAATTTAGTCTAAGGGAGATGGCCTTCCCACAATTCAGAGGGGGATATTGGATCCCATACCTGAACTAAAGTTATAGGTAAGGAGACAAGATACAATCCAACATGCAGGAGTTAATGGATATAGATGGTTAAAGGTGTAGGATTTAAAAAATGTAGGTGAGGAGGAATGGAACCCTGGTCCAAACTTTGCGCAACGTCTGTTCCAGACTCAGTGTGTATGTATTAGATTAGAAGAAATAATATACCGCCTAATAAACAAAATATACTAAGGACCAATGAGGTTAGCCACCGTGGCATTATATTGTGATCATTATATTATATTGTGATTTATTCAACTGAAACATTTCCCATGAGTGAAAACGGAAAGGGACAATTTAAATTAGAAAGGTAAGAATCAGTTTTTATTTAGTCATATAATGTTTATATATGTTTGGTTAACCTAAATCTTCCATGGATTTCGTACTATCAGTATTCATGCTGGATACCTTGTGCCGTTAGGATAAACAAATCATTGTCATTTTAGATTTGAAAATGTACTGTAATAATACAATATACTGCACTGATTACTTCGACTTTAAACTCTTGGGTGAAACATGTATTGGAGTCTATTCGTATTCGTAATATAGCCCTGAATTGTGCAGCTACTTTGCCTAGGAGACAGTAATAAAAGCAATGCGTCTTTGTGCCTAATTCCATCTAGTTCCTTTCGTATAAACTTTACTTCCAGCGCAATCGCTACTATACAGATCGCCAATAAGCGAATTCAGCGTTGAAAACACGATCGAATTGAAATCCCTGCTTCACCTGCCGCTGCACAAACGTCTGCCCAACAAGTCGATTGTCCTGATTGATGATTATTATTACGCATGAAATCGATGTTCCTAATTCGTTATTGGTACATGAGCGACAACTGCTCAATCAAGGCGACGGAATCGTTCAGCCGCGATTTAAAATGCAAATCAAACATATGCTGACACGAAGAGAGCAGATAAAAGAGCGGCGATTTGTAGCGGGTACCCCAGCCCTGCCCATCCCCAGGCAGAACCTTCCCTCCCTGACTGAGCGATTTCGCGCTGAAGTCGCCGCCCGACTTCGCGCTGAGAGTGTGAGCGATCCCCGCCCCAATGTGTCCTATGGCGCCTTACAGCGCTCCAGATCTTATCTCTCCCACCTGCAATCCTTATATAACCTACAGGGGGGTGCTATAGCCGGGACTCATATACATGAATTGGGAAGCGCTCGGCAACAATCGCTGGTTGAATATTCTGTCCTTTTGTGTCGCAGGGGCTGAGTGACCCTGGCATGCAGTGGGCTGCTGCTAGTGATATTAAGATTGTGGCCCCCAGTGTTTTACCCCCCCGGGGGGGAATAAGAAGTGAGCCAAGAGTAAACTGTAAACAGCGCAAAGCTGCGGGGGAGAAGCCCATGAATGGGAAACAAGGGCACCCAGGGGGGATTAAGGGAAATAAAGGCAGATCGGAGCCCCTCCCACGCCCGAAACATCTGCACTGGCAGGGGCGGGAGATTTAAATCTCATTGCTGCCGCTCCGCTTGAGTATTGGGAGGCCATCTGGCGTGACAATGGAAGGGGAGATAGTATTGTGCTGCCCATTGTCTCTCATTGGGATCAATACAAGCAAATGACAACTGTGTGTCCTCTGAGCTGGCTTCATCGGCATCACAGCCATTGGATACACTGGGACACAATTATCTCGTTTTTTGGGGGCTGGCACTAATAACCCAATCTTCTTTTAGCCCCGCCTCCAGTCCCAAAGAAAGAGAATCTACATCTATACACAAATATATGTAATCATCATCCTGAGACTGAAGATCTCTAAAGGTCCCCATACACGGGCCGACTATAGCTGCCGATATGGGTCCCTTGGGCAGAACAGAGCGGCCTGGCCGACCGATATCTGGCATGAAATTGGCCAGATCTCGATCGGCCAGGTTAGAAAATCCAGTCGAATCGGGGACCGCATCGGCTCGTTGATGCGGTCCCCGAACCGACTGCCCCATAACCACAAATGTAATCCGATCGTTTGGCCCCAGGGCCAAACGATCGTATTATTTTTTTTTTAAGTTACTTGCTACCCGATATCGCCCACCCGTAGGTGGGGATATCGGGTGAAGATCCGCTTGCTTGGCGACATCGCCAAGCAAGCGGATCTTATAGTGTATGGGCACCTTTAGAGCCTATCCAAGCCATATATTCCTCTAGTACACCCAGCCAGACTTTCTATAACAAAGGGGAACCCAAGCATAATATGGCATATGGTTTTTTTCTTTTCTTTCTTGGGTCTTCTGCCTCAGTTTTATACTGATAATATCCTATATCATTTCTCTAGCAGAAAACATAATGATCTGGACTCCTATTGCCCAAATATGCAGGGGCTGTCTTGAATGAGATCTGCTTGTCTCTGTGTACGTGGGGCTTTTTGAAGCAGCCAAATTGGCCTGTTTTACGCTGGAAGAAAAAGACCAGAGTAGAAACCCCCATAAGCCATTATCCTTAAGTTGGCCTTTGTTAGAGAGAGTCAGGCCAGGCCAAGCATTGATCTTAGGGTTGCCACCCATCTAGGTTTTCAGGGGGTTGTGCAGTTTAAAACTTCCCAGAGGTTTTTAATATTCTGAAAACCAGGCAGAAATCCACTCAGTTGCATCTGAGAGACACTTTAACCCATGGATCCCCAACCTTTCTTACTCGTGAGCCACAGTCAGATGTAAAAAGACTTGGGGAGCAACACAAGCACCATAAAAGTTCATGGAGGAGCCAAATAAGGGCTGTGATTGGCTATTAGGGGCCTCTATGCACACTATCAGCTTACAGGGGGCTTTATTTGGTAGGAAATCTTGTTTTTATTCAACCAACACTTGCCCCCAAGTCAGGAATTCAAAAATAACTCCCTGGTTTGGGGGCACTGAGAGCAACATCCAAGGGGTTGGGGAGCAACATGTTGCCCCTGAGTCACTGGTTGGAGATCACTGGTTTAACCCCACCCCTGTCCTGGGCCCAAACCCACCCTCATCCTAGTTACAACAGGCCTGAATCTGCATGCTGTAGTCTATTAGGCAGCGGCAGTCAATCTGTTGAAGTCAACCTGACTGTGGGTGGGCAAGCTGGGCAGCGTGGTGGCACAATGTTTAGCCCTGCTCCCTTGCAGCACTGGGGGGCTGGGGTCACCACTTTCAGCCAGGGCACTATCTGCAAGGAATTGGTATATTTGTGTGGTCGTGTGTGTTTTCTCCAGGTTCTCCAGATCTCTATTATGTTACGGGGTCTGGCAGCTATTTGAATTTCCCACCCATTCCCCAGTGCAGATGTGGCCCAGGCAGAATGGTAAAACACTGCCACAGTAGGCCATAGTTATGTTTCAAATGCAATTTTTTTACAATAAATTCACTGTATTCGACTGTGAGGGGCAGACCTTCCCAATTACATTATATATATAGTGAATAATGTACCGCCTGTAAATAATATATATAAAGATATTAAAAGTCACCAAGCAGTCACCTTTGGCTGCATGTTTTTATACAGGTCATGGAACAGAGGTGACTTTTAATATCCTCATATTTTACAACAGGGGGTACATTATTTATTATAATACTCAAGTTTCAGCGAGTCATGCAGCAGAGATTACATCACAAAGCACCAATTATAACTTGTGACATCACTAAGAACTGTTTATAAGGCTATAATTTACAAGCTATTCATGGCTTTTGTGTATTAGACAGACTGACAAACATAGATAGATAGATAGATCTTATAGATGATTGATAGATAGATAGATAGATAGATGATAGCTAGATAGATAGATATATAGATGATAGATAGATAGATAGATAGATAGATAGCTTGTAGATGATAGCTAGATAGATAGATAGATAGATAGATAGATAGATAGATAGATAGATGATAAATAGATAGATAGATAGATAGCTTATAGATGATAGCTAGATAGATAGATAGATAGATAGATAGATAGATGATAGATAGATAGATAGATAGATAGATAGATAGATAGATAGATAGCTTGTAGATGATAGCTAGCTAGCTAGCTAGATAGATAGATAGATGATAGATAGATAGATAGATAGATAGATAGATAGATAGCTTATAGATGATAGCTAGATAGATAGATAGATAGATAGATAGATAGATAGATAAATAGATAGATAGATAGATAGATGATAGATAGATAGATAGATAGATAGATAGACAGATAGATAGAAATTAGAAGCCAGATTGGAGTTTCATGACCTATATGAAAAGGCTTAAGGTGGCCACATATGGGCAGATGAGCTGCTGAATTGGTCTGAACTAATAGTAATTAGCATCACATCTGGTGCTATATGCAAAGCTTTGCAACCTCAAGCTGTAGCCTTTGGACAAAGGGAGCTGTCCAGTCTGGCCATAAGGCTACAGCCAATTGTTCAGTAATCAATGTTTGTGACTTCACTAAAATCAATACTATAATTCTGATATTTGCAAATCAACCGTCTGCCAGGGGATGCTGGCAGGGGCGGGCCAAGCCCTAGGCAACCCGGTCGGCCAATTCCGCCCACCTCCCCGCCCCCCCTGGAACGGCGCCTGCACGCCAAAGCACAGGAGAAGGTTCGGGGGGCGGAGCGATTAGATCGGTCATTGCCTCCGCCACTAATGACAAGCGGCAGAGGCAATGACAAAGTAGCACTAGGGGTAGGCAGGAGAGGCTGCTGCCTGGCGCCCCTCAATCGTTGCGCCCTAGGCAGCTGCCTCTTCTGCCTACCCCTAGTTCCGGCCCTGGATGCTGGGAGTTATAGTCCAGAACCAGCGGAGCAATCCCCATGCTGACTACATAGTTACTATATATATATACATATATACATTTACAGAGGACACTTTATCTTCTTCTACTTCTTAATTTAATATTCATAAAAATTATTTTTTTTTCTCTGTAATAATAAAACTACCTACAAAGTGCTGAATTAGATTGAGGGAAGGCTGTAGGAGCGGCGGACATGTTCTGGCATGAATGAGTGACTAAGCAAAACCTTATCATTTCGGCAACGCTCAAGGCTGCTGCAGGATTTGTCAGAGCATTACTGAGATTAGATTATTTTAAAAAAAAAAAAAGTGGTGTATTTATAGGGATCATACAGATACAGATCATTTAACCATTAAATAAACCCAATAGGGCTGTTCTGCCCCCAATAAGGGGTCATTATATCTTAGTTGGGATCAAGTACAGGTACTGTTTTATTATTACAGAGAAAAGGGAATCATTTAACCATTAAATAAACCCAATAGGGCTGTTCTGCCCCCAATAAGGGGTAATTATATCTTAGTTGGGATCAGTTACAAGGTATTGTTTTATTATGAGAGAGAAAAAAGAAATCCATTTAAAAATTCAGAATTATTTGATTAAAATTTAATCTATGGGAGACAGGCTTTCCATAATTCAGAGCTTTCTGGATAATGGGTTTCCCGATAACAGATCCCATACCTGTATATATCAGCAGCATCAGTACCAATAAACAAGCTGGAATTTCTTTCTTTCTCACTTTTCTACAGTAGTTTGACTGCAGCACAAGGATAAGTGATGGGGATCAACTGAGCCGCTCCTTCCAAAGAGCTGGCCGCACTGAAATGTATTAGTTGCCACATTGGCAGCTTATTGGCCTGTACATGAGGTAGAAATGATAGCATGGTGTATCGATATCTGGGGATCTGATAGATTTGGGATGATGGTAGTTACAGTTCAAAAACAGCTAGAGGGCTACAGGTTGGACATCCATAATACTCATGCTTAAAATCTCTAACAATTAATGTACAGGTATGGGATCTGTTATCCAGAAACCCGTTCAGAAAGATCCAGAAAGATCCAAATTACCCCTAATCCGAAACCCCTAATATACCTATCACCATAATAGTTTCCTTAAAAAAAGTATGAATAAATAGCATTTGTATATGCTGAAATCCAACTGCAACACAGTTCTCTTTCTGCATCATTTGAAATCCTGGCAGTGGAGGAGGGACTAAAACACTGATGTTACAGACAACTTTTCCACAGCTTACAGACAGCATGCAGAAACTACATAACCCACAATGCATTGCAGAGTGATGTTCCTTTCCTTACTGACATCACGTGTGCAGGGAATTGTGGGATTGGGGGGATGCAGGCTGAAGGCAGGCTGAGGACAGGCGACTAATGTTACATTTTATTTGAGTCACAAAGTAGTCAGCCAGATCAGCAGGGGAACAGGGGGCGGGGCTTGGGGAACTGTTCCAAACCAGATTATTACATTACAAATCATGAAAAGGCTGCATATATTTTAACCGATGTATAATGCAAAGTTGCTCAAAATTATGTTTACTTTTCAAAAAGCTGAAGTTGTGTTTGGGTGGAGTTCCCCTTTAACCTTATAATGAGGTTACGGGATTTCCTAGTACTTTTAGCAAGTGGTTAGTGAAGGCAGGGCCACGCACACAGAGAGCAATGGCCTTGTTAGTCAGAAACCGCCAGACAGGCTTGCTACACCTCCGCGAGCGTTTCATTTCCCAAGGCACATTTAACTACAGGAAGTTTATAAACAAATCTGTCTGCGTTGCCCTGAGGATTGCTTCACATCACACTACTGCGCAACCCAACGAGAGTCAAGACATTTCCAGGTTATCAAGTTCAAGTTGAAACCTGTTATACTGCAGATTCTGCACAAATTGGCTGCAACAGCTGCGTGCTTCATCCTGCTGCAGGGGACTTGGTGTGAGGGATCCTGTAATGACTCCTATACCCGCCTTTTACTGACCAATTACATATTTGTATAGCATGTAAGATCTGGTAATAGTTTTATTCCTCAGGGACTAAAGGTCCCCATACATGGGCCGATTCTAGCTGTTGATATTGGTCCCTTAGACCAAACTGGCAGCTAATCGGCCCGTGTAGGGGCACTACCGACAGGCCTGCCCGACCAACATCTGGCCTCAAATGATCCAGATATTGATTGGGCAGGTTAAAAAATTCAGTCGGATCGGGGACCGCATCGGCTCATTGATGCGGTCCCCGAACCAACTGTGCCTATTCCATCCATTATATTTGATCGTTTGGCCCCGGGCACCAAATTAGCCTACATTCCCCCATTATCGCCCACCTGTAGGTAGGGATATCGGGAGAAGATCCGCTCGCTTGGCGACCTTGCCAGGCGAGCAGATATTTACGTGTATGGCCATTATACCCACCTTTTACGGACCAATTACAGATTTGTATAGTATGTATGATTTGGTGCCAGGTTTATTCCTCTGGGATTAATTCAAGTTTCCTGGGCCCCGCAGCAATATATTTCTAGGGCCACCATACCATGGAGGAGATGGTCTGTTTTTTTTGTTTTTTTTAAATATGATACTCAATCTGATACCGACATGTTTAAGGTTCTATCATTAGAAGTTCTGAACTTCCTGTTGAAGACAGGAAGTTCACATAAACACCACCTTGGTGGTCAGCTCACCTCGTCGCAAAAGCTTGACAGGAAACACGTTAATGATATAAAATATACAGTTCTAAAACATATTAAATTTTACTTCAAAATGTCAGAAAATAGTTACAGTCAACACTTGTATGCTTTGCCAGTGAAACATATTTAATAATGTCAGCTTTGAGTTATGAACAACACATTGTACTGTACCTTATACCTCAGATATTACCATGGACGCTGGGAGTTGTCATTCATAAATGGTGGGAGAGTCACAGGCTGGCCCCCAGGCCAATGAATGGATCCTAATGTGAACTTATGCAGCCTGGGGAGACATTAATCTTAGGGTGAATATCTCCTGCCGCCTAAAGCTCAGTTATTTTCTGTCCAAAAAGACTAGCAGCCATTTTATTGCTTCTCAGACTCTCCCCACAGACTGTTTGGCTGGAACTAGATGACTTGCCCAACCCGTGCTCTATGTATAGCCAGTTATCATTTTATGGTGTATTGTTTACAGACTACCTGGTGTTGTTATGGTGTTTCTGGGCATTCATATATCCCTTTGCTATTTTCCTATTACAGTGGTAGAAAAGCCATACCAGGTACCCACAAGAAGCAGAATACCTAGCTGTAGTTTGCACAGTTTTTCACCTTTTCGTTGTGTATTATTTACATTATTTAATGTGAGCCACTACCCTCTTGTGACCAGTCAGCTGCCCCCCAATCTAGGGGCAGATTTATCAGTGAGAATGTAGAGCTCCCACACTATCTATTTATTCATATGGGATTTTAAAAATCATATTTATTAAATAGTAAACTCTGACTTTAACCCTTTGATAAATACGCTTCTAAAAATCCCACAGGAATGAACAGAAAGTGGGCAAGATTTTTTATGAGCTCTAATCTCGCATTTTGATAAATCTGCCCCTTTGTGTCCCATTAGATGTCCCCTTTTCTGTCTTCTGTCAATTTTCTCCCCAACTTGCATCCTGCCAGCTGTCCCCCCTTTAGTGTCCCATTAGATGTCTCAGTATATAGTGTTCTGTCATTTTTCTCCCCAGCTTGTGTCCTCTCAGCTGTCTCCCCATTAGATGTCTCTCTCTTTAATACCCTGCCAGATTTCACCCCAACTAGTGTGCTGTCAGCTGTCTCCCCATCTACTGGCCTATCAGCTGTCTTTTCCTCTGGTGTCCTGTCAGCTGTCTCTCCATCTTGTTATCAGCTGTGCCCCTGTAGGATCCATCAGGTGTGTGCCCATCTTGTGGTTTATCAGCTGTGTTGGCACCTGTTATGGCTCCTGTGGCTACGGCACAGTCTATCTATGGCTCTCCATTTGCTGCTGAATGACAGCTTAGGGCAGGACGCAGGGAAAGTTCAGCAACAGCTGCGGCTCCACAGGTTCAGCAGTCCCGAGGCACCTGTTATTATGGAATATCCAGCAGGTCTTGGTCGTCACAATGAACAAATAATGTATGGAAAATAAATATATATTAGGAAAGGTATTTACTTACTTTTATATTCATTTTCAACAAGTGGTCACAACTGGAAACAGATCATTTGTGTAAAGGAGGCCAAACATTTAATAACGTGGCCAGGCGGTTGGCTGACTGACTCACTGTTTGACCTTTGGGAGGCCGTTGATCACAGTCAGTCTGCCAATGCATCCCGCTGGCACATAGTGACAGTGTTAGCAACGCTATACATTCCTTCTGCTTGTTTTCTGATCCATGTGATCAGCCAATTGTCTACTATGTGGATTGCCGAATAAGACAACGTTTAGCGCCCAAACATTGGGCCCTGTATAGCTCCATTAAGAGCAATGGTACAGTAATTGTGATGATAAAGCGCATGAAAATGGCTTGCTATTGTCAGGCGACTGGTCATGGAATGCCAGGTTTTCAAAATGACAGTCACCTGACTTTTCAAACAACTAAGGCTGATGCCACACATGGCGTTTTTACGCGTATTTTCTAATTCTCTCGGCGGCTGAAAAACGCACGATATCATCATCCATAGAAATAACTTGAAAAGACTTGAAGGAAACCACACAAAGCGTAAATACACTAGAAAACGCCTTACCACGGATTTTTCAAGCATTTGCCGAAATACGCAGTTATTTGCACAGCAACCTATTCCTATGTATACACAAAAGCAGATGCCAGACCTAGCGGAAATTCGCAGCGTTTTTTACTATTTCGCACTATTAGCACCATGGGAAATGGGATTTGCTACGTCACCAATACTAGGCTGAAAAACGCCATAGTCAGGGGCTGTGTGGCTTGTGTGGCGTTTTTAGGCTGAGAAAATACGCAGCATAAAAACGCCACGTGTGGCATCAGCCTTAAAAGCAAGAGTCACCTTGTGCCCCTGCTTATGCCCATATGTTATTGGAACAAGTGGAAGAGCACCCTGGTCCTGCTGGGTGCTCTTCCACTTGTTCCAATAACATTTGGGCGTAAGCAGGGGCACAAGGTGACTCTTGCTTTTGTGATTTATATTTGATTAGCATGGGGTTTGGCATAGAAACAAACTTTCCATAGAACTTTCACTATGGAAACTTACTTTATTTATCCATAAAACAGTACAGCAGAAGTTTCCCCAAAAACACTTTCTGGGAACTTTAGTATCTTTTTACCTATCTTTTTAACTTATCTATCTTTACTCATTACTTATCTTTTTATTTAGGCCCACCTCTATTCATATTCATGTCTCTCTTTCAAACCACTGCCTGGTTGCTAGGGTATATTGTACCCTAGCAACCTGATCACTCTTGAAACGCCAAACTGGAAAGCTGCTAAACAAAAAGCTAAATAAATCAAAACTGAAAAATAATTAAAAATGAAGACCAATTGCAAATTGGCTGTAAATAGCACTCTCCGCGTCATACTAAAAGTTAATTCAAAGGTGAACAAACCGCATTCACATTGCTTTTTCTGCCCATTGGCTTAGTGAAGTCTACTTAAGTGTACATTTTGGGCATCAGTTCTGCCTCCGTCTGGCTTTCGACAGTGTTCATTTGCTTTGTGGGCATGTGGCTGGGAATGTATGACGCACTGTTACAGTCTGTTATTGTTCCTTGTGTGTACAGAAGGCTCTCGCTGTACTTCTAGCAGTTATGCACGGTATAGTAACTGCACGTGTCTTATCTCCTTGTGTGTTTGCAAACCATGCAGCAAGAGCGGAGGACACGTGAGGGAAAATTTGTACCGGGGAATGACCTTTTAATGGAAACAAAAATAAAAAAGTTGCCCCTATGAGCATTATATGGCTGATTAACAAAAAAGGAGCAGGCTAAAATTGACATTTCCCATTTCATGACACGGTCCTTGAGAGTTACCACCAGGGCAGATTTGCAGTTTAACCCACGACTCACTGCACTTTCAATCTGTGTCAGGTTAATTGATAATTGCAAATGAATTACTCTTGGAAACCAGGGTTGCTTTTCAGGAAGGTCATGTAGGGTTGCTGACCCGATTCTTTTTTTTTTTTTTTTTCAAAGCAGCTCATTAGATCATTAACTGCCAGTTTTGTAGAGATAATTTAAACTTAATTGACTGGGTTCCTTAAAAATCAGCACTGCTCAATTATTTCAAGGCTGAAATATCATCAAACCTTGGGCACACCTTGGACAAAATAAATAGGGGCCAAAATTCTGGCTCATGGCACATGGGAAGTGATTTCCACTTTTCAGGCAATGAATAACCAACCAAGCCTTAACAAGGGACCTATTATTAATCTTATTGGAAACCACTTGTCACCATGATTGTAAGCTCAGCAGGGTACTGTGTATTATAAGGCTAGGGGGTATATTCATCAAAGTACGAGTTCGAATCCTGAATTGGGAAAAATTTGGATTAAATACGATAATTTCTGATGATCGCAAATATCATGAAAAGTCAAATGATGATAGGGGAAGGCGCTGTAACTGTGGAATACAAAATGGTTGACCACTAATTTCCACTCAGTCGAAGCCAAGATTTTCTTATTGGGTGACCATTTATGTGGGAAGCCCAAACTAAAATCATTGGGAGGGGGCTATGACCATTGGTCAGGAAAGGGCTGCATCACTGCTCAGATGCAGTCTTCTCCCATCTGATTATTCAAACCTACCCAAACAATAAACTGCCCAATTTTGGGCCAGATATCATTTAGGCGGGTCAATTGACAGGAACCATACACAGGCTGATAAGCTGTCTTGGTCTGGAGGGGCCAAGTTGGGACCTTTTATCGATTTCAACAATATAATGTGGCTAACTATGTTTATGGGCAGGGTTGGTAAGCAAACAGATCTGGAGGGGTTGGCTACATATGGCCACTTGGTTTGACCACTGTGTAGTAGGGAAACCTTGCCATACCAAACCACCTAAAATCACCCTCATTGACTTGTGTATGTGAATCACCTGCAAACCCTCACTCATGTGCTTGATATGCAGCTGCCCAGCCTTCAGAGCTGATACAAAATGCCCAAAATGGCCTAGTGCCAGGGTGGCCCAAGCAATTAGCACAGGTCCCAAATATCACATATAAGGACTAGACCAGGGATCCCCAATCTTTTTTCACACTCAGATGTAAAAAATGTTGCTTAGCCACAAAAACCTGAAAAAAGTTCCTTGAGGATTCCAAATAAGGGCTGTTATTGGCTATTTGGTAGTCCCATGTAGGCTGCTGGCCCACACAGTACAACTGTGTCTCTGTGCTTTCAAAACTTGCCTTCAAGCCAGAAATTCAAAAATGGGCACCTACTTTGTGGCAACATCAAAGGGAGTGGGGTGAAACCTATTGCTCATGAACCGCTGGTTGGGGATCACTGGACTAGACAGTCTATGAGGATGGGTGCTGCTGTGCTGTCCCTGCAACAGGTGGCAACACTACCTTGTGGCCATGGGCGTCCACAGAAGGGGGCAAGAGGGGGCACTTGCCCCCCCCTGGAAAAGTAGCAAGAAAAACAAAAACCTTACTCCGTTTCTGCACTTTCCCCTCAAGCCCGTTTTTGCTGTGCTCCGATTGGATCTTTCTTCTTGTGGATTCACCAATCAGAGCACAGCTTCCTTGACAGACAGTAAAATTGACCAATCAGAGCACAGATGCACACAGGGATCGGGAGATTTTGCAAACTGGAAACAGAAATAAAGACTGAAAAGATGAATCTGCAGCTGTAACTTTACCTGAGAACCAACTCTCAACTTTTGCTGCAGTTTTCATCCCACAGGTACTATACAGTTCTAAAGAATCACTAGCTGACATTAAATTGTTTAATTTATAATCTATCCCCTACCCTAACACATGGAGGGTAAGTTAACTCTTTCCCTCTGAAAAAGCTCATTGTGTGTTTATATATGTGTTGTTGTTTTTTGCACTTACTGTTTTTTTTTTGTCATTGTTTTGTTCATTTATAGTAAGTTACAGTGGGGCCAATGTTGTGTATCAGTGCCAGTGTTATAGTGCCAGGGCCTGAATATCTGCCATCAGTACCCACTGCTCCTCATGGCATATAATGTGCTGGGTTTGTAACTACGGACTGCATCTCACTGTATATAATGGGGAGTCAGTACCCACTGCCTTTCTTGCTATAAAACTAACCTAAACACATCTAAAGGGGTGGTTCACTTTTAAGTTAACCTTTAGTATGTTATAAAATGGCCTATTCCTAGCAACTTTGCAATTGGTCTTCCTAATTAATTTTTTTGAATAATTTGCCTTTCTCTTCTGCCTCTATACAGATTTCAAATGGGGGCCAAAAAATATTGCTCTGCGAGGCTACAATTTTATTATTATTATAATTTTGTATTACTTATTTTTCCAAGTAGGCCCCTTAACTATTCATATTCCCATCTCTTGTTTAAATCACTACCTGGTTGCTAGGGTAAATAAGACCCTAGCAACCAGATAGCTGCTGAAATACCAAATGGAGAGCTGCTGAACAAAAAGCTAAATAACTGAAAAACCATTAAAAATAAAAGTGAATTAGAATGCGAACTACCCCTTTAAGCTAACTGATCCCAAACACAAATGTTTGCAGATCCCCTAACAGAAGTGCGCGTATGAATACTTTTACTACTAATACTAAACATTTTAGGGTAAAAAAAAAAAGCACCCCCACCCGCACTTTTGTACAGTATCCCTGGGAGTCAGTGGGAACGGCAAGAGGTAGTTGGGAGGTTAACTTTTTACGTCAGCAGTGAATCCACTAAGTGTCACATTAGCTGTAGGTCAGTCTGTGTATGGGCCATATTTAGCCTCCCCTAGTATCATCCTGCAAAAAAAAAAAAAATATATATATATATTTATCTGTTGCAGGATGATGCTAGCTTACTTGCCCCCCCTTGGAAAATTTTCTGCGGACGCCCATGCTTGTGGCATAGACATGTTTTCCTTGAGATATAAGGATAATGAACTCACATTCTGAACGGGACCTTCTAGAGGGGCACTGTTCCCTGGTTGTGCCAGATGATTGACTGCAGTAGGCTGGGGGATAGTGTCTAAAGGGAATCCTCTAGCCATCTCCTCAGCTTCAGCCTTGACCCATCCTAAGGCGGGAAAACAGTCCATTGTTTTAACTGCACAAAAGTGAGGTAGCCTTACAGAGAGACAGGGGAGGAACAGGACTGGCTGTTTTGGCCATTGTGTGCAAGAGGTCACTCTACATCCCCACCCCCATGCTGTATCCATATAATTTACCCCAGGTCAGCGCTGTTTGCTTCCCCTCCTAGCTCAGCTGGGGGCATTTCCTCTACTCATTTGTTCCACCCTGGGCTATACAGCGTCTAACTGTACATTCCCTGTGTTATACCCATCTGTACCTATATTACAAGGCGATATGCACTATTTATATGTACTGTAGGACTTCTATTTGTTTTCCCCTAGAGGAACAATATCAAACGAGTCTGTAGCTTCTTGTAAGCACAGACCATATGCATACGTTCAATTGTACCCACAAGTGGAAGCTACCGTGGTCTTTATGTGAGTTTAGAGCTTAATACATTAAAACTCACCCATGTTCTATTCATTCCTATGGGGTTTTTAGAAGCTTATTTATCAGTGGGTGAAAGTTAAAGTTCGCCATTTGATAAATACACTTCTAAAAATCCCATAGGAATGAATAGAACATGGGTGAGTTTTCATGTATTGAGCTCTAAACTCACATACTGATAAATCTTCCCCTTGGTGGCAGATTGGTAGATGTTGATAAGGGACTTTTTCTCTTGGCTTTGATTGCTTTGCCATTCCATTCTACCACATGCTGTCTGGAGAATGGGATGAGTAAAATACAGTATTATTATAATACATAAGAGCCATGAATATCCTGAAAATTGTCACATGACTCAATGAACCTTGTCTATTTAATAATATAATGTAAAAATATAAAACAATAAGACCTTTCACGTTTATATGGTCATGCAACTCCGTGGGGGCTTATAACAAAATACACGTTATTCCCTGTAATGCCAAGGCTTGCTTTTAAAGAACAGCTAAAGGGCCACTATGTAAGTAATGGGGCTTCTCACAATCTGTTTTGCCCGGGGCCCCAGCATCGCTAAAGACAGTCGTGTTTGAGACAATGTCTGGGCAGCCTCTGCCATTAAATTCTATGTGAGTGAATCACCGTTTGGCGCATGGTTTGGAATATCAGGCGCCAAAAAAATGGTCAGTGCAAAAATGCCTTTTGTAGCTGACAGAAAATATTTCCTAAGCTGAGAGACAAACTCATAGGATTTTCGGTGAAGCACGCTAACATACATTCTACATATTGATATATAAACTATTGGGATATATATATTTTCCGGTACAGGTATGGGACCCATTATTCAGAATGCTCGGGACTTGGGGTTTTCCGGATAAGGGGTTTTTCCATAATTCAGATCACCTACCTTAAAGGAGAAGGAAAGGCAAAGTCACTTGGGGGTGCCAAAATGTTAAGCACCCCCAAGTGACTTTAACCGCTTACCTTGTACCCCGGGCTGGTGCCCCTGTTCGGAGAAAATAGCACCAGCCCGGGGTACCTGGAGCGCAGCACTTCCTCCTTCCGCCTTCAGCTTCCTAAACTGCCGGTGGCCGGGCATGCACAGTAGAGCGAAAAAGCCGACTTAAATGTTTAAGTTCGGCTTTTCACTCTACTGCGCATGCGCGCGCAGCGAAGCCGGAAGGAGGAAGCGCCGGCAGCTACCCCGGGCTGGTGCTGTTTTCTCCTGACAGGGGCACCAGCCCGGGGTAAAAGGTAGGCGGTTAAAGTCACTTGGGGGTGCCTAACATTTTGGCACCCCCAAGTGACTTTACCTTTCTTTTTCCTTTAAGAAAAAAATAATTTAAACATTAATTAAACCCAATAGGATTGTTTTGTCTCCAATAAGGATTAGTTATATCTTAGTTGGGATCAAGTACAGGTACTGTTTTATTATTACAGAGAAAAGTGAATCATTTAACCATTAAATAAACCCAATAGGGCTGTTCTGCCCCCAATAAGGGGTAATTATATCTTAGTTGGGATCAAGTACAGGTACCGTTTTATTATTACAGAGAAAAGGGAATCATTTAAACATTAAATAAACCCAATAGGGTTGTTCTGCCCCCAATAAGGGGTAATTATATCTTAGTTGGGATCAAGTACAGGTACTGTTTTATTATTACAGAGAAAAGGGAATCATTTAACCATTAAATAAACCCAATAGGGCTGTTCTGCCCCCAATAAGGTTTAATTATATCTTAGTTGGGATCAAGTACAGGTACTGTTTTATTATTACAGAGAAAAGGGAATCATTTAACCATGAAATAAACCCAATAGGGCTGTTCTGCCCCAATAAGGGGTAATTATATCTTAGTTGGGATCAAGTACAGGTACTGTTTTATTATTACAGACTAAAGGGGATCATTTAAACATGAAATAAACCCAATAGGGCTGTTCTGCCCCCAATAAGGGGTAATTATATCTTAGTTGGGATCAAGTACAGGTACTGTTTTATTATTACAGAGAAAAGGGAATCATTTTACCATTAAATAAACCCAATAGGGCTGTTCTGCCCCCAATAAGGGGTAATTATATCTTAGTTGGGATCAAGTACAGGTACTGTTTTATTATTACAGAGAAAAGGGAATCATTTAACCATGAAATAAACCCAATAGGACTCTTCTGCCCCCAATAAGGTTTAATTATATCTTAGTTGGGATCAAGTACAGGTACTGTTTTATTATTACAGAGAAAAGGGAATCATTTAACCATGAAATAAACCCAATAGGACTGTTCTGCCCCCAATAAGGGGTAATTATATCTTAGTTGGGATCAAGTACAAGCTTCTGTTTTATTATTACAGAGAAAAAGGAAATCATTTTTAAAAATGTGAATTAGTTGATTAAAAAGGAGTCTATGGGAGATGGCCTTTCCATAATTTGGAACTTTCTGGATAATGGGCTTCCGGATAAGGGATCCCATACCTGTATATGTCTGGTCATTACAAACACTGTTCCACATATTCAGCAGATGTCGCTGAGTAGCAATTCTTCACTTCTCAAGCTATTGAGAGATTCTGAGAGTTGCAGTTCAACTGACAGGTTGCAGAATGGTGACTTTTGCCACCACAGCTCATAGCACACAAAGGACACCCCTCACCTGGGTATATGTATTAACATATTTGAGTGGGAAAGAGATACTAGTACAACACAGTTATTGGGGAACAGCAATAGGAGGTGCAGAAGCCTACGGAGGATGTTTGCAATGGATGCCCCAACTCAGTAAATACATTTTGTGCATGTGTGTGTTTTACCCTTCTACTTTTAGCCCCAATCACAGGTTTGCCAAGATCTTATGATCAGTCAGTGACATCCACATGCATCTTTAGGGGGGCTCCGGACAGCTGATCAAAGGGTCACACGTGGAATTTCCTTCATTGTGCCCATAGCCAGGCACTGCCATGTGACACTAATGAATGAACCCAAGGTCGATGCCTCAGGATAAATGGTTCTACTATCCCTATCAGATAGTTCAGTTGTGTTGAAGTCAAGCATACACGTGCACTCTTTTATCAATGGAGCACTGGAGCTGTCACATGACAATCACAA
Organism: Xenopus tropicalis; assembly: GCF_000004195.4. Lineage (NCBI taxonomy): Eukaryota > Metazoa > Chordata > Amphibia > Anura > Pipidae > Xenopus > Xenopus tropicalis. Next base: position 117,606,461 of record NC_030683.2, on the reverse strand, counting down.
TGGGGAGCTTCTATTTTGGAATCAGGCAGTTTGATCATTTGTTATATCCAGATGTTAATAAATCAGATCCTACTGAAATGATAAAGTTTATGGAAAGTTCATGTAGGGTGGACTCATGGTCAACCTTCATCAGGACACCAAAAGATCTCCAATTGGCCCAGGTTTCATTGACTCCAGAATGGTCTATCTACCGACTTGATCTAAATTCTCTGCTGGCACTATGTGTCATCTCCCTTACCCTAAGTTGAAGGTCTACCCTATTCTCAAAGTGCCCAAACCCAAATGGCTCTCTGTGGGCGCTTGTATATGGGCTTTCATGCATAGTCAGACAGTATCTTTTCAGGTATTTTAATTTAAACCCTGAAAGAAGTAGAGAAAAAGAAAGGGAGAAAGTATAAAGGGCAGAATAAGAGAGGAGAATAGTAAATGGATTTGGGAAGTAGAGAGACAAATGGAGAAATGGTCAGAGATCTGAAAGATAAGAGATATAATCAGAGTCGGAGTAGGACCAAAGAGCTGGGAATAAAGGGTGAGGAATACAAAAAGGAAGATGAAAGAGAGAATGAGAAACAAAAGACAGAATAAGTAAGAAGATGGGTGCAAACAAGAGAAGATACAGATATAATACAAGAGGAAAGCAAAGTGCTTAGTGGGGCCTCTCCTGGTGATCCTTTACCCCCAAAGTCTAAAACCATTTGGGGGCACTAGTGTGACTCAAGCCTCCAGATAGACTTGGGGTGGGGGGATTATCAGAACCCATAGCAGTCAATAGTTAGCTGCAGTTGACACCAGTTTTGTGAATCCCCTCCCCAGTCAATATAGAAGCTGGGCAAATACCAGGCAGTTGTGCCCCATTGCTAGAGCAGTGGCAGATGTGGGGCAGCAGCTGTAGAGCCATCTGACTAAATAACCCCACACATACTATAAAGTGCATGCTAAATACATCACTAGCCAGAGAAAGGCGCAACCCCATACACATTTATGTAGAAACAGATAAGGTAGGGTAAATAAGGTAAACTGTCAACTTTCCATCAAACTGTGAAATAAACATGATCCTTGGTGCATAGCAGCACGATGCTCTAGTGAGAATAAAGTGTCAGTGAGGCCGAAGAGCAGCTGCTAAACAGGTGACTGCAATCCTTAAATGCAAATAGTTACCCTCCGGCACTTGGTGCCGTTCCAGCACTTTGTCAGATAATCTACTTTGTTTGGCCAATCAAAGGCACATTGCTCGGGCGTCTTATGAAATCTGTTTATTTAACAGTGAGAGAATGTGGATGAAAGTGAGCAACTCGTTTGCACCAGTGTTTCCAGTTTACTCTCTTCTCATCAAGGAAATTTCGGTCGACTTAGCGATGGGAATGCCTTTCCACCGGCGACTTACTTTGCGCTTCTAAAACTCCCATAGCAATAACTTTCATACTTCTGTGTGCCTGTTGTTTACCATCTCTGTCTTGATCTCAATAAAGTGCTGATAATCTAAGCTTCTAAGGTCCCCATATATGGTAAGATCCGCTCGCTTGGCGAGATCGCCAAGCGAGCGGATCTTCCCCCGATATCCCCACCTACGGGTGGGCGATATCGGGGAGCTTGAAGTTAAAAAAAAAAAAATAAAATAATTATGTAGGCAGCAATGGGACAGTCGGTTCGGGGACCGCATCAACGAGCCGATGCGGTCCTCGATCTGACTGGATTTTCTAACCCGGCCAACCGATAGCTGGCCAATTTCAGGCCAGGTATCGGTCAGCCAGCCCGCTCGTTTCTGCCCCTACACGGGCAGATAAGCTGCCGAATCGGTCCAAGGGGCCGATATCGGCAACTACAATCTGCCCGTGTATGGGGACCTTTAGACTGATTCGGCAGTTTATCGGCCCGTGTAGGGCCAGCAATGACAGGCATGCCCGACCGATATCTGACCTGAAATCGGCAGGCAGATATCAATTGGGCAGGTTAAAAAATTTAGTCGGATCGGGTTCGTTGATGCGGTCCCCGAACCAACTGTGCCCATTACCATCGTTATAATTCGATCATTTGGCCCCAGGCCCAAATGACCGGATTAGCCTAAATACGCCTGATATCGCCCAACCGTAGGTGGAGAAATCAGGAGAAGATCTTAACGTGTATGGGCACCTTAACTGTGTTTAGTGGGAAATGTCTGAAATCAAAGTTATCAGCACTTTTTAGGTCGCTGTCACCTAAAGTGGTCATTAAACCATTTAAACCTCATTATTGTTATCTTTTATTTATACGGGGTCAACAAATCTGCAGGGCTTTGCAGAGACTACGGTTTCCCAATGGGCCATATCCTTTTATTTACTATTGGCTATAGTAGAAGGAAATTTCATTGTATCAAAGGAGATCATTGGGAGCCACTATAAACAGCCAGACAAATGACATTATAAAACCCCTGCAAAAAGACCTTAATGGAAATTGTGGTGTATCCCAACAAATGGCATTATATGTTGGGCTGGTTTCTGGACCAGCTGGGTTGTTCTTTGCAATTCTGCGCTCACCAAAATCTCTCTCTAAATGTGCACATTGTTTTGCCAACATAAGGTTTGCCAGATGGCAAAGAAGCCTTGAGATCTGCTCTTAAAAGTGCACTGTGCTTCCAGCCATTACAGGGGCCACTCTGGTAATTAGAATGAATAATTACTGCAGTGTTAAGTAGTAATCCATGCAATGGGCGGCCGTTATTAATGAGAGGCTGCAGTGTCGGGATGAATAGAGGCTGCCCTTATCCCATAAAAGCATACAATTTAATGGTAGTAGGCAAATGGGGACTCTAATAAAGAGGCATTTGTGCCTGCATGTTTATGAGTCCAGCCATTAGCAGTAAAACCATATATGTGGGGTCCTGAATTTGTATTCTACATCCTGAGTGGAATAACAAACTAGCTGTGTGTGTATTATGTCAATCTCCTGGTACCATACACAGATACACTATAGAGACAATACCAAGACCCAATCAACACCTTTTATCATTCAACCTAAGAATAAGCATTAATAAAAAGAACATATTAAGTCTAAGTTTAAGTTTAAGAAAATATTAGTCTACTATTCCTTAAGGAGACATTACATTTGGATTAAATAATGTTCCATTTGCACATAATATTCCCTCTATGCACACAGTATATTATCTGAATTATATTGAATCGCTCCTTTAGTGCTCATAGATATATTGCACATTCTTATTGAAGTCTATGCCTAATTTGGGGCACAAATTACAGGCAGTGGTGTAACTAGGGGACCACAAATCCTTGTGCAAAAACTGAACCCGGCTGGGGGGCCCTACTGGGAAGGGGGGGGGGGGTGCAGAAAGGACCCTTATTACCCTGCAACCTTCCTCCTGCCTGCAACCATGCTGTGAGACCCATTCGCTCATGGGTGTGGGAGGGAGGGGGTAACATAACATGAACTTTTTTTTGCTGGGGGGCCTGGAAAGTGAAGTTACACCACTGGCCCACAGAGGTGGCCCTCTGCTACTCTAGTCCGACCTTGAGCAGGGTGTTGGACTTTGAAGCCATCCTCAAAAGGTTGATTTGTCCCATGAAAGTTAAGTAGGTAGAAGGGCTGGGAATACCACCCAATAAAGTATGTATATGAGGCATGCCCCACAGCCGCAATAAAGTTCCTCTGTATCCAAAAAGCCCATACAACACGGCCCAGCAGGCTACGATACATTTCAAAAGACTTTATTCGTATATTAACGTTTCCACTCTTATAGGAGCCATCCCTGGACAAAAGATGGGAAATACAATGAACCATAAACAAACCCAAACACTATTAAGGAAATGGATTGAACGTGCATGCATATGTATACTGGATAGAGGGCCACGAGGTGTTAGGTGAGAGAATGGGCACATTAACGCTAACTTCTTTATAGCCTGAGTGACACTAATAATATATAGACATAATATAGATACAAGAATCACTATAATTCCCATGCTGTGACCATTACATTAAATTAAACTAAATTGTATGGGTTTTTTTGGGGGGCGGGGGGGGTGAATTAAAAGGGAAATATTTTCAGAGCTTCTTATCCCTTAATTTGCCTTGTCATTTAGCAATGATTATTGTGTATGGAACATTCCTTCCCTGTGTATTTCTATTGGGTAATGAAAACTGCTGTGGAAAGGCTCTTGGGCCCCTGGCATTCATCTGCTCACCCACCGCCAACCCCCCCCCCACCCCCCGTGTATGCAACTTAAGCTGGCCATACACGCCCCGATAATATCGTACAAAACCTCGTTTCGGACGATATTCGGTGCGTGTATGGCAAGTCGGCGAGTCAACTGATATCACAGGAGGCTGCTGATATTGGTTGACTCGCCGATCGGCCAGGTCAAAAGATTTTGATTGGGCGCCATAGAAGGCGCCTGAGCAAAATCTGCTGTCAGGGCTGAATCGGCAGAAGGAGGTAGAAATCCTATTGTTTCTACCTCCTTATCTGCCGTTTCAGCCCTGAACATAAAGGTGCCCATACACTATAAGATCCGCTCGCTTGGCGATGTTGCCAAGCGAGCGGATCTTCACCCAATATCCGTCTACGGGTGGGCGAAATCGGGCAGCAAGTACCTTAAAAATCGTTTGGCCCTGGGGATTACAGGGATTACATTTGCGGCTATGGGGCAGTCGGTCTGACTGGATTTTCTAACCTGGCCGATCGAGATCTGGCCAATTTCAGGCCAGATATCGGTCGGCCAGGCCGCTCGGTTCTGCCCATACATGGGCTGATTAGCTGCCGAATCGGTCCAAGGGACCGATATCGGCAGCTATAACCGGGCCGTGTATGGGGACCTTTAGTGGCGGATTTAACGATCTTTCGTATACCACACACAAATCGCCATGTGTGTGTGGCCACCTTTATACTTACTTTTGACACGATCAGGGGAAGGAGTGCAGCAGCGGAGCATCTGGGGAGGGCAGGCGGGTCTGTGTCGGCAGGGCCACGAGAGTCAGGCCCAATGGGTTTTTTCCCAGAGTCCCGCCGGCCCAGTCTGACCATAGTTATCTTCGTCACAGGCAAATTAGACAATATTAAACTATTTTGCCTAGAGGTCCAATTGGCTAGTTACCTAACAAGTGGTCAGTCTATGGCCTGTGTCAGACTGAGCCTCCTAGGACCCACCAGCAAACCTGACTTTGAAGGCCCACTAGCACAACAATGAGACATTATTATTAGTACTAAATGGAAAATGTGTCGGAGACCTCTCTAGGCCCAGACTAGTAATCTGTGGATATTGGCAAATGCCAGAGAGGCTGCTGTAAGATGCATAGACCAGTGATCCCCAACCAGTGGCTTGCAAGTAACATGTTGCTCAACAACCCATTGGATGTTGCGCCCAGTGACCTTCTTTTTAATTCTTAGCTTGTAGGCAAGTTTTAGTTACATAAAAACCAGGCGACTGTCAAACAGAGCCTCCTGTAGGCTGCCAGTCCACATAGGGGCTACCAAGTAACCAATAAGTGCCCTTATTTGGCACCCCAAAAACGTTTTTATGCTTGTGTTGCTCCCAAACATTTAAATGTGGCTCATAACTAAAAATGGTTGGGGACCCCTGCCATAAATAGTCGCTATTTATTGGGCCTGTGGGGGCTGCTTGGATCTCTGTGTACTTGAAAGGCCTATTTTGACTTCCTGTTCAGACCTGGACCTATAAGAGAAATGATCTTCTGGCACTCTGGAAGACCAGTCCAAGCCTTTATTAAACACATATATATGCAAAGAAAGAATGTTCTGTGCACAAACTTTTATTTAAAAAAAAAAAAACTAAGCAAGCTAATATACAAGGTTTAATCTGAATAATAAAGCCTCACTGTAACATTAACCCTTAAGCCCCTAGGGCCAGTCTATGAATCTTTACAGGGTGACAGGCACAGCTTGCTGTTATAAGGTAAGAATCATGTTGAAGTGGAAGACTCAACTTGAGAAGACAAAAGCAGCTCAGTCAGGAGAACAACTACGAAAGGCAGAATTTTATGAAATCCGGAACAGTTACAAGTCGTAAACAAACATTGTGTTAAAGAAAACTAAATCAAATGCAAACAAGCTCATCATTTTAGGAAAACAAGTAATAGTTCCCCTTTAACTCTCACAAACAAAGCTGTGATTTCCACATTGCATTCTTGCCCTTCGTTATTTAATGTTTAACTATTTCCTCATCCACTTGGCATGTAAATGTAGCATGCTGGGTATTTTCTCTAACTTCCCCTTGTCCTTATTCCCAGCCGTACTGCGGATACTATAAATATAGGAATAATTATACTCTGATGCAACTATGAAGTCTGGGCTTGGGTTGGATGATGACAGGGGCAGGAGAGGTGATTTTATGGGCAGGGTGATGGCAATTAGTGGGTATGGTTATGATGTCACGGGTGGTGCTATGTAGAGATGGCTGATTGGCTGACTGCCATGTCATTCAGAGCAAAGTCCTTTCTGGATTTCCTAATTTGGCAGTTTTGACCCAGACAGTCCTTGCAAAAACGGGGCCGTCTGGGTCACAACAAGACAGGAGGAAACCCTATCTGAGTTAAGCAGCGGTAGGGTTGGGGCAAGGGGTGCGGGTGTTACCCGACCAGAGCTTGTCAACTGCCAAGGCCAGGGCCAGTATTACATTCCAGTGTGGTTACTAGTAAACTTGTAATACCCTTAAGCTGAGCCCCTGGCACCTGATCCACCTATTTTATTCCCAAATTCACTCACTAACCCATGTCCATCCTCACATCATTGTCCTGCCCACATTTGTCATTGCTCCGCCCATTTACAGACCCCTTGATGTCACGACCTGCCCCTAAATTCTGGTATGATCTCATAATTTGTGCATCAACTCCTCAGCCCATATTTTCAATCCAGTCCAAGGAGCAAAGGGGGACTTACCCCAGGGTGTAAGTGCCCCTTAGTGCTTTTGCACTTGTATCCCCCTGGGTAGAGTAAATTAATCCAATATACTATAACAACAGTGCTTAGCGGTGTCATTGGGTTTTACTCAGTGCTCAGCAATGTCACTGGGGCTCATTTATGAACACTGGGCAAATATGTACCTGGGCACCAACCCATAGCAACCAGTGAATGCCATATTTCAACCAGCTGCAGGGAGAACAGTAAATGCAAAAATCTGATTGCTTGCCATGGGTGCAAATGTGCTCAGTGTTGGTAAATTACCCACTAAAACTTTATGACATATATATAAGCCTGGGGGACAGGGGGGCCCAGAAAGGACCCTCATTCCCCAGCAACCTCCCTCCTGCCTGCAGCCATGCTGTGAGACCCATTTGCTCCTGGGTGTGGGAGGGAGGGGGTAACATGACATGAACTTTTTTTTGCTGGGGGGCCCGGAAAGTGAAGTTACACTATTGGCCAACAGAGCTGGCCCTATGCTACTGTAGCAGGCCAGTCCCACCTTGAGCAGGGTGTTGAACTTTGAACCCATCCCCAAAGGTTGATTTGTCCCATGAATGTTAAACAGGTAGAAGTTTTGAGGGCTGGGAACCCTAACCAACAAAGTTCCGCTTTTTCTAAAAAGCCCATACAAAACGGCCCAGCAGGCTATGACACCTTTTTGAAAGACTTTATTCGTATATTAACGTTTCCACCCATACAGGAGCCATCCCTGGACAAAAGATGGGAAAAACAATGAACCATAAACAAACCCAAACACTATTAAGGAAATGGATTGAACGTGCATGCATATGTATACTGGATAGAGGGCCACGAGGTGTTAGGTGAGAGAATGGGCACATTAACGCTAACTTCTTTATAGCCTGAGTGACACTAATAATATATAGACATACTATAGATACAAGAATCACTATAATTCCCATGCTGTGTCCATTATGTTCAATTAAACTAAATTGTGTGGGATTTTTTGAGGAGGTGACTTAAAAAGAGAAATAGTTTTTGGGTCTCTAATCCCTTAATTTTCCTTGTTATATAAGCTATTGGGGAAATTAATTATTGTGTGCATGGAACACTCCTTCCCTGTGTATTTCTATTGGGTAATTTAAACTGCTATGGAAACAGCCATATTACTAGCCTTAGAACAGAGTGTCTCCTAGACACAAAATGATTATGAATATAGGTGATTATAGGTGCAATATGCAATGGAAACCCTGTACAGGTATGGGACCCGTTACCCAGAATACTCTGGACCTGGGGCTTTCCGGATAAGGGGTCTTTCCGTAATTCTGATCTCCTACCTTAAGTCTGATAAAAACATTATTTAAACGGTAATTAAACCCAATAGGATTGTTTTGCCTGCAATGAGGGGTAATTATATCTTAGTTGGGATCAAGTACAGGTACTGTTTTATTATTACAGAGAAAAGGGAATCATTTAACCATTAAATAAACCCAATAGGGCTGTTCTGCCCCCAATAAGGGGTAATTATATCTTAGTTGGGATCAAGTACAGGTACTGTTTTATTATTACAGAGAAAAGGAAATCATTTAACCATTAAATAAACCCAATAGGGCTGTTCTGCCCCCAATAAGGGGTAATTATATCTTAGTTGGGATCAAGTACAGGTACTGTTTTATTATTAGAGAGAAAAGGGAATCATTTAACCATTAAATAAACCCAATAGGGCTGTTCTGCCCCCAATAAGGGGTAATTATATCTTAGTTGGGATCAAGTACAGGTACTGTTTTATTATTACAGAGAAAAGGGAATCATTTAACCATTAAATAAACCCAATAGGGCTGTTCTGCCCCCAATAAGGGGGAATTATATCTTAGTTGGGATCAAGTACAGGTACTGTTTTATTATTACAGAGAAAAGGGAATCATTTAACCATGAAATAAACCCAATAGGGCTGTTCTGCCCCAATAAGGGGTAATTATATCTTAGTTTGGATCAAGTACAGGTACTGTTTTATTATTACAGAGAAAGACGTGAATTATTTGATTACAATGGAGTCTATGGGAGATGGCCTTTCTGTAATTTGGAACTTTCTGCATAATGGGTTTCCGGATAAGGGGTCCGATACCTGTACTTACTGTTAGCTTAGTGCAAGGGTGCACAGCACTTTTCATTTTATTCTGCAAGGTGCCACTCGGTGCAAGTATAGAGGCGCATACAGCCAGAAGCACTCTGGGAATGGGGCAATTCTGTGGGCAGTTCTGCATCTCTCAATGTGACTTGCAGTTGTCCCTCATGGATCTATGTAGGTTCTCCAGGGGGCTTCTCCCTCTGATGCTGCCTGCCATGGGCAACTGCCCTTTCTGTCCCACCATAAAACCAGCCCTACACCAGGAATTTTGAAGTCCTTGTAAAAGGTCCTGAAATCTATCTAATGTGCTTATCTGCAGCTGTCAGAGGATTATTGGTGGCTGTTTTGCTCGAGCCTGTGTATTTTCAAGCTAATTTGGGGATTCTCAGGGGAACTAGTTGCCCAGCTGGCCTGACCCCTCACTTGGATGCACCTCTGGGCATGTGTTATGGGCTGTCACTCCGGCTCACTGCTCCCTGACCTGCACATAGGACTTTGCTCTGCACTGATTGCCTGCGTGCAAACACATGTACAGACACTGGTACATCCCCTGGGAGAGTTACTCAATATCTCTACATGCAGGAGTCCATCTGAAGCCATTAAAGGAACAGTAACACCAAAAAATCAAAGTGTATAAAAGGAACTACAGTATAATGTACTGTTGCCCTGCACTGGTGCAACTGGTGTATTTGCTTTAGAAACATTACTATAGTTTAGTAAATGAAGCTGCTGTGTAGCCATGGGGGCAGCCATTTAAAAGAGAAAAGGCACAGGCACATAGCAGATAACAGATAAGTTATGTACAATACAATGGTGTTTTATCTGTTATCTGCTATGTAACCTGTGCCTTTTCTCCTTTTTTCCAGCTTGAATGGCTGCCCCCGGGGCTACACAGCAGCTTTTTATATAAACTATAAAAGTGTTTCTGAAGCAAATGTGCAAATTTTACCAGTGCAGGGCAACAATTGTATTATGATTACTTAAAAACATTTTTATTTTTTGGTGTTACTGTTCCTTTAAGGCCCTGCCTGCTCGTACTGCAGAACATAATGCCAGTGTGTCAATGAGATTTATAAAGAAAGACAAAAATGTCATTCTAAGCAACTTTCCAATATGCATTTATGATTTTAAAGTTGTTTGTAAAGCTAATTTCTATTGAAAGCATTATCTGCCTCGTCTTTTCTATTCTCTACCCTAGTTTTGCAAAAATGTAGCAGAAGCCAGCTGATTAACAGACCTGTGAAGAAACATGCATGGCTGACTTCTGCTACATTGTTTCTGGAGACAGAACCAGCAGTGCAGAAAGGTACACACTCACACTGCTTTCAATAGCAATTACATTTACCAATAACCTAGTGGATAGTTGCTTAGAATTGCATTTTCTTTTTTATTATTATTAACATTTATTAATAAAGCGCCAACATATTCCACAGCGCTGTACAATAAGTGGGTTTCATACACTGGACATACAGAGTAACATATAAAGCAATCAATAACCGATACAAGAGACGAAGAGAGCCCTGCCCAAAAGAGCTTACAATCTATTTTTTGGTTTATATCATCTTTTAACCTGTGCAAGAGGCATAACCACTCAGAAGGAGGGCAGTTGCCCCAGCCCAACACAACTCGCTGTTGGCCTAAAATCCTATTAGCCACCCAACATTACAAAGTAAAGAAAGGGCAATAGCAAAGATATGGGCAGGCAACCTCAATTTTTTTTGGTGAAAGGACTGGCAAAATGGTGGCCAAAGCTGGAAGGGAGTTGGCCCAGAAATCACTTTTTGCAGGCTACACATTTTCACACTAGATTTAAGAGCTTAGCTGACCTGTAAGTATAGCACTGCATTCCCTAAGATCTGTGCCAGGTGTTTGCCTAACTCAGGGATCCCCAACCAGTGGCTCAGGGGCAACATGTTGCTCCCCAACCCCTTGGATGTCGCTCTCAGTGCCCCCAAACCAGGGAGTTATTTTTGAATTCCTGACTTGGGGGCAAGTTTTGGTTGAATAAAAAATAGATTTACTACCAACTGGAACATCCTGTAGCCTTCCAGTCCATATAGGAGCTACCAAATAGCCGATAACAGTGCTTATTTGGCACCCCAGGAACATGTTTTATGCTTGTGTTGCTCCCCAAGTCTTTTTACATTTGACTGTGGCTCATGGGTAAAAAAGGTTGGGGATCCCTGGCCTAAATTAACGTCCTTAATCTTTCTGTTTAGGTGGTAACCAAAGTTCCAATGATGCAGGACTTGCTTCTACACACAGAGATACAATATGCACCCCTGATGGACAATAGGATTACACATTGCCAGGTACCTACACCTGTGCCACATCCAGTGCTATCTACTTGGTCCTACTGCTGGACCAGAACCCACAGATTGCCAGTCTGGGCCTGTATTTGATATTAAACAGAAACATGTGGTTAAAGTGGTACCTTTATTGTATAGCCAAAATGATAATCACGGAAAGCTTTTAGAACTAGTGATGAGTGAATCTGTTCCGTTTCGCTTCGCCGAAAAATTCTCGAATCTTTCAAAAGATCCGCGAAACGGCAAAAAATTTGCGAAGCGGCGAAAATGTCGTGCGACAAAAAAATTGTCGCCCGCGGCTATTATTTTGTCGCGCGGCTATTGTTTCGTCGCCCGCGGCTATTATTTTGTCGCACGGCTATTGTTTCGTCGCCCGCGGCTATTGTTTCGTCGCCCGCGGCTATTGTTTTGTCGCCCGCGGCTATTGTTTCGTCGCCCGCGGCTATTGTTTCGTCGCTAGCGGTTCTTATTTTGTCACGCGGCTCTTATTTTGTCGCGCGCTATATTTTTGTCGACCGCGACTATTCTTTTTTGACGCCGGCGACAATTTTTGGATGTGCGGCGAATTTTTCCGCGGCGAAATTTTTCATCCGTTTCGCGAAACAATCCTCCAATGGCGAAACGTGGAAATTCGCCGCGAATCCATGCCTGGCGAAACTTTTCGCCCATCACTATTTAGAACAGTTCCCTTCTCAAGCTGATTACAAAGGCTAATGTTGGCTTTGTGTTTATATCATACAACATTCATGTATGTTGGCCATACCATGTGTGTCCACTTGTTCACTCTCAAGGTTTGAACTGGGATTCCAAATAGGCCCTGGCATTTCAAAAACACAGAGGCCCAAACAGCCCCCCCCCCCCAGCCCAATAAATAGTGAGTGTCTATGGCATCTTACAGCAGCCCCTCTGGCATTTGCCAGAACCCACAGATTGCCAGCTAGAAGTAGGGCCAGATTTCCCCTGAAGGCATCCATAGTTGGCGTCCTATACTGCCCCTGGCCTCACCCCCACCCTGTCCTCCTACAGGATCACGCGTGTGCATCCCATGTTCCTGCGTGCCTGGTCCCTAGTGCTCCAGATTTAAAGAACCTTCAGGTGCGACTGGGCAGCATGATGCTGATAGGGGTTAATTGCAGATGCCCCTTAATTTATGCCGCCCTAGGCCTGGGCCTTGCCACAAATCCGAGCCTGGCTAAGAAAAAGAGAAAGGTTCAGAATTGTGAATGGATGAAAACATTTGGCACTTTAAAAAAAAAAAAAAAAAGGAGTTAACCCTGGATTTATGTCCTTTTATGACTCTTAAAAAAATGCATTCTAGTTCATCACCTTATCAAGGTCATTTGGCATTGTTATTAGAAAGACCGCCGACCTTTCCCACTTATATATATATACTTTCAACTCTCTGGAGAAGGGACTGAACCTGGGCCTTGGATTTATGGCAAATTATATAAATTAAGAACTGCCTGCACCCAGCCAGAAATACCAACATCTGTAGAGACACTGGGCCAGTTAATCACATGGAATTCCATTCACTTCACACTTCAGTAACTTACCCTCATTTATATCAAGCCACTTTGGCATCCTGTACCTTATCTGTTTGTCCCTTGCATGTCCCCTTTTATATGACTTTGTTAACACCTTCCACACAGATAGATATTCCTTTTTTTCTGGTTATTTGATCCATGAGCTGAATGTTGTATATATATATCACAGGTTCATTGTAATCAGCTTGAAAAAGGAACTAAAATGTCCTGAAAGCTTGTTATGATTATCTTAGTTAGCCAATAAAGGTATCACCTTTATACCACTTTTGTTATTTTTCTATTTCAAAAGGGTTACCCTGTAACATAAATATTTATATAAATTATATGCCCACTACCCTCAGCTTCATTTTTAAAATGTTAGCCCAAATAAGGGACTTCAGAGCCCAGGAAACCTTGTTAAACTAGTTAGCTCCAGACCTGGGCAGCTGATTGGCTCTTATGTGGGTCTGCCTGATCAACCTGTCAACCAATATCTAGGAGAAAATATCTGTAGGCCCTGGATCATTGATCTCCAGCCAACGGTCAGATCATTCAGATCAATATCTGCTCATTTGGAAACGTAGACAAAACAGTAGATCTCAACATGCATGGCCGGCTTTACTGTGTACGTCTGTCCTTAGGCATACAGTTACAAATAGATGGTAAATGAGGTATATATTTACTCAGTTTGCCTTCACTGTATGTGGCCAAAAACAGGTCATGTTGCTGACTTAAGGTCCCCCCCACCTTTTTGGCAACATACAGTGAAGGCAAACTGAATGGGATGCTGAGGAAATGGAGATGTTTCCCCTGGACAAATAGGCAGAAACCCTGTTTTCATAAGTTTGCATGTGGAAGTAGGGATGCACCGAATCCACAATTTTATGAGTCAGCAGAACCCCAAACTCCTTAGCAAAAGGTTTGGCCGAATACCTAACCAAATCCTAATTTGCAGACACAAATTAGGACAAGAATGGGGCCAAAGCGTGTGGCGAAAAAGTTTTAACTTCCGTGTTTATTAGACAAAATGTCACATGATCATTAAGGGCTATAAGGTATCAAAATTGTAGAAATGAGGAGATTTGTATCATTATAAATAGGTACAAATATACAGTTACACTGGAGAGGGGTCTGGCTGTAAAGAGAGCAGATCAGAGCTATTTTGGATTCCACGGTGCAGCCAAGTGCACAGTGAGTGTTGCAGTGATAATGAATGGAAGCTGCTTATGGTGGAACCAGATGGGCTAAATGAAAGTCTGTAAAAGCCCATAAATTACACCCCCTATGGCTACAGCCGGACCAACAAGCATCTGATGAGACAGCACTGGAAATTTGCCAAAGTGAGAGTGGCTGTGATAGTATGGTGCCACCTATTGCTTAGGGCCTATCTTGGATTTCCTTGGGGACCATCTGTCAATAAAACCCCCTCTCCTCCCAAGCCTTCTGCTAATCAATGAGAGGGGCAAGTATCTAAAAGCACAATGCACTTCACCATGGGAAAGACTGGTACTCCTAGTGCCCACCAGAGAACCTGACATCCAAGACTCGGATAACAATTACATGGAGACAGTGCCAAATGTTATAGAGGTTGTATAGGCTTATAGTGAAAAAAGGAAAGCGATAAATGAAGTGTTTCCTATTGTAAACTGATAGGCCAGTGTGACCATGAATTTTACTTCAAGGACTCCCTGAAGATTAGTGACAAGGGGAAAAGAAGAGCACATTTCAGGTTATAAAGGAGATCTCAACCTAAAAGTTGTTGTGAATATACAGTTCTGAGAAGCTTTTCATAGTGGCTCAGTTGGCAGCACTTCTGCCTTGCAGCGCTGGGGTCCTGAGTTCAATCTTAGCCAGGGCACAATCTGCAAGAAGTTTGTATGTTATCCCTGAGTCTGTGTGGGACTCCTCCGGGTACTCCAATTTTCTTCCATAAACATACAGGCAGGTTAATTGGCTTCTGATAAATCTGACCTCAATGTGTGAGAATGCGATAGGGACATTAGACTGTCAGCAGGGACTGACATGAATAGTGTATAATCTCTTTAAATAGGAAGGAGAAAGGGTGCCACAGGGAAAGCAGTTACCCCGAGGAGGCCACATTACCACAAGTCACTCTAACGTCTGTTCTGAGAGGCTGAAAGTGCAATGTGGCCTCGGAGCAATGGCAGAACAAGCACAAAGAATTAAGCACAATTTGCAAAAACATTATTATTTATTAACAGTTCCCAGAACTATTATTATACGGAATAGTCTGTGCCACAGCTTGCATGCGAATTGGCATCTCTTTCAGCTTTTTCAATAATGGCAATCCTGTGTTATTCAGATGCATATATAGACACATATAGGGAACCATATAAGTAACACTTCCCCAAGGCCTCCCTTCCATCTGTGGGCCCCTAGCTTTGCACATTACGCACAACTACACAATTCACATACAGTAACTATAAGCAGAATATATATATATATATATACCCACAATAATTGTGCATGCATGGGTCTTAATAGGGCTCATGTATTTTTGCAGTGCAGTGGACAATTTGCACTTTTCTCTGTAGTGAGTTGTGCGTAAAACCACATTATTCAGTAAAGGTACTTGCACCAAATACATTCCTTGCACTTTCAAATAATTGCATTCAGTTCTTCATACCTTCCATTCCTAAACCGGGAATTGCTGCACCTACTGTCCTAGGGGAACCCTTGAGCTACCACCACCTTTGGATCAGGGTTCCCTTAACACCCTGCGTAAATTAGAACAGTGCAGTTGCCCCAATGGCGCCACTCAACAGTAGAAATTACACCTAATAGACATTATTAACATTTATTTATAAAGCGCCAACATATTCCACAGCGCTGTACAATAAGTGGGTTACATACATTGGACATACAGAGTAACATATAAAGCAATCAATAACCGATACAAGAGGTGAAGAGAGCCCTGCCCAAAAGAGCTTACAATCTACAAGGAGAAAGGGTTGAGACACAAGGTGTGGGAATGGGCATGACCAGACTTACAAAAATATTCGGTGCAATTGCTCCCAATTTGCAGTGAAGCACAGGTGAACTTGTGTCCATTTTGCCAAATTAGCAAGGTTGGACTGGGCTGTGGGGAAAAAAAATCCGGTGGGCCCCACAGACCCGATCACTACCAGTGCTCCCCCACTGAACTCCCTCGAATCCCGCAGCAGATAAGTATAATGTACGCACGCTCAGGGAAGGAAGGGGAAAAGTGGCTCAGTGTGGCAGCCCCAGTGGGCCCCGGAAATCAGACACAATTTTGATAGGCACAGGGCAATTGGGTTACAAGTACTGCCTGTTTGAATCTGCTATGATGCTGGAATTCTGGGAAGAAAATGCTACGTTGTGGGAAAATAACATGGAGATTGTACTAGAAACTGCTCACTGCACTTGCTTAACGGACATAATGAAGCATTAATATTTTTATGAGTATAGTAGACTGTCTCAGCGAGGGTAACATAATGATAAGCACAGCGAGGAATAGTAATTGGAGAATACATAGAGTGCAAGCACCATTCACTGTTATTCAGGCCTGAAATCTTTATAGCCCATTTATCTCTATTGCATTTCCCACAGAGGTGAGAGGACACAATGTCTGGAAGTTATCAGTTTCCCCACAGACAGAAGCCCAACGGTTTGCATGAACTCTGCTCTGATTTCTTTTCTTTTCGCTTCCCTAATCCTAAATGTGTTTATGAAGGAAAAGGTGATGTACCGGGCTAGCCAGTCAAAATGTTTACAGGGTAACCCTTTTGAAATAAACAATAACAAAAGTGGTATAAAGGTGATACCTTTATTGGCTAAGTAAGATAATCATATCAAGCTTTCAGAACATTTTATTTCCGTTTTCAAGCTGATTACATTGAAACTGTGGGGCTCTCTGATATATATACAACATTCAGCTCATAGATCAAATGATCAGAAAAAAGGAATATTTATCTGTGCGGAAGGTGTTAACAAAGTCATATCAAAGGGGACATGCAAGGGACAAACAGATAAGGTACAGGATAATGTGGATCAAAGTGACTTGATATAAATGAGGGTAAGTTACTGAAGTGTGAAGTAAAAGGAATTCCATGTTATTTACTGGCCCAGTGTCTCTACAGATGTTGGTATTTCTGGCTGGGTGCAGGCAGTTCTTAATCTGTATAATTTGCCATAAATCCAAGGCCCAGGTTCAGTCCCTTCTCCAGAGAGTTGAACGTTTTCATTAATGTGTACTCCCAAACCTTTCATTCTCTGTTTTAAAGTTTCCCTTAAGGACCAAGATTCTTAAATCTTTATGGATCGGTGAGGGCTGTTAAAATGGTTCCCTACTGGTGTGTCCAGTTTTTTATTTGTTATAGTAAAGCGGTGGTGTGTATTTCTCTTTCTCAGGCTTTGGCCAGTCTCTCCTATATACAGTCCTCCTGTTGGGCATCTAGTCACTGTATTAAGTACCCCACGTTGGAAGAAGAACAGTTGTACTGGCCATGGATGCTGTATTCCTCTAATCTGTCTGGAATCTGTATTTTGTCTGAATTACAGACATGTGGGCAGGTTTTGCATTGTTTTTTGCCACAGGGATAAGTTCCATTTTTGTTGGGTTGAATTAAGGCACTTCTTGTTATTAGACTTTTTAGGTTTGGGGGCTGCCTGAATGCCAGAGGTGGTGGGTCTGGGAATATGTTTTGGAGCCTCTCATCCTTAAGAAGTGTACACTGTAGATCCTTGGCTATTTTTCTGAGGGTCTTTAGTTGGGGATTGTATGTGACCACTAGAGGAACTTGATTTGTGTCTGTTTTTTGTTTGTATTGTATGTATGTATGTATATCTTTATTTATAAAGTGCTACTTATGTACGCAGCGCTGTACAGTAGAATACATTAATACAAACAGGTTAAGATAATAATAGATAAATACAAAGTATAACAATAAATACAGATAAATACAGCTGCAATAAGTTAAGAGTCGAGGACACAAGAGGAAGAAGGTCCCTGCCCCGTAGAGCTTACAATCTATATGGGAGGGTAACTTACAGACACAAATAGGCAAAAATAAGTGTAATGTAAAAGTCGACTTCTGGGAATCCTGGTGTCTGTATGGATGTATTGATCCACAATCCTTGGGCTCTAACCCCTGTTAATGAAGTCTGCTTTGAGTGTTTTTAGGTGGTGGTCCCTCAGTAGTGTACAGTACTCCGATTATATCGTAGCTGTAGATGAGGAATGTTTAGTGAGGTCAGGGTGAATGTGTAAATGTGTTTACAGAGGGGAGCATCACGATTATCAACACCGAGGGTGAAGCGGACAATCATCCAAGCAACCCAAATAACCATAAGCTGATAGTTATATACGCAGTCACTAGCGATGAGCGAATCTGTCCCATTTCACTTCGCCATAAAATTTGCGCAACAGCAAGAAAAATGGCGAAAAATTTGTGAAACACATTTGTTGCACATTTTTTTGTCGTCAGCGTCTCTTTTGTTGGACGCTTCTTTTTTTTTGTTGCCCACATCTTTTTTTTTTGTCACACTTGCTTTTTATTCATGCGACCACACCTTCTTTGACGCAACCGCAGGCATTTTTGACGTGACTGCAGGCATTTTTGACGTGTCTGCGCCCTTTTTTAATGAGACTGCACTCAATTTGATGTGCAACAAATTTTTTGATGCCTGAAAATTTTTTGCGAGGCAAATTTTTACGAAAGTTTCGCAAAACAATTTGCCAATGGCGAAATGCGGAAAGTCGCTGCGAATCCATGCCTGGAGAAAAATATTGGTTATCACTACCAGTCACACAATGTCCTACTAACAGATCCAAATGTAATGGTTTGGTTTTGGCTACAAACAGAGCAGCACTAAACAGATTACAGTTGCGTCACACTGGAGAACGCTTCACATTTGTGGCCCAGGCAGTAGAGAAGGAAAACGGAACGTGCTGGACACACTGAGAGCTTGAACCAAGGATTCCGAGGAAGTGTAAGTGTGCCAGGATTTTATTGGCTCATGGAGTCGGAGTAGATATACACATTAAGTGGCAAATTCCTGCCAGTGAAAGTATTTATATTGCTGGAGAGCAGGCTTAGTAATAAAGGGCATGCACGCGTGGTGTTTACACTATTCCAATAGGCCACTTTATTCCTCAGTCTATTCTTTACATGGGATTGTGAACTTTGGGAGTCACTAATAGGGAAATAGTATAAATACAAGTAAAGTTTTGCCCAGGTCTAGTAACCCCTAGCAACCAATCATGTGATTATTTTTACACAACCACATTGGATGTACTAGTTTAGCTACAGCTGGAGGACTGCAGGTTGGACATGGCTTCCTTCTGTAGCTGTTATTTCTTACCCTTCCTGTATTGCCCCAGGTCGCTTTTCCATTACCAGTAGCTGACAAGCTGGGACAGAGTGACTGTTGTTTAATCAGTTTATATCAATATACACAGTGTAACTGGTCACGCTGGACTCACCATCCCCGTCTGTCAGTGATGAATAGAGCGCCACTATGTAGCTGGCTATGGAGGCCACTGCACATCACTCTTGTTTACAAACTCTTGCTGGCTTTCAGTTACAGTAGCCATTAGTTTGTTTGGAGATGTTATGGGTCTCAGCAGGGCAGGCTCACGAGGGTGTCTAATGAATGCCCTTTACTTGTCTCTTGCCTTTAATTTGTAATCTAAGAACTCAGATCAGTCTCACACAGTCTGGTTAGATGGTCTCTGGACACACTGAGGTAAAGTTATTACTGAAGCAACTGGTGGTGTTTCCAGTCTCCAGAGTCCTTGGCTTCTTATCAAAGGTTTCCCATGTTTCTCCATGCCTTGAGAAAGATATAATTTGTATTTTTTGTGCACATACATCAGTGGCGTAACTAGATGTTACTGGGCCACACAGCAAAGTCATTTTAGGGCCCCCAAAATGTTCAGAAGTTGGCTTGTTCTACCTTCTGGGCCCCCCAGCAGTAGGGTCTGCTTCCTCTGTAGTTAGTTTCCAAGAAGCCACTCAGACCATTTATTATTATTGTGCTACCATTGTGTGTAGCAATCAGCTCTCTTAATTAGATCATAGGTCAATGGCATAAATACATAAATAAATAGGGCACTAGTCTGGAGCTCTCTATACAGCAGAAGTTGTGTCTGCCCATAGGCCCAATTTATGTGCCAGCACACCTGGCTCTCCCCTTAGACTCCTGGGCCACCATCAGGTGGGTACAGGGTATACTGAAGTAAGCCACCCTTTGGCAAAGGGAGCTCCAATAGACATAAAGTTCAATGTATGGGCCATAATGGGAATAGGGGGTAGGTAACTGAAGGGTTAATAATAGGGGGCCCCTCTGGGGAAGGGCCCTACTAATTTAGTAGTATGGGGCCATGCTTGACCATAGGCCAAGAGTTTCAATGCTGGGCATTCTGTCTAATCAATAGAGCAGCTACATCAGACAGGAAACAAATGGGTGGCTTTTATAATGGCTAGTCATGTTCTAAGGGCAAAGACACACAGAGCTACTAGTAGCAGCTACAGTACTTGTCATGGCTACAAAAACAGACCATGTTGATCATTTACTGATAACTGTCTCTATATGTGTTTTAGCAGAAGCAATTCTTAGTATTGTCTATGGCAGGGGATTTTCTAGAGTTTTGTAGCTGTGACAAGTAGCTCTGTGTGTCTTCACCCTAAAATGTATTATTGCTCACCATATACATTTATTTGGCTATCATTAACTACCAAGCATTTGTGGTGTACTGGTGCTCCATAATACAATATGAAGCATTATGAAGCATTAATAAAAAAAGGCTTGTTAGTGGATGTCAAAATCCTCCCACCCCTTGGGTATGTCTGGCAACTGTTTAATCATCCAGCTACATGGCACCCAGATGGCATTCCCTGATGCAAGACCCTTGAAGTCTTTTGCAGAAGACATGTCAATGCTCCATTATTTCACTTGCACTACATTCATAAAGAATCACCAATGCTGTGAATTTGATGGTCTTGAGAAAGGTCCTACATTGAGAGACTCTCCCCGGTGTGTATCTATTTTTCTGTATTTTATATATACATATATATATACATAATATGCTGCACTATGGGCTGGCAGTGAGAAAATGATCCCATCAGCATGTTAGGAGAAGCTAACGCTACCTTCTGTGCCAAGTACCTGCCCAGGCCAAGTCAAACAAACGGCAGCATTGATTATATAATTACACATGCTCTTATTAAAAATAAACAGTGGGACAAAAAGGACAGCCAGCTGTTTGAACCTGAACACCTAAGGGCTCTGGCACATGGGGAGATTAGTCGCCCGCGGCAAAACTCCCTGTTCGCGGGCGACTAATCTCGCCGGTGGGATGGCAACTCGGGGAGATTAGTCGCCTGCGAACAGGGAGTTTTGCCGCGGGCGACTAATCTCCCCGTCTGCCAGAGCCCTAAAAAGACACCAAGGATTCCATCCAGACGTGAAGAAAGGATCATTTCTACAAAAGAAGACACCTATCCTCTAAGGCAGGGCTGTCCAACTGGAGGCCCCTGGGTGGGATGTGGCCCACCAGTGGATTTTTATAGCTCACAGTCTGCTCAGAGGCTCCACAGACTTCACTATACAACATCTTTATATCCATTTAATCCAGCCCTTCAGCATGCTGTATGATAAATAACCAGTCAACTACATGTCACAAGTTGACCAGCACTAAGGTCAATATGTTTATATCTTTGAACACCTATAGACCATCTGTTCTGTAGAGGGAGAACAGCTACTTTTATTTGTTATGAGTTTAAGATTTGTAAACTGTAAAAAGACTTGGGGAGCAACACGAGCATCATAAAGCTTCATGGGGGTGCCAAGTAAAGGCTATTAGGCAGCCTCTATGGCAAATTTCAGCCTACAGGAGGTTCTGTTTGGCAGTACACCTGATGTTTATTCAACCACCATTCATTCAACTCGCCACCAATCCAGAAATTCAAAAATAAGCATCTGCTTGGGGGACACTGGGAGCAGCACCCAAGGGGTTGCTGAGCAATATCTCGCTCTCGTTGGGGGCCACTGGCTTATAGAGTCAAACAACATATCTATTATTCATGTAAAAACAATGCTAGCTTTCCTGACAAGGGTCCTTCCATGTCTGACAGCTTCAAGATTCTTTAGTCAAAATGTATTTTATTTTTCTTCCCTATTAATAAAATAGGTGTGTCTAGGTATCATATTTTCTGCTGGCCAGTGCCACACCAGCCGGCTGGCAGATACCTGACAAGGTGCCAGTGTTAGACGTAAATATAAGCCAGCTGGTTTCTATTTTTTTCCTGCTTATGTTTATTTTCAATAAATGCCTGTGTAATTATCCAGTCAGAACTGAGATTTATTTGACTTGTAGAAAATAGCACAACTTTGTTCATCCTGAAAAGCATTGCAATAATAGTTCTCTTTGAAGAAGAGGTTTGCACACTTCTTAAACCTCTCCCATTTGTGGTCCCACCTTTGTGCCCCCTTCTCCCCTACCTATTGAGTTACTGAGGTATATTAAGTTATCCATTATAGCTATGCTATCCATATAGAACTAGAATATCAAGGTCACAACCACAAATAGCTCCCTCGTTGGCCAAAGGTTGGTTGCACATCTGGCATTTTAGTGGTACATGGGGCATTATATCTGCTTGCTTATCTAAGCCACCAGAGAAGCACCCTAAAAAATGGTTCCTTCTGCTTTGCATAGACTTTATTGACACAAGCAGTACTGGTCAGGTGGTTCCATTTGAAGCCAATGGGAGATGGCAGGGGCAGTTTTGGCTATTTCTCCACTGCTTGTTTCATACATCTAAGAACAGGTCTCCCATATATTGTAGAGTAAAATATGATCTTCCCTCCCTTTGTGCCTCCGTGTAGAGGGAGGGCAGTGAAAAATGATAAAGACTATTATAAAGACTGCAGTAGAGGTTTTGGGGCCCTCTCTCCCCCTAACTTCCCACTGCATCATGTGACCAGCGACACTACCCCTTATGGAATCACAAGGTGAAACCGGCAGCTGTTGGAGATTGCTGTGAGCAGATGGCAAGCCACATGTTTATAAATCCCTGTCCAACATCCATGTCAGTAATGCTAATATTTGATGTTACCATGGAAATTTGCGTGTAAATATGTAGTGTTTCACACATGAACGATTGCAGACTTGGAGGAGAGCTTATTATCTCTATTGTAACCCCCTCCCATTGCTGGACAGCATTCATGCAATAGATTCCCATACAACTGATGACTGGGATTCCAAATAGACTCGGCATTACAAGTACGCAGAGGCGCAAACAGCCCCCCACGAGCCCAATAAATAGTGAGTGTCTGTGGCATCTTACAGCAGCCCCTCTGGCATTCCCAGTACCCAGAGGCCCAAACAGCCCCCCCACCAGCCCAATAAATAGTGACTGTCTATGGCATCTTACAGCAGCTCCTCTGGCATTCCCAGTACCCAGAGGCCCAAACAGCCCCCCCCAGCCCAATAAATAGTGACTGTCTATGGCATCTTACAGCAGCCCCTCTGGCATTTGCCTGAACCCACAGATTGCCAGTCTGGGCCTGATTGTTGCAAAGAGCATGAAGACTGGAAACAATAGGAAAGGAAGAGGAGCTGCAGAATCATTGGAATGTACTGCAAAAAGCTGAAGCCCATTCCCAGGAATAAAGGGTTATTTCTGGCATTTTGGCTACCTTTGGAGCTGGTAAAACCTTGGAAATGTGTCCACGTCCAGTTCTATGCAACTACATTCTAGAGAGGAATTTATGTAGGACCATATAGGCCACCATCACTTGCTCACAAATCAAAGTGGGAAAAGTGCACTCATTTTGTAGCTAATGTTCGGCCCCTCAGGATGCCTACTAGTCTAGTATCTAAGCTGCCAGTGTGGCCCTAGCCTGAGCGGAAGCAAAAGAAACAACCCCCACTCCCTGCCTGTGAAACTATAGCAATTACATAAATGGATAAAACTGATTTGATGTGCAGAGAGCTAGAATGAATAACTCACACTATAGCAATATGCACGGTCAGCCTCCCCAGTGCTAAAGAATGGCTCCTCTGTCTTTTTTCTCATGATTGTATTAAATTTGGGACGCGTCTGACGAAAGAATGTGACATACTTAGCTGCCCCGACACCCTCGCTGAGTGCTACTGCCCTGAGGGTTAATGGTGATGTTTCACTGATTATTCATTTTATGCAATATTTGGGGTTTAAAGCATATAAATGCAGGGGATTGTAATAACTATGTGTGATCAGCACAATGCCGGCCCTGTCAGGGAGATTATACAAGTTGGGTTCCAAACACTGAATTACTGTGCTAATGTCGTACAATTCAGAAGATTATGTCTAATACATAAAACATTTTTTTACCAATTGTCGTAGGCAAAAAGCATTTTATTCCAAATGGAATGGAATTATTATACCAAATGGTTACCATGGGCGACTACACTGATGCACTGGGGATGATTGTTCCAGGGGTCTCTCCTCGGCTCACCCTACAGATCCCTGGGATATCTTCCTTCTTGAAGGTTCTGCTGGCCATGCTATTTTGTCAGGCGGTTGGCTTGAAACGCTTATGGGCTCATTTATGAAGTGCAACCACAGTTGCAAAGATGGCTGCAGTCATTGCTCAGTTGAAGGCTTCTTGCACTTGCACAACAGACATAGTGGACTTGAGCCTACAGAGTTAGAAATGGCAATCCCCTATTCGCATTGAAACACAAGTGTAATTGAGTTCATTCTGAGGAATTGTGAGGAAAATGTCCCATTGTGGGTAGGAAACATGGCAAAATTGTACTTTGCATGCTGCACTTGCACTCATAGATGAGCCCTGTTATGTTCCAGTATATTACCATCCGCCACAGTATTCCGGTCCAGCTTCATTATTTAGGGGACAAAAAACTTAATTTACTCTATGATTGGGGGCCAGATTGTATTAAAACTTTGTACACCAGGAATGTCTAGTCTGGGTCCCTCCATTTGTACATCAAGTCTATAACTCCCAAGCACCCCTTCTCCCCACCCCAACATTCTCTGGAACCCCTTTTGAGCTATCTGAGCAATCAGCTGCAAGCTAAGCAGTCACATGTTATACAAATTAAGGTGGCCCTACACGCTAAGAACCGCTCGCTTGGCGAGGTCAAGAAGTGGACAGACCTTCTCCCGATATCCCTACATATGGGTGGGCGATATCAGCTAATTCGGTCATTTGGCCCTGGGGCCAAATTATCAAATTAGAACGATGGGTATAGGCCAATTCCAATGCGGTCCCCGATCCGACTAAATTTCAAACCTGCCGGATCGAGATCTGCCCGATTTCAGGCCAGATATCGGTCGGGCAGGCCCGTCGTTAGTGCCCATACACAGGCTGATTAGCTGCCGAATCAGTCTAAGGGACCAATATCAGCAGCTAGAATCGGCCCGTGTATGGCCACCTTTAGCCAGCCACACAGATGGCTAAACAGCATTCATTTGTAAGCTTTGGCCAATGGCCTGAGCAAGAAGAAGGTTCCTGCCCTGCAGAGCTTATAATCTAAGTGGGTGGGTAATTTACAGACACCAATTGAAGGATAATATGTCAGATGTTATGCCAGTGCTCCAAAAGGTAGTCTTTGAGTTTATTTCTCTATCTGTCAAACTTATCCAACCACCTAAATTTGGTGTCCGCAGATGTTTAGACTCTAAACCAACACCCTGCCATACTCTGGGGTTAAAATTCCCCTTTAAAAGTGCCATACATTCCCAGACATATTGGGTTCAATCTGTGTTTGGGCACCTTTACTGAGCAGCAGCAGGCAAACTCCTATTCTTGGGAATGAGACACAGCCGCTCTTGTCACCCTTACACATAGGTGGGGCACTCCTATAATGACATCATACAACATTATATCAGACACTACTGGGTGACTCATGGGGTGAGGGCTATTACCTGTTACAGAGTGAGATAAACCCAAAGACATGGCGGAACTTACACCCTGCGTGACTCATGGATCAGTGAGCTTCCTGATATCATACTGTATATGTGACAAAGGTGTCTGACCTTGGGAAAACTTTGGCTGCTGTACAGCACCGTGACTGGGCAAACTGTCAGTCATCTTCTGAACAGATTATCATTTCAATACTATTTTCCATGGTCAAAATGCTAAGGGTAAGTGCACACTAAGCATAGGGTCCACTTCTCTCCTCCTGCACTCTGGTCAATTTACACTCCATGTTGCTTCACTCAGCCCAACATTGTGCCTGTCAGTGCAGGTAGAGACCAGAGCTGGAGTGCTGCCTCAGCTTGGGTACCCACGAAAAATCTGCAATGTGGTCAGGTTATGGGTGGAAAGTCCCCTGACCATGTGGGTAGTCCCTGCCTGGTTGTCTGGGTCAGTTGAAGTTTGCACTTTCCTAAGTGAAAAAGTGTTTTTCCCCCTGACCTGGTTGGTCTGCTTTTGGAGTTAAGTCACTTGTCGTCAATGGTGATGTCACTTCCAGTTTCACAGATCTTCAGGGTGGGTTTAAGCTGGAGGTAGGGCTGGTAGGGTCGGGTAGCAGGGATGGGGTGGGCATATGGAGGGTCTGCAGGTCCAGTTTGGGTTGTGGGTCAGCAAGTCCGGGTTGGGCACAGATCTGCCCAACTGGACCAACACTCTTACAGGAGCGTGTAGAAGTGGATCTGCCTACCTACAAAATGCAGGCATAGAGAAGTGGACCCTATGCTTAGTGTGCCCTTCTCAGCACCACCGGCAGCACTACTTACAGTGCCGTGTGTGTGCCATACCCATTGGGGTTGGTGAATATGATGAACCGCTGATGTGGTTACTGTGGGTCAAGCAACCCATCTCTTATCTATTGTGTTACTGCTTTGGCTTAAATGTTCACCATTACCCATAAGCCTGTTGGTAGGTATGTTAGGTTTTAGTGCACATCTATTAGGAGTATATAGTAATTCTTCTCAGATGTGTAGATATTGGCACTTGGCAAAGATTCCTGATGAGACTGCCTGGGCATTCACTGCAGACTTGGCACAGTTTAAATCTCACCATGTGGCTTGGCAGCCACACACACAGTATGGACGCCTTCCTATCAGCTTCGGAAGGGCCACTGGTTAACCGACCCTGAACAAGTAGCAACTTTAATTATAATGAGCTTTAACCTGTATAGACAATTAAGGAGGCTATGACAGATGACACATCTGTAGGTTGCCATGCCATTGCCAGGGCCCTGAAAATCGATGTATTGTACTTTTTATTCACAAGGGGCCATGAGTTCAAGTCCTACATTTATCCACATGAATTAATTGGAAAGGAAGCTGCCATACTGGTTTCTGTGATTGAGGAACAGAATCATTTGCCTATAATGCAGCCTTGGAGAAACCCTTGTGTGTATATGCCAAGCATTAGCCACTGAATGTAGCATCATTTAGATACGGAAGTCCCCTCGCTATAATAGGCAGAAAAAGGACACACAAAGCATTTATTGTTGTCTAAATCCATAATTGGACGGTATAATGTCCCTTTAATCTTCCTGCGCAGGATAAGCTGAAATGAACATGATAAGCAACAATGAATTCTGGCAGCCTCCTTATCTTCTCCTGCCATTCTGGGGTCCTGATCATAATCAGACAAAAAGGGACACAAAGGAGCAGATGCAGTGGCTGAATCTCAGCAGGGCTCATCCTTACAAGAGTGCTGTCCAGGCAGGGCTATAGAGACAGGACTTAAGGCTGGGGCAATTGCTGAAAGCCAGTGGTGTGCATCTTTACAAGGGAGGTATCCTAAAAGTACGATACAGACAATGCAGGGCTTAGATGGGTAGGCTAGCAAAGGATTTGCCCAGGCGTGGCCACATGGGAGGTCTCTGATGGGCTTGATCACCTTCATGGCTTGAGATATATAAATAAAGCTGGCTTTACATACACCAATAAAAACTGCCCCTCGGACCTAATCAGCTGCTTATTGGTTATGTTCGGAGCGCTTGAGTGGGCCTTCCTGAGAGATATGTGACTGCAAATCAGACATCTATTGGCGCATATTATGCCTTGATGGAGTCCTTGTGTGTGTGTTCATTTGCTTACCGTATGAACTGATCGTTGGACCCCAGGCCGACCTCTCCCAAAGAGCAGAGCTCACTCATGGGGGCTATTTACAAACACTAAGCATGTATGTTCCTGGGCAGTAACACGTGGCAACCAGTCACATTTTGTTTTTCATTGTTTTGGTGCAGTTGGCTGAAACACGTACAAGCAGCTTATAGGTGTTCATTGAAAGCTTCCCAAGTGCATAGAGTCATGCTGGCCTTCAAAACTGTGCCAAATATAGTGATAACATTTTTTTCATTCAAGCATTACTAGAGGTGTTATACATGTATCCACCCACATACTAGGCCAAACCAGGTGATCCAATAGTTGGTGATCGGATTATACTGTGGGGTCTATAATGACCCATCGAACGAGGGCCACATAAAGGTGCTGATGTGCTCCTTACCCAACATGTTTTCAAACCTGTCCTTTTAAAGGGGTGGTTCACCTTTAAGTTAACTTTTAGTATGTTATAGAATGGCCTATTCTTCATAACTTTCCAATTGGTCTTCTTTTTTTATTTTGTATAGGTTTTTAGTTATTTTCCTTCTTCTTATAAATCTTTTCAGCTTTCAAATGGGGTCACTGACCCCTTCTAACAAAAACTATTGGTCTGTGAGGCTACAATTGTATTGCTGTTTTTATTTTTCATTCCTTATCTTTCCATTCCCATTCATATTTCAGTCTTTCTTTCAAACCACTGCCTGGTTGCTAGGGTAACTTAGACCATAGCAACCAGATTGAAGCTGAAATTTCAAAATAAAGAGCTGCTAAACAAAAAGCTAAATAGTTCAAAAACCACAAACAATAAAAAATGAAAACCAATTGCAAAATGTCTCAGAATATCACTCTCTATGTCATGCTAAAAGTTAATTCAAAGGGGAACAACCCCTTTAATATCTGCCTGTTGTTAGGCCCCATACAGCCCAAAAAACTTTTATCGGTTTGTGCATGGCCACCTTAAGGTAATGGTTGTCAGACTTTTCGGTTCAAGGCCCACTTTCTGATTCGACATGATTGGGGACCCCTTTGCTTAAAACAAGGTTACAGATAACATTTTATTGTGGCCATACACAGGCAAGTAAAAGCTTCTGACTCAGCCCTTCCAGACCAAGTCTGCAGCTTACAGGCCTGTGTATGGGGGCCTCCCAACTACCTGCCAACCAATCTCGCTGATCACCATTCAGATATGTATAGGGCAGGTTAAAATATCCCATTGGCTGAAGTCTCCATTGGTGAAGTGACGCCTGACAGGTCTGCGTAGGCCCATATTAATATCTTATCAGCTCCATTTGGCACAGCACTTTGGCATCTTCCTCAATAAGTTGAATGATGAATGTATTTGTATCTACATGCATGGGCAAATGCCCTGTCAGCCCCATCTTTCCCACACTGAGCGCCCACAGAGCCTAATTATTCTTTATTTATAGCACAATTATACAGTTCCATATTTCACAACAAAAACTGCAACGTGCTGGAAAGGAAATGCACAAGTTAATCCACTTGAATTTAGGAACTGGCACCAACACCTACCCTGTTCTGCGCTCAGGGAATAGACTGCAGCCTCCCAGTGGGGGAACAGGATCTGACTGGGGCCACATTTTGCTTTCCGAAAATGCCTCTTATAGAGGTCTCAACTGGGATTTAAAATAGACCCTGGCATTCCCAGTACCCAGAGGCCCAAACAGCCCCCCCACCAGCCCAATAAATAGTGACTGTCTATGGCACCTTACAGCAGCCCCTCTGGCATTCCCAGTACCCAGAGGCCCAAACAGCCCCCCCACCAGCCCAATAAATAGTGACTGTCTATGGCACCTTACAGCAGCCCCTCTGGCATTCCCAGTACCCAGAGGCCCAAGCAGCCCCCCACCAGCCCAATAAATAGTGACTGTCTATGGCATCTTACAGCAGCCCCTCTGGCATTCCCAGTACCCAGAGGCCCAAACAGCCCCCCCCAGCCCAATAAATAGTGACTGTCTATGGCATCTTACAGCAGCCCCTCTGGCATTTGCCAGAACCCACAGATTGCCAGTCCGGGCCTGACCTTATGTTCCCTGCTACACACATGAACCTTACTACACACAATTTGGACTCTTTACATGTTTACAGGGTAACCCTTTTGAAATAAAAAATAACAAAAGTGGTATAAAGGTGATACCTTTATTGGCTAACTAAGATAACCATAGCAAGCTTTCAGAACATTTTAGTTCCTTTTTCAAGCTGATTACCCTAAATTGTTATTTTTTTATTTCAAAAGGGTTACCCTGTAAACATTTTTTGACTGGCTAACACGGTAAATCACCTTTTCCTGACTCTTTCCATATAACTGTAATACTTGTCTTTGTCCATCAGGTGGCGCATCAACACAACATCCCATCCAATTGCAGCTGGCCTGTGGAAACCAGAAATGTAATTTTCCTACACCCCTTCAGGCATGTGGATGGAAGCAGGGGCACAACTATACAAGAAGCACACCCTGAAACTACTGGGGGGCCCCAGAGACTAAGGTGGTTCAGTGGGGCACTAAGTGACAAATTCAAGATTTCTTTCCGGAAAATGCCTTCTTTCCAAAATTTATGGCGTCCCATTGTTTGTTTAGATTCCCAGATCCCCCTTCCACTGGCCTGGCCATATTTCCTACTCCTGCTTCAGACACTATGGGGCTGATTTACTAAGACACGAATTCGAATCCGAATTGGAAAAATTCCGATTGGAAAACGAACATTTTGTGACTTTTTCGTATTTTTTGCGATTTTTTCGGCGCCTTTACGACTTTTCGGAAATTATCGCGACTTTTTCGTTACCAATACGATTTGCGCGAAAAACGCGAGTTTTTCGTAGCCATTACGACTTGCGCGAAAAAATGTGAGTTTTTCGTAGCCATTCAGAAAGTTGCGCAAAATCTGGTGATTTTTTCGTAGCGTTAAAACTTGCGCGAAAAGTCGCGCATTTTTCATAGCGTTAAAACTTAAAAGGCGCAACGTTTCGCGCAAGTTTTAACTCTACGAAAAAATCGCGACTTTTCGCGCAAGTTTTAACGCTACGAAAAAATCGCCAGATTTTGTGCAACTTTCCGAATGGCTACGAAAAACTCGCGTTTTTTCGCAAAAATCGTATTGGTAACGAAAAAGTCGCGATAATTTCCGGAAAAATCGCAAAATACCGATCATTACGAAAAAAAAGCTATCGGACGCATTCGGCCCATTCGTGGGTTAGTAAATGTGCCCCTATGTTAGATGTAGGGAGTATCATAGCCATAAAATGCTCAGCCTTCTGCCCGATCCCTCAGGAGATGGTGCTTCAATGATCCAATGGGCGCCATATTTCCTACTCCTGCTTCCGACACTATATTAGATACAGGTAGCATCATAGCCATAAAATGCTCAGCAGACAACCAGTGCCGGGTAAGTTACAATCCCACCTTTGCTGATTATTATTTGTGCTGGAGCCCTAGGTTTGATTTCAGCCAGTTGCGTTCCACCACAAGCAAAAATATATTCGGGGGCCTGGTGCATGAAAAGCCCTTGTAGGAATTTAGATATTACTTAGGCTATTTAGGCATCCAAATCACTGGACCAATCAGATTATATTTTATTTCTGGGTATCTGTGGTGTATGATTGGGGCCCAGGAGGGCCTGAGCTCCCTATTGGCTGGGGCCCATGGGGGCCTGAGCTCCCTATTGGCTGGGTCCTGGGCTCACTATTGGAACAGAATGTGTACAGTTAATATTTCTAAGTGGCTACTTGGTTCCAGACAGACACAACATACGCACAAGCTCTCTCACACCTCTTCTCCTGTCTCAGTATGTGCTGCTGGCACCAAGCCATGTACACTACTGCTCGTGCCATTCCAGCTACGGAGCATCCACAAATGCTATCTGGCACAGAAACAGAGGCCTGGCACTGTGGGAGGGGCAAAGAGCAGGCCATACCCACATTCCGTAGCTGCTGCTTAGTTCTTATTGGAGAGATATGGCGAGCGTTATTTGGAATAGAATGTTTCTCTGAGCACCCCTGTCTATAAATGGGAATGCAGCCAGAGCTATCCCTAATGGGGACAGGCCGAAGTGGCAATACCCTTTACATTCTAAGGTCCCAGGTTTACATTCGAAGGTCCAGACATGGGGAGAACATACATACACCTTGCAGAATAGTGCCCTGGCTGGTTTTAAACCTAGGGTTCCAGACAATGACTCCAAGTGTAGGGTGCCACACTGAGGGGGAATTTAAAGTCCTGGAGATACTGGAAGATTGTCGGATTCATTTTTTACCGAGATGAATGTCACTCCGCAGGTGTGCAATTGGCTTGCCTTGGGTGCATGTCCTACTTGGCCTGGCACTGGCTGTTGCTTAACTATAGCTTACAGAATTTCTAGACATCTTTTAGCTGCTAAAGGCTGCATGTCAGAGATGTCTGGATAACTTTACTTACATAGTACTACTAGAATACCCTGTATTATTATACAAGGTAGAAAAGTACAGACACAGGGAGGACAAGTATAATAAATTGTATAATAATATAGTCCTTGGCAGGCCTGGACTGGCAATCTGTGGGTTCTGGCAAATGCCAGAGGGGCTGCTGTAAGATGCCATAGTCAGTCACTATTTTTGGGGCTGGTGGGGGGGTTTGTTTGGGCCTGTGTATATGAAATTCCAGTCTAGGACAGTCCTTGGTTAGGGTTACACTTGCATACACCCCACTAAACACAGCTCTGGATATCAGTGCAACAAAGGCACCTCCCCAAAGGTATATTATATAAGGTGAGACTGATGTTGTATATTATTAGCCTCACACAGACCAATGTGACCAAAGGTGGTCTCTCTGTGATGAATAAAAGGGGGGTGTCAGTGTATTTTCCGTCTCTATCTGTTCTGGTTTCTCTAATCACAGTCCCTTTCCTCTGCTTTTTCTTCAAACTCACTCATGCTGGTCTGTTCTGCACATGAGCGTGTGGTACGTTTGTCCTGCTTCTAATGGTGCCACCCATTGGCCTGTATTCCACCCTAGTTTCTTGAGCTTTATGCCAGCATTTGCTTGCCACTCTCCTCTCTCAGACCAATTGCTCCACCTAGTGGCACCATTTTAGTACAACCTTGCTGGGGAGGGGGGGGGGGCAATATATAAAGGCATACATGAGCATACAGCACTGTCATGTGCTCTTTTATAGCAATCTGTACAACTGTAATCGGAAACATACAAGATCTCACATATGTAGCACTGACTTACATTAAGGGGCCCATTTATCTAGGGCCACAGTATTAAACACTAGTTGAATCCTGCAGATTTGCCCAGTTCTATCCATGTATTTAACTACAACTTCCATGGTATTCCAATACTAACGGTTGCAGCTTCTACTTTTCCCAAATTTTGTTTGGCCATTTTAAAATTAATTCAATGGCTCTAAAGTATATAAAAGAAATCCTTTGCATATTAACCTGTCTCAGAGCTCAGGGCTGCTTTACTTATTGCAATGTACTGCAGCCCTTATGCAGCTAATGTTATTGCATCTAATATCCCCCTTGTACTGTGTAGTTGTGCTGTCAGCGCAGCCCCTCACAGTGTTACCCTGTTTTACTTATCTGCTCAGAGCCGAGCCCTGTGGTACAGGGGTTGTAAATTTGTGCAAAGGCTGAACTGCATCCACTACGTGGCCCTGAGACTTTTGTATACCTCCCAACTGTCCCGATTTTCGCGGGACAGTCCCTCTTTTGACAGCTTAACCTGCAGTCCCGGATTCTTACTGAAAAGTCCCTCATTTCCCTTTGATCTCCTGCACTGAAGCTAAAAAAGACACAAATTTAATTAAGGCTAATGTCAGACCAGGCGTATGGCGTTTATTTTGCATTCTCTCACGTTTTTATGCAGATATCAGGTACATGTGCCTGCACCCGAGCACATTCCAGTCATTCAGGTGCAGGCACAGGTAGGAGGCGTATGGCACTATTTTCGGCAAGTGGTTTTCCACTTGCCAAAAATATACGCCATACGCCTTGTGTGGCATGAGCCCAGGGCTGTGGAGTCAGTAGATAAATTCTCCGACTCCGACTCCTCAGATTCTGATACTTCCGACTCCGACTCCATGACTCCGACTCCTCTGTTTTTAATATGCTAATGTATTTTATACATTCATACAGTCAATGAAAAGCATGCTTCATGGTCACTCAACGTGTTCGTTTATGCACTGCGTGCATTGGGCTTTATTCTTATAGCAGAGAAGCAATTAATTATGACTGTTTGTGAATTGGGACATTTAAACTTGCTTTATTTTATTTTTTTTATTCCCATTTAAATTTAGTAGGAGTCGGATTCGGAGTCAGTTCATTTTTTGCCGACTCCGACTCCAGGTACCCAAAATTGCCTCCGACTCCACAGCCCTGTATGAGCCTTAATTAAATAAGTAGCTTTTGGCAGAGAGCCCAGAAAGGTAAAAAGCTCCCTCTGCACTGAGATACAATTGTAACTAAAGGTGGCCATACACGCATCGATAATATTGTACGAAACCTCGTTTCGTACGATATTCGGTGCGTGTATGGTATGTCGGCGAGTCTGCTGATATCGGCCGACTCGCCGATCGGACCAGTTTGAAAATTTTGATCGGGCGCCATAGAAGGCGCCTGACCAAAATCTGCCGTCAGCACTGAATCGGCGGAAGGAGGTAGAAATCCTATTGTTTCTACCTCCTTATCTGCTGTTTCAGCCCTGAATGGTGTGTGGCGGATCTGATGATGAACGGTCGCACGAAACATCATCAGATCGCCACGTGTATGGCCAGCTTAATAAGCTAAACAGGTCTCTTGGGGGAACTGAGACTCACAGCTTAAAGGGCAATTTCACCTTTTTCAGCAAAAATGTAATAACACATAAAACAAGACCCCAAAACCCCCAGAAATGTGTTCAAACTTTAAATAACCTGCCAAATGTAGTCAAATGGGATTGGTATTTAGGGGTTGGGGTTGCAAAAATGGGTGTGGTCAAAAAAAAATCTCGCCGCGCTGCGTGCGGCATTAATTTTTGTCCCTCTTTCCATTTTCAAAATGTTGGGAAGTATCACTTTTGTACTGAGTGTGCCCAGCTTGAATAACCAGGAGGCCCACCTGGGGTCGGGTAAGAAGGTGGCAGCTGTGCTCTTTGTAGGGAGAGCCAGGCCCCAGGCGTGTTTTTAAGAAAAGGGAAAAAGGCCCAGTGCCACAGGTCAATAGTCATTAGGGGTAACTAACAAATTGGCCCCTCAGGTAAATGTTTGACAAATGGCTCTCCTTTAATGATCTGAGTGACTGAGCTAAGAAAGCTTATAAAAGGAAACAATTCTGTGGCAGTTACCATATATTTTAGTAGTGGATACTTACTTCCTAAATATATATGTTAATAAAAAAAAGGAGAAGAATTAGGAAGCTCTCCTATTTTCACACAAACACAACATACAACAGCCCACCCTCACATGGCCAATATCCATTAGGACCACAAAGGCTAAAGGTTATTTATAAAATATTCTTTGCATTTTATACCAATAAACTCTGTTCGTCAACACTAATAATATTAATAATAATAATATTAAAAATCAACATGACAACATGACCCCGAAGCACAGCATGGAATTTTATACATCCCGGAACCAAACACATCGCTTATGTTCCAGCAGGAATGGAAAGATCACGGTATCCGGTTAGTGGATGGCGGAAGAAGGAAAACTCCAGCCTGTGCAGACGGAAGTAAGTGGCATTCAGCATAGGGAAGTGAATGCAGCTTTTGCTTAACAGCCTTTCTCAAACTGTAGGGCAAGGGAGCAGGGCAGCCCATCCCGCTGCAGTCTCCCAAACCTCCTGCCAGCCCGATACCCTTTACAGTCAGACAGCCAAGCTCTGGCGCAGT
The DNA here is from genome assembly GCF_000004195.4 of Xenopus tropicalis. Classification (NCBI taxonomy): domain Eukaryota; kingdom Metazoa; phylum Chordata; class Amphibia; order Anura; family Pipidae; genus Xenopus; species Xenopus tropicalis. The sequence continues at coordinate 117,570,716 of NC_030683.2, read as the reverse complement.
TCACTGCCGGTAGAAAAGTTGCTGCGCTCTGATTGGGTCATCCTCTCAGCAGCCTGTCCTGTCAGAGCGCAGCACTCTGTTACGGACAGTGAAAGATACCAATCATAGAGAGAGAGAGCAGAAGTAGGCGGGACTGGGGTGAGAATAGAATACAATTTGGTACTTGGGCAATCTGTGACTGCAGAAAGACAGCTGCCAATCACTAGTGCTGGCTATTTCTGGCTGCATGAAGTAGCTTTCTCCCCCTGCCCCAGGTATTGTCTCTTCCCCCAGTCCTAATTTAACCCCTTTGCCTTGCAAGAAAGCAGTTTGGGGCATTTATTCCCGATTTTAGTTTTCCAAGGTTGGAGCCAACATGAGGCTGCAATGGAAAATATAATGTAGTTGGTAGATAAAGGGTAACACAGGGCTGGAAAGTGGGGGGAACCAAGAAAAGCGACTTTTTTATGTTACAAAAAAGAGTTCAGAGCTTTATAAACAAAGTTATATATTTAAATTTTTAGTGGGAAAAATATACTTTATTGACATTATACATAATTGTGGTGTTGGGCTGCCAAATCAAGCAGGACTGATACACGTGAGAAGTGCCACACAGCCATGCTGGGGTTTTTAGTTCAACATGTGTATTAAGGACATAAGCCCGGGATGTGAGGCAGGTGTGCCAAAGGTCCCCATATCTATAAAGCAATAAAGCTGATCTGTACTTTATATGTAAGCATTTCCATGCCTGGCTTGTTTCCTTAGGTTGCTAGGTATATGCAGTACTTAGTAGCAGAGCTAAGCTGGTCATACATGTGTATCAATACAGCTCTCATTGTGGGCCAATGCTTCTGAGAAGATGTGTGGCCACTTTTCAAGGAAATATCAGTCAGCAGCCTGATTGGGGGATGCCATATTCAGGCCAATAAGCTGCCGACTTAACCAGAAGGGGTAGAGTCAGAGCCTTTATCACTTGTGTATGGCCAGTTTAAGCCATATCCTCTGCTACATGGCAGCTCAGGTCCAGTGCCAGCCAGTAGGTGCAGTTGGTTGCAAGTCTGATGTGCATTGTGATAATGACCTTATTATTGATAAAAGCAGATATGTCGGCTATGCATGTGTGGGATCAAAATGTTAGAGATAGCCCACATTGCTCCCTATGAGTGTGTTTTCCCAAAAAGCAGGAAAGAAGGGTCATCATAGCCATTTTTAAGTTTTTAAAGTTGTAATGTGTCTCACCATCGACATAGGTACTCAAGAGGATAGGCTCAGGCTAATAAACAGTTAAGTGTTTTTTAAGAACCACTGGCTGCCCAAGTTTTCGCCTTTTCCAATCCTACAGAAAAGGCCCATCTGAGATAGTCCTGTGTAACTCACATTCTACTGGGAGTTGTAGCATGATAGTAACAGTTTAGCTGTGGCTTGTCAAGGGACAAATGGCAGGGTTAGATTATTGCCCTGAAGAAATGGAGCTAGCTGATGTCTCTGCTAAACACAATAGTATTTAGTCCTGATAAAGTCCCTAAATGTAAAGTTCATTGCTGGTTATTTGAAGCTGGGGCCAAACAAGTGAATACAATGCCTAGCATGGCCCTATCCAAATGCACTGTATTTTGGAAGATGAGGGTAGATGGGGAGGTGAGAGACATGATGATACTAAATATGTCAATGAAAGGCTTACAGTGATTGACAAGAGGGCCCTGTTCACTCTGTTGACTGTGTATTTTTGCACCCTATAATCCTAATTATAATTTCACAGAATCCGTGGAAATGAAGTGTTACTTGAGAAGCGTTGATGCAAAGCACAGTCCCATTGCCCTTCCTGATGGTAAAGGGGTCACTTTAGGAAGAGGACCAGAAACCCTTGTAACAGACAGGAAGTGTTCTAAGACTCAAGGTAGGGACCCATGTAAAAAATATATTGCTGGTGGAAAGGGTTTTCGGGGAGATTAGTCACCCGCGGTAGCAGAGATTAACCTCAGGTGCCTAAAAGGCTTTTCTTTAGAAAGGAAAGGGCCCTTTTATCCCTCAGTACAAAGGCATTGCAGAGGTAATTGTCTTCAGACCCTCCTTCATCACAGTGTGAGGGAAGGTCTGGCTTAATGGTAGAGCAGGGGCATTCCTTTACCTTATGGCTATGGAGGGTTCCTTTTCCTTGGTATCCACCAAAGCATCACCCAGGGCACAAATGCCTCAACAAAGTACAGTAAGTAGTAGGGAATCTACTCTTGACCTGTGGGACTGGAACACTTGTAGCACCTTCAACATCCTTGTGAAAAAAGTGGTTTTATGAATAAAAAATAAACATTTTAAAAAATGCTCTTTTCCAGTGGAACTTGTGGCTAATCTGGAGAACAGAGCAGTCCATGTAACCCAGGTAAGATACCTACTGTATTGGAGATGACTGATAATTGAAGCTCTATACAGCTTATTTCAGTGTAACTACTTTATCACTATCTGAAGCAACCAATCAAATGCAACACTTTGACTAGAGCATGTATCCCGGGTGACTTAATTATTTGTGTGTCTTTGACCAATGACCATGTATGTCCTTATCCAGAATCTGGCACTAATGACATTTGTTGTATGTTTATAGACTATGTTTTAGTGAGTGTAATTAACCTGACTTCATGTTTTTACTTATAGTTGGGTGCAAACCCTTGCTCAGTTGGAGAAGCAGTGCTGAAGAAGGGAGAGAGCATTTTAATGAAAGAAGATCAGACGCTTTTTTTGGTGAATAGGCTACATCCATATACTGTAATGTTTAAGGAAGATAGTCCTAAACCTGCTGCTGACACTGGAAAAATCAATAAGAAATCACCAAAGAACACCATAACTGAACCCCCTTCCACATCATCCAAGAAGACAATAACAGATTTCTTTGGGGCCTCCACATCCAAAGGAAAGAGGCGCATACAGCACGATAACACTTCCACTGGATCAAGCAACAAGAAGCCAAAGTACCAGGACCCAAAAGCTGAGGCTGGAGAAGAGTGGGATGACTCAGAAGAGGAGGAAATAGCACGCAAACTGTCTCACTTGCAGGAAACGGCGGCTAAAGCTAAGCCAAGCGAGAACCCATCTCAGGTTTCTTCAACTGATGAGAGAGGAGTTGCCTGTAGCAAAGATTCCTGGGAAGAACATGGGAAGCTTCTTCTCTTTAACAAGAAAGGGGTTCAGGCCAGTTCTAAGGTATTAAATCCATTAGTTTTCTGTTGGGTTTAAGGGCATATATAGGTCTTAAGCTGGCCTGCATGTGTCAATAATAGCTGCCAGCTTGGCCCCTCCAAATCAAGACCACTTATTCGTACATGTATGGGGCCTCTTGATATACGGGATAAGTATCTATCAGGCTGGTTTGAGAAGCCCATCCGATCAGCACCACATTGCCATGTTGATACATTCCTTACCATACTTTTCTCACCCAGGTCTCGTAAACCAAAAATTATATCAGCTTAATTAGGCCCAGTGAGTGGGTGACAAAATCATGCAAAGATCTGGCCAAACATGCAGTTCTTTAGGGTACTAGTAGCATCAACTTATCACGGCTACTAAAACAGACAATGCTGATGGTTTACTGATAAATGTCTCTACATGTGTTTTAGCAAAGGCAATTCTCAGTATTGTCTATGGCACGGTATATTCTGGCATTTACTAGCTATGATTAGTAGCTGCTACTAGTAGCTCCGTGTGTCTTTACCCTCAAGAACTGCATGTTAGGCCGGGTCACCCTTCACCCTTAAGTGTATAACCAGCTTTAGCACGGTAGCTTCTAAACAAATCTTTATTGCAGTCTGTAAGCCAATGAGTTGCACTCAGAGCATACAATGTACAAAGCAGCTATAAATCACTAACTTGTTCATCTTGCAGATTGCTGGGTTTGATATTGACGGGACAATTATAACAACAAAGTCAGGAAGAGTCTTCCCTGTAAACGCTGATGATTGGAAGTAAGTTAAAAGGAAATAAAAGCGTTCATTTTATCTCGGCATTTAAGTCTAAAACCTTTTAACACTTTTATGGGGGGAAGTAATTAAAGGCACTATGGAAAAAATAATCACAGGGCACAAAATGTATGCCTTTATGCGAACAAAATTTCCTTTGCGTGAATTTAATGTAGCTTTTGGGAGCCTGGAAACTGTTTAGCATTCACTTTCACCAGCAAGTAATATGGCAAATTTTATTGTTTGCACCAGTGCACAGTGTATAATTATGTTTCTCTTGATCTCACAGAATTTTATATCCAGAGGTTCCCAGGAAGTTAAAAGAGCTTCTAGCCAATGGCTACAAGGTATGTCTTCTGGAATTTTATGTGGGATTTATAATTCCTGGCATAGTGTGTGACATTGCCATGCTATTTAATCAGAGTTCTGCATGAAAATGTTCTCAGCACCAGTAGAAATCATTTCTAAGCAAGTGCTCAGTGGCCATGCATAGGAAACTGTTCCTGGACACAGCACATGTAAGTTAACTCCTTTATTCCCTAGCTCCAAAACATAAACAAAAAGGCAATGGGGTGAATCCCGGTATTTTGTCGCCAGCATGATGCCCTGCTAGAAATTGTCCCTCTATTGACTTGTATAGTAACTGTCGTTCAGACATGTTCTCTGCCAGGCAATTACTACACAAGCCAATAATGAAGGGGCCATAATGGAGAAGCATGTTGCCTCACACCCACCAAATTATTTAGGCTAAGTAGCCCTAGGGCCCTCTTCATGTTGCATCCCAGCTCTTGACTGCTGCCACATTGCTTGACAATTGCTATTAATATACTTCTTTGTGCCAGGTGATTTTCATCACAAATCAGATGGGAATCAGCCGTGGCAAGCTGAAGCCTGAAGTTTTCAAAGCAAAAGTGGAAGCCATTTTGGATCATTTGGGGATTCCTGTGCAGGTCTGTGTGCATTGTTGTGTAGGACCAATAAAAAAAGCACTTAGTTGTCAAATAAAGCGATAATGCCTGTACAGTGCCTTGATAACTACACCTCTAACACTGCTGTTGGCATTATGCTTACATTAACTGCTTATATTTACACTAATTATAATTTCTATGACTGTCCAAAGTTCCTATTCCATATTAATGGTAAATGATCTTTTTATATCTGTGTAGGAACTGTGAGGGTTAAAAATAAACTGTGGGTGCTGGTAGAGGGTACTGATGTTATATATATCAGTAATCACACATTCATTTTAATTGATCACAGGTCTTTGTGGCTACTGGTATGGGAATCTACCGCAAACCTGTGACTGGAATGTGGGACCATCTCTGTAACAAGGTAAGAGCTTTACAGTAAAACATCACAGCTTTTAGAAAAAATATTGTCAAACTGATTACTAACGCACAGTGATGTGTTAGTGAGTTATAGATTCTTTCCCATGGCAGAACAGAACTGCTCAGTGTAAGAGAATAGTTGGTACTCCCTTTAGTTAGTCAGAGAATCCAGTAACCTACCTACAGTTGGACTTCATGGGCTTGCTAAAAGTTCTGAGCCCCAGTGCCGCTATACTGGCTACACTACATATAGCCCCACCATAGATCCTTCCTCTCCCCCAGAAGGCTGCCATTAAGATTGGCTTTTCCTCTGCCCAGAGAGATGGTATTTTCCATGAATATTTAGACTGTTTGTATACTATTGACATATTGCTTGTTTACAGTACATTACATCAAAGTGGCTTTACACATAAACTGTATCAGAGTGGAGCAATTAGCATCAGTAATCACTTTGAATGAGCTTTCTTTCCTCCCCAGGCCAATGATGGGATTGAAGTAAAGAAGGAAGACTGCCTCTATGTAGGAGGTAATTCATTTAAAACACATCTGTCAGTCATCATATGCATGGTAACATTATATAATGCCTTGTCTTCTGTGCTTGTACCTGCAGATGCTGCCGGCCGGCCGGCTAATTGGGCCCCTGATCGTAAGAAGAAGGACTTTTCTTGCAGTGACCGGCTGGTAGGCAGAAATTGTAAAATTATTCCTTCATTATACATTTCTAATTTGCCTAGAGCGTAGCTCTAGGGTAGAGATTAAAGGGGAAATAGGACATTTCTTGCATTTTGCCATGTGAGTGTATGCTACTATACTGGTTGCCTCAGCTGAAGTAATAGTAGAACATAAATAATTGTTTAATGAGAAAATATGTTTTTCATAAAGTCTTTTAAACATTGGGGCTCATTTATAAACACTGGGCAAATTTGCACCTCGGCAGTAACTCTTTGCAACCAATATGTGATTTGATTATTCCAGATAGCTGCAGGTAGAACAATGAAAGCAAACTTCTGATTGCCACAGTTTACTGTACAGGTGCTAATTTGCCCAGTGTTTATAAATGACCCCCGTTGTGTGTTTTAGCTGCCCCACCCACCTCATTCTTTCAAAACCTCCTAAGCTCTTTTTCCTTTTAAATGTAGAAAAGAAGAAAGATCTGTAAAGTGATTGCACTCTGTACATTTCGGCTCATTTGTGCTCATTTTGCACATTAATAAAGCCCGCTGAAAGTCTTATGGGGGTATGTTGTCATACTAATACATGTGCACGTGGCCATGTATGCTCACACTGAAGGCTGCACATACTTTATGTACCACACTTCTATTTCATACAGGCTGTACTCTGCAGGACTAAGTGCTTTGGCTAAGGATGAACCAGATACATCATTTCCCAGTTATTCCAAATCATCCACAAAAAATAACTGATAAACAGAATTCTAGTTTAATTAACATTTTGTTCATTTTCCATCATGATGAGCACTCACTTTTTATTGTCAACATTCATGTTTCTTGATTCACATGGATGTAACTTAACCACGTTCTGCCCTATTAGATCCTGGATGAAGGTTGTCCATAAGTCTGTTCCTAATATATAAGGATATAATGGCGGACCCTGTGCTTGGGCTTGTTGTATTTTTTCAGAGGTACAGCAGCACTATGACAGTAAGGATCCATGCCTGCAGGTTAGACCCCAAACCACCATATCTTTCTTTATTTAGTAATCCCTTTTCCTGTGCACATTGGCCGTCGACATGCTTTGTGGCTCTGGGTTGTACATTGATTAGTCCCTAGACAGTAGACTGAGCTACTAAGCATGTCTAATATTCCAGGGAGTGTGTCTTCATTCTAAACTTAAGGGCAACTAAAAATACCACCAAAGGTAATCATTGTACCTTAGTCATGGGACTGGTGTGCCACCTTCATGGTAACCTGTACTGTGTTCCTATGAGTCTTTGGATGAATTTACCTGGCACTGATGGGTGCACACAAGCACCTTAAATGCCCAGCACACACTAATTGTGTTTTGTTTTTTTTATCTCGCTTTGTTTAAAGTTTGCTCTAAATATTGGCATAAAGTTCTTCACACCAGAGGAGTTTTTCCTTGGATGGAAAAAAGCTGCCTTTAATTTCCCTGTCTTCGATCCGGTAAGTGCAATGTGTGATAAAAGAACACTAATCCTAAATACACATTTCCAACTTTTGTAACCTTTTTGATTATTTTATTCATACCAGGGCATAACATTTGGGGGGTTTACAGGCTACAGACTCACCAAGACTAAGGCATGAAAGGGGCCCCATTCTAGGGCACCACCTCACATGCAGGTGCTTAGAGATATTGGTGGATAGAAGGGATGTAATTAAAGGTGGCCATACACGTGGCGATCTGACGATGTTTCGTACGACCATCGGTCGCACGAAACATCGTAAGATCCGCCACACACCATTCAGGGCTGGAGGAGGAGGTAAGGAGGTAGAAACAATAGGATTTCTACCTCCTTCTGCCGATTCAGATCTGAAGGGAGAATTTTGGTCAGGCGCCTTCTATGGCGCCCGATCAAAATTTTCCAACTGGTCCGATCGGCGAGTCGGCCGATATCAGCAGCTTCCTGCGATATCGGTCGACTCGCCGACATACCATACACGCACCGATTATCGTACGAAACGAGGTTTCGTACGATAATATCGGTGCGTGTATGGCCACAAGGCTTATGTTGCACATTTCTTCACCCACAAAGAAAATGACCGCTCACCCCCCTACTGGCCAACCTGAGTATTGTAATTACAGCAGTGTAATCTGTTAGGGACTGTGAACACAGGCAGATTTTGGAAAGAAAATTCACTTTTTTGGGCCAAAATCTGCCTTGTGTACAGTGACAGACAGCTACTGTTGAAGTTAATGGTTTCAGACACAGGTGAGATTTGAGGAGAAAACACCATAGTTGTCATTTACGAACGCAGCCGCAGTGTGCAATTCACCTTGTTGTTTTCCTATAATGCTGTGTTTTTCCCACAATCCCAGCATTATTACCGTGACACACAGATTTGCATCCAGTTTAATAAAACCCGCTCAGTTACAGTTAAGCATTTTTACAAATCAAGAGTGTTTCATTTCCAGCACTTGGCTTTGAAATGATGTTTGTGTGTGATTCTGTGTGTGCAATTCTGCTGGGCCTGTTAAAGCCAGGAATTCCTGCAAGGGTAGCTGTAGCTCCAGGATTTTTCCACGTCAGTAGTTGATTCATTAGACAGACTGGATGGACACAGTTGCTCTTGGAGCAAATACACTGAAGTACATTGAATAAATAGCATCAATACGCACAACAGTTAAACCTATTTTTACGGCAACAATCTTAAATGGGCCCTCAAGTGTGACATTAGTCTAAGATCCCTGGCATTAGTGGAGATTTGGGACTAATCTTCCAAAAATGCCTTCCTGTTGCTGAACATTAAAATTGCCTCAAGTAAAACATATTACTCTCAGCGACCCGGCATTGTGGCACCCTGGCTGTGATCCTGAGTATATATCTAGAATCATTACCATAAAGCAGGGCAGCACTGCTAACCAGATAGGAAGGAGAAAGCACCATGAACTAGATTCCCTTATGAAAAGTAACATTATACCTTATGCAATATTATATTGTGAATAAAGTACCCCCTATTGCAAAATACAGGGATATTATAAGTCAATGAAGTACACGGCCAAAGGCCGAGTGCTTTTACACAGGACATGGAACTCTGAGGTGACTTCTAATATCCTCATATTTCACATCAGGGGGTACTTTATTTATTATAATACACTTTATAATATAACTTTATACAATACATAAAGTTTTAGTGAATCATGTGACAGAAATGACATCACTAAGCTCCAATTATAACTGATGATAGTATTAAGCACCGTTTATAAGGATATAATTTACAGTTTGGTAGCATAGGGAAATGAACAACCTGTATATTGTATTATCATTATAGCTGGCATGTTCTTACCAATGGTTTAATATGCTGTCGTGTTGCTTTAATGAGCGAGTGCTGTTTAACCTTGTATTATTGCAGAGGACCATAAATCCCAGTGGGCAGTTATACGAACCCCCCTCTGCATCGCTGGTGTCTCCCTCTCCAGAAGTAGTGGTGGCTGTGGGCTTTCCTGGAGGTGATGAAAATATCCCTGCTATCTGTGCTAATTATCTTCACCGTAAACCAAAATGGATGGGGTTTATTTCGTGTCTTAAAGGGGAAATGAGCCAAATAAGCAAACCATTCCTTCTCTGCACAATTGCATTTATACGTATAAGTGGGAGCTGACCTTCTTCTTGCCTCTACTGGGATCAGTAAAAGTAGTTCCACGACCCAAAATATTGTGTTAGACTGGAGTAATACTGTCCGTTTGGCCATGTTCTACAATGCCCAAGCTGTATTACAGATTCCTATGATATCATCTTTTCCATCCTCACTATGTAGTCATTCTGCTTCTTCCCGTACGTGGGATTTCCCATTCTGTGGTGGGGGTGGGAAGCCTCTGTCTGCTGCATGGCAAGCTACGTCAGTAAGGGTAAATGAGTTGGGCGATGCCACATCCATCCTGTATATGCAGTAACTGTGCAGACAAACCCAGCACTGTCTATGTAGCCTCACTCAAGGTCTGGGTATGCTGGGCATGCTGACAGGGTGGGCAAATATCTGTCACTGTAAGAAAAGCTCCATGTTTTATTTAAGAAATGTACATAGCTGAGATGTTATTATTTATTTAGTTAGAATGGTTGCATTTGTTTCTATATAATGTGTTTTATCCCCCTCCCTATATGTTTACAGCTGGAAAATCCACTTTCTTTAAAGAACATATGATTCCAAAAGGTTATGAGTGTGCCAACAGGGTAAGTAATGTGTCTCAGAGCAATGATGAACCTCAAGCCAGTGGTCATCAGCCATTTCTCTTTGTGGTCCAAGCTTTGGCCAAGGCCCCCATTAGTCCATAAGAAGATTAGTATAGTAGTATACAGCCATGTATCCACAGTTCCAAAAATAAGTATTTGCCCCCAAATCTCACCATCATTGGGCTTCAAGATAGGTTTTCGGCTGTATCAAGTACAAATGTATTCACCCCAATTCTCACCCTACCAGCCTTCAGGATGAGCCCCTCCTGCTACTGCCCCCCTTTAACAAGGGTTGCCAGCTCAATTGTTTGGGAACAGCTGCATTATGGGGTATGTGTTGTTCCTATCAGAAAAATCACCTTCTGGAGGCTATCTGTCCAAAGTTCTATACAGAGCATCATTACAAACAGCTGCCATATTCAGCTAAGGGTGATTGATACAAGGGATCATTTACAATACCCCAGATGCAAGTGCATACCCTTTAGTGCTCCCTTAAGAAGTACTTGTGTAGTACCTGTGCTCTGCTTAGTATGGCCCAAGGAGCAGGGTACAGCATCAGGAGGCGCTCCCTAACTTGTGCATCTGAATAGGCTCGGACTGGCAATCTGGGGGTTCTGGCAAATGCCAGAGGGGCTGCTGTAAGATGCCATAGAAGTCACTATTTATTGGGCTGGTGAGGGGCTGTTTGGACCTGTGGCTACTTAAACAATGCACCATGCAGTGCAAAAAAACAATGGCCAATTGTGGCCATAGAGATGACACCATGTATGTATTTTTTATAGGACACCCTGGGAACATGGCAGAAGTGTGTGGCAGCCTGTGAAGCTGCACTGAAGAGAGGAAAGAGCATTGTCATAGACAACACCAACCCTGACTTGGAGTCTCGGAGCAGGTAATTAGCCAGGAAACTGTCAGATTTCACCTGGGTCCATCAGATTCTTGAACCAACAAATGTATTTTTAGCTGTAATATTGGTGTGTAGGCGCCATCTCAGTGCATTGTGCCTGAGTCTGAGCTTTCAGAAGGAGCCAGCGCTACACATTAGAACTGCTTTCAGCTAACCTATTGTTTCTCCTACTCCCATGTAACTGGAGGGGTCCCAAGCCGGACTTGGATTTCTTACTATTGAGTGCTATTCTTATACCTACTGGGAGCTGCTATTTTGAAGTGTCTATTCTACCAGTGTCCATTTTATTATTAAATATCCTGTAAGGATATATAAATATCCAGAAGTAAAGGCAAATCATTTCCTTGGAAGGAGAGGAGCTTATCAGTACTAGATTGCCGATTTAATGTATGCCTGTCCCTCCTGCCCCAGGTACATAGACTGTGCTAAAAAAGCCGGGGTACCAGCAAGGTGCTTCCTCTTCACAGCCACCATTGAAGAAGCAAAACACAACAACCGGGTAAGCGAATGAGTGCATCTGTATAACTCTGTCTAACCTACAGAGAGAGTGTGGGTAACATGCCACTAATGGCCTCTGCTCTTCTTTGTAGTTCCGGGAGATGACTTACACTGGCAAAGGGCATGTTTCTGTTAATGACATGGTTATCAATAGCTACAGGTAAGTGTCTGTAAGGAGAGCTGCCGGGCTGTCATCAGAGCTTACAATTATTATTGTCTATGGAAATGCTAAAACTATGTAGGAGGGGAAATAAAAGGCAGAACAAGGAGGCATTTAACCACATCCTACAAGTTACAAATTACAGCATATGAACTTGCCCCTAAGGACTGTGGGTAGTGCCATACACATATACCCTCTGTGCTCTTGGCAAGATAGATCATGAGCAAGAGGAGCCATAATTCTATTCAGCACACAGGTGAGCTGCGTCTGCAGATACGTGTTTCTTACAGAGCCATAGTGCCTGCATTGTTAATTTTATTATATATATTCAGAGAGAGAAATGGGTTTGGCAGAAAAAGGCTTGAAAGGACATGGAAAAGATGCAGAAGGGGTTAAAGAATATCTCAGAATAGATGCGCAAGATCACAATTATTTCCAGGTTGAAACACAACTGCATGTGAGACTATATGTGGTCCTCTGAACACTTTTGCAGTTTAGACTAATTTCTGTTTTTAGCAGTTTCTGAAATATTAGCAGCTTAATACTACTTTATACTACTAATATCAGGCTTTGGGGAAACCCCAGTGTTTATAGGACTGATTATATAGGAAGTCAGTAGTTTACTCTCTGACCTTCAAAGAGACCTGTTCAGCTGAAAAGTTGGTAATACCAGTTTCAAATTGCTAATATCCCATAAATCACTAAAAATAGATAATAAAGGACAAACGTTTTCCGAGAGCCACTCTGAATAATTTTATAGATCCCTTTTAATCATTAACTATTTGCTAAATCTTCACTGCCCTTTTCTCTTCCCAGGACCAAGTTTGTTGAGCCATCGGCCAGTGAAGGCTTCAGTGAAATTCTGAAAATACATTTTGTGCCCATTTTTAAAGATCCGGAGCTACAGGCTTTGCACCAGCAGTTCTCAGAGTGAGTTTAATAGTTCAGTGCCGGTGTATGGCACCCAGGAAACTGGCACCTAATCTGCCTGACCAAAGCGTCTGCCTCAAAGCTTTGCCTTCTTGCACTGTACAGACTCTACAAAAGTAGACCAGAATATAGTCATTCTTCACCTATGTTGGTAAATCAGACCCAAGATATGTTGAATCCGGTACCAATATGCTATAGTCTATTTTGTCCAGTAGGTGGCGTTCTGAGTCGGCTGCTGTCCTGAGTTTATGCTATGTTTACATACTTTTGGTTATTACACACTGTTCTTATATAAAATAATAAAACTGTCCCAACAGCTTTATTGTTTTTTTGCAACTCATCACCTGGTCTGTCAGAGCTGCCCCCTAACTGAAAGTGTAAGTACAAACTGGATGCCACCTTCTGTCTCTGTGGCTTTGCACCCGTGCCAGTGAGCTCATATTTGGCCATCGTACAAGCTGTTCAGTTTCAAATATGTCCCCTAAATGAGAAATATAAACTGGAACATTTCCTCACCCTGTGCTTTGGCTTTTCCTCCTACTCTTTAATTAAAGTGCTGTCATCTGGCAGCTGCAAATACACAACTACTAGGATTAGACAGGAGTTGGGGGGGGGGGGGGGGGCAATGTAAGAATGCTGGGTCTCTATCAAAAGGGGATGATTCAGAAATCAGGAATGTCCAGTTTACAGCCTTTAAGCTGAACTGCTACTCCCAGAATCCCCAGTAGTATGTTCTTACTTTTACCTATAAAACAGATCCATTGACAGAGAGGGTGACCCCCTGTGCTTCCCTCCAAAACCCATGCTCTTTGCTCCCTTGTTAGAACTTTTGGAAAACCCAAATTACTGGCAAGGAGATCCATAATGACAGACCAGTATCCGGAAACTGGGGGACAGAACCACAACATAAGGAGATAGCTGGCAGCTAGGGATCCAAATCTAGTGCAGGAGTCATTGTGCCTCTTAATCAATCCCAAGTAGAGATAAGGAAGGATCTTATTATCTCTGTTGCTTCATCCAAATCCACCTGGGAGAGAATGAGGCCCTTCCCTATAGAGTGCACAGTTGCAAAGAGGCTTTTAGTGACCCGTGTATGACCAACTTCATTTGATAATCCCTGTAGAAGGGACACTGTAGATTTACAGGTGAGCGGCTGCTGGATAAAGACTCATAGACTAGATCAGGGGTCCCCAAACTTTTTTAGAGTAAAAAAGAGTTGGGGAGCAACACAAGCATGTAAAATGTACCTAGGGTGCCAAATAAGGGCTGCGATTGGCTATTTGGTAGCCCCTATATGGACTGGCAGCCTACAGGAGGCTCTGTTTGGCAGTACAACTGGTTTTTATGCAACCAATCCAGGAATTCAAAAATAAGTTTTGGGACCACTGGGAGTAACATCCAAACAGCTGGGGACCCCTGAGCTAGGTAGTGAGGTAGTGGAGTCCCTGATTGGCTAAAACATAAGACTGCTGTAATTAAATGATGAGTTGAAGACAGGAACAAATGACATAATTAATGTAATACTGACACTTTGCTTTAGTGGCCTGACCCCAGCCCTCTGTAAATACCTGTGCCCTTCCCCAGCTGCAGCGCTGAGCGTGCCCATGTCCTGCTGGATTTTAGGGGACAGAGCCTATTGGATGTGTGGGTGCTGCCTGCATGGCTGCCAAGCTGGAGATTACGCTGGTAGCAAAATGCTAGAAATCATCCCACATGCCTTTACCCTAATGGGAATCACAGGCTGCCATGTCCTGATTTTATTTATTTATTTATTTTACTATAGGGGGTACATTATTTGTTATAATTTTAGTGGGTCACATGACAAAAGGATATTTTTTTAGGTTCTGTTTGACATTTGTGTAATATACAATGTATTGTAATACAACTCCTACCCTTGGGGTTGTAAGTTTAACAGCATCTAGAGGGTTAATGGTTGGATATTCCTCAGTAGGTTTTTATAAGAATGCGGTCCTGTCTTTCTGTATAACCTCTCTGGCTTCTTATATACTCTGCAATGGTGGCTCTTACTATGGAAACAATGAAGCAGAAGCCAGTTAATCGCCAGGCTTCTGCTACTCTTGTTTAAGGAGTCAAAGCTAGGAAGGCAGAGAATGTAAGAAGCCAGACATATCCACAGTAATAAGATTAACAAATAATCAGTGAGCATTGGTTTCATTAATATAAATTGGAAAGAGGCTATTATCCCACTGCTACTGTAGGCTCCATCTCTCCCTACTATACCTGCTATCCCACAGCCCCAGTCCCTTCCCAGAGGCTATTATCCCTCCACTGCTACCATAGGCACCATCTCTCCCTACTATACCTGCTATCCCACAGCCCCAGTCCCTTCCCAGAGGCTATTATCCCACTGCTACTATAGGCACCATCTCTCCCTACTATACCTGCTATCCCACAGCCCCAGTCCCTTCCCAGAGTCTATTATCCCCCCACTGCTACTATAGGCACCATCTCTCCCTACTATACCTGCTATCCCACAGCCCCAGTCCCTTCCCAGAGTCTATTATCCCCCCACTGCTACTATAGGCACCATCTCTCCCTACTATACCTGCTATCCCACAGCCCCAGTCCCTTCCCAGAGGCTATTATCCCCCCCACTGCTACTATAGGCACCATCTCTCCCTACTATACCTGCTATCCCACAGCCCCAGTCCCTTCCCAGAGGCTATTATCCCCCCACTGCTACTATAGGCACCATCTCTCCCTACTATACCTGCTATCCCACAGCTACAGTCCCTTCCGAGAGGCTATTATACCCCCACTGCTACTATAGGCACCATCTCTCCCTACTATACCTGCTATCCCACAGCCCCAGTCCCTTCCCAGAGGCTATTATCACACTGCTACTATAGGCACCATCTCTCCCTACTATACCTGCTATCCCACAGCCCCAGTCCCTTCCCAGAGGCTATTATCCCCCCACTGCTACTATAGGCACCATCTCTCCCTACTATACCTGCTATCCCACAGCCCCAGTCCCTTCCCAGAGGCTATTATCCCCACTGCTACTATAGGCACCATCTCTCCCTACTATACCTGCTATCCCACAGCCCCAGTCCCTTCCCAGAGGCTATTATCCCCCCACTGCTACTATAGGCACCATCTCTCCCTACTATACCTGCTATCCCACAGCCCCAGTCCCTTCCCAGAGGCTATTATCCCACTGCTACTATAGGCACCATCTCTCCCTACTATACCTGCTATCCCACAGCCCCAGTCCCTTCCCAGAGGCTATTATCCCCCCACTGCTACTATAGGCACCATCTCTCCCTACTATACCTGCTATCCCACAGCCCCAGTCCCTTCCCAGAGGCTATTATCCCCCACTGCTACTATAGGCTCCATCTCTCCCTACTATACCTGCTGTCCCACAACCCCAGTCCCTTCCCAGAGGCTATTATCCCCCCACTGCTACTATAGGCACCATCTCTCCCTACTATACCTGCTATCCCACAGCCCCAGTTCCTTCCCAGAGGCTATTATCCCCCCACTGCTACTATAGGCACCATCTCTCCCTACTATACCTGCTGTCCCACAGCCCCAGTCCCTTCCCAGAGGCTATTATCCCCCCACTGCTACTATAGGCACCATCTCTCCCTACTATACCTGCTATCCCATAGCCCCAGTCCCTTCCCAGAGGCTATTATCCCCCCACTGCTACTATAGGCACCATCTCTCCCTACTATACCTGCTATCCCACAGCCCCAGTCCCTTCCCAGAGGCTATTATCCCCACTGCTACTATAGGCACCATCTCTCCCTACTATACCTGCTATCCCACAGCCCCAGTCCCTTCCCAGAGGCTATTATCCCCTCACTGCTACTATAGGCACCATCTCTCCCTACTATACCTGCTATCCCACAGCCACAGTCCCTTCCCAGAGGCTATTATCCCACTGCTACTATAGGCACCATCTCTCCCTACTATACCTGCTATCCCACAGCCACAGTCCCTTCCCAGAGGCTATTATCCCCCACTGCTACTATAGGCACCATCTCTCCCTACTATACCTATCCCACAGCCCCAGTCCCTTCCCAGAGGCTATTATCCTCCCACTGCTACTATAGGCACCATCTGTCCCTACTATACCTGCTATCCCACAGCCCCAGTCCCTTCCCAGAGGCTATTATCCTCCCACTGCTACTATAGGCACCATCTCTCCCTACTATACCTGCTATCCCACAGCCCCAGTCCCTTCCCAGAGGCTATTATCCCCCCACTGCTACTATAGGCACCATCTCTCCCTACTATACCTGCTATCCCACAGCCCCAGTCTCTTCCCAGAGGCTATTATCCCACTGCTACTATAGGCTCCATCTCTCCCTACTATACCTGCTATCCCACAGCCACAGTCCCTTCCCAGAGGCTATTATCCCACTGCTACTATAGGCACAATCTCTCCCTACTATACCTGCTATCCCACAGCCACAGTCCCTTCCCAGAGGCTATTATCCCCCCACTGCTACTATAGGCACCATCTCTCCCTACTATACCTGCTATCCCACAGCCCCAGTCCCTTCCCAGAGGCTATTATCCCCCCACTGCTACTATAGGCACCATCTCTCCCTACTATACCTGCTATCCCACAGCCCCAGTCCCTTCCCAGAGGCTATTATCCCCCCACTGTTACTATAGGCACCATCTCTCCCTACTATACCTGCTATCCCACAGCCCCAGTCCCTTCCCAGAGGCTATTATCCCCCCACTGTTACTATAGGCACCATCTCTCCCTACTATACCTGCTATCCCACAGCCCCAGTCCCTTCCCAGAGGCTATTATCCCACTGCTATTATAGGCACCATCTCTCCCTACTATACCTGCTATCCCACAGCCCCAGTCCCTTCCCAGAGGCTATTATCCCACTGCTATTATAGGCTCCATCTCTCCCTACTATACCTGCTATCCCACAGCCCCAGTCCCTTCCCAGAGTCTATTATCCCCCCATTGCTACTATAGGCACCATCTCTCCCTACTATACCTGCTATCCCACAGCCACAGTCCCTTCCCAGAGGCTATTATCCCCCACTGCTACTATAGGCACCATCTCTCCCTACTATACCTGCTATCCCACAGCCACAGTCCCTTCCCAGAGGCTATTATCCCCCACTGCTACTATAGGCACCATCTCTCCCTACTATACCTGCTATCCCACAGCCACAGTCCCTTCCCAGAGGCTATTATCCCACTGCTATTATAGGCTCCATCTCTCCCTACTATACCTGCTATCCCACAGCCCCAGTCCCTTCCCACAGACAATAAGCCGTTTCTTTTTTGTTCTGTTGATGCTGGTCCTATAAGTATAAATAGTGAAAATGGGGACATTTTTGTGCAATAATAAACAAAGAATTAATTCTACAAACATAAAATTTCAGAATTCTTTATCCTTGACAAGCAGTGCCCATGTGAATGCCCATATTGTACAATATATGTCCTAGAAATGCCCATATGGCTTTGTGTTGCTTTGTGCAGTGACTGAGCATACTGTGTTAGTGACTGAACCTGCACTTTATCCCTTTAAAGCCAGGGAGGGCCAGAGTTCAAGGTTGCTTGTTTACACATTTCAGTAGTAGAACCCGGCTAGAGAATGGTAGGAGTGGCAGCACCCATAGTGGCTCCAGCAAGGGGAGATACTTCCCTATAGTTATCAGACTCAGTGTTGTCAGCAGAAGGGCCTGCAACAGTGCTATAATGTGTATAGTAAGGCCAGAGAGTGAGAAAGGGGACTGGGTCTTCAAATATTGGTCAGGGTGTAAAGTTAAGGTGGCCATACACAGGCCGATTTCAGCTGCTGTTATCCGTCCTTTGGACCGATTCGGCAGCTTATTTGCCCATGTATGGGCGCCACCAACATGCCTCTCCGACCAACATCCTGGCCTGAAGTCATCCAGTTCGTGATAGGGGACTGTATCGGCTCATTGATGCTGTCCCCAAACAGATAGTGCCTATGCCTGCCGTTTTAATTCAATTGCTTGGCGCTAGGGAGAAGATCCGCTTGCTTGGTAACCTCGCCGAACGAGTGGATCTTACAGTGTATGGCCACCTTAAGACAACATTTTGTCAGACGTAGTGCGTGTAACTGTTGTGTTTATAGTAAGGCAAGTCATCAGAAAGTAAGCAGCTGCAGTGGGAGCACTGTTTCTTATACCTGCAGGACAAGCCATGAGCTAAGGCAGATTACGTCAGGCGCTGGTGCCGGGATAATGAAGCCACTGATCTATACGCGTAGTTTGGGCACTGAATCACACACAGACGCCTCACACCTTTGTGCCCAGTGCCATGCATCATCCCTGTCCCACTGCACTCGCCCATACACTGGCAGGGCTGCTTGTGTGTAATGCTGGGAATAGATGATGGTATTTGGGTTACGCGGTACTAGTTAAACAGGAAAACCTGACTAGTTGCCTAACCTCCCTGTCTCTTAATTACAGAGAGATAGTGGGCATGTTCAGCCCTGAGCTGCACAGTTCTGCTGGCGACGTCACAATTTAAATGAGGCTTTTTCTGCTTTCTTGTAAATCAGGGGTTTGGGAAACTTTGGGTGGGTGGGTGGGTGCTCAGGTATTAGTGACTCAGAGAGAGATTGATGTGTGTAAATTATAGGCTCAACATTGGAACAATGAGAAACCACAATGCAGGAATTATATCATTTAACATCTAAAAACTGTTCCCTCAGTGGGGCATTATTTAGGCTCAGACTGGCAATGTGTGGATTGAGGCAAATGCCAGAGGGGCTGCTGTAAGATGCCATAGACACTCACTATTTATTGGGCTGGTGGAGGGCTGTTTGGGCCTCTGTGTACTGGGAATGCCAGGGTCTATTTTGAACCTCAGTCCAGACCTGGACTTACTCTTTACTCCAGTTTTTAGGAGACACTAAGGGGCATATGGATTATAGTGTTTAAGCCAACATCACTGGTGATGTTGCCCATTGCAACCAATCAGATCTTTGCTTTTGTTTTCTAACTTGTAGGTGACGGTCTTAATTTAATTGTTGATTGATTGCTATGGGCAACATTACCGGTGATGTTGGCATATACACTATAATAGATATGCCCCTAACACACACCAATTACTGACCCCTGGTGGGGGTAAAATACTTTTGGACCCATGCGCAATAGCCAGGCTGAACAGGATCCTCTCAACATATAACTAGGCTCAGAAGCCTGACTCTTAAACCACATACCTAGGCCCAGAAGCCACACTGAGCAGTGCCTTTTAACCATATATACTGGGCCAAAACCCAGTGAAGACAACGCTGTCAAACTTAAGCTCAAAACTCTCTAACCATGTGCCCAGAAGCCAGACAGGACTCTCTAGCCATGTTCTGAGGTCCTGAAGCCTCACGGGACAGGGATCTCAATCTATGTGCCAGTCCCACAAGCTAGACAATATTATAGTTATGTATTTAGGTCCAGAAGCCAAAATTAACAAGATTATTCATTCATTCATAGCCAACATGCAGTTTTCATCCAACTTTTATTAGCAAACCCCAAGAACATCAGTTCCGAACAGGAGAGTCCAAAGTTCTACATGTCCCAGCCACCCAATCACATATCTTTATTTTTAATTTACATGGGACTGACACCCATGACTGAGGTGGGGTGCACAAATGATTTGCCCCACAGAAAAGAAAAGAAAAGTTGGTTTATATAGCCCTTACCTGTTAATAGCAATACACGAGTAATGTGGCTCTTGTGTCTGGCCAATGGGTTATGTTTTAAGGTTATCTCTTATACGATATCATTAATGTGCCCTCTATCTGGGTGATGGTACAAATTAAACTCCCCTTTGGATCAGAAATTGACTGGGCCCAGGACAACTGTCCCCCATGTAATCTACAACATAGCTACCACCATAGAAATAACAGAAAGAAGGGGAATACGGAGCTCTGTCCAGCTGGCCCATTATGGCTTCTCAATGGATCTGTTCCGGCAGTCTTTACTCAAACACACAGTCTCCTCTCTACTGCCCAGGGTAATGGCACAAAGGGCCACATTGTTGGATGATTAAACCCCTTCACCATAAGGGGCGATGCCAAGGCAACAAAGCACTCAAAATGGCCACTCTTGCTAATACCTGTATGCAACTTTATCAACACACACCCTACTTAATACGAGCAGGTAACCCAATGGTCTGATTGAGATAGACCCCACCTAGACCTTTGTTTTATCCTTTTAAGAGAGTTTCTCGCATAAAATAATGACTTATATAGCTGACCTAGCAATCAGAAAAGGGAATTACCATTCACAGCAAATCCTTTGATATTGCTGATTTAGCTTTGGGTGTAACTGATAATGTAAGCTCCTGGGAAACAGGTTCTGTATTAAGCATACATATACCCATATAAATCTATGTTTAGCAGCAAAACATACATATATACTGTATATATATATATATATATATATCATAGCGACAAAACCAAGACTTTGCACAGGTGGGAACCTAAGTCACTGAATACTTGCCTCAAGCCCTTGGATAGGCTTCACACCTTATCTACCAAACCTCTTTTCTATCCCCCAATCTAAGCTAGAAGGGGGGTGTTTGGAGAGTGGGAATGTAGTATTCAAACATCTGGAGTAACCATGTGCCTCCACCATAGTCTGAAGATACACAATGCTGATATACACCGGTCTCCACCATAGGCACACAATGCTGATATACACCAGTCTCCCACCATAGGCACACAATTCTGATATACACCAGTCTCCCACCATAGGCACACAATGCTGATATACACCGGTCTCCACCATAGGCACACAATGCTGATATACACCAGTCTCCACCATAGGCACACAATGCTGATATACACCAGTCTCCACCATAGGCACATAATGCTGATATACACCGGTCTCCACCATAGGCACACAATGCTGATATACACCGGTCTCCACCATAGGCACACAATGCTGATATACACCAGTCTCCACCATAGGCACATAATGCTGATATACACCGGTCTCCACCATAGGCACACAATGCTGATATACACCAGTCTCCACCATAGGCACACAATTCTGATATACACCAGTCTCCACCATAGGCACACAATGCTGATATACACCAGTCTCCCACCATAGGCACACAATGCTGATATACACCAGTCTCCACCATAGGCACACAATGCTGATATACACCAGTCTCCCACCATAGGCACACAATGCTGATATACACCAGTCTCCCACCATAGGCACACAATGCTGATATACACCAGTCTCCACCATAGGCACACAATGCTGATATACACCAGTCTCCACCATAGGCACACAATGCTGATATACACCAGTCTCCCACCATAGGCACACAATGCTGATATACACCGGTCTCCCACCATAGGCACACAATGCTGATATACACCGGTCTCCACCATAGGCACACAATGCTGATATACACCAGTCTCCACCATAGGCACATAATGCTGATATACACCGGTCTCCACCATAGGCACACAATGCTGATATACACCAGTCTCCACCATAGGCACACAATTCTGATATACACCAGTCTCCACCATAGGCACACAATGCTGATATACACCAGTCTCCCACCATAGGCACACAATGCTGATATACACCAGTCTCCACCATAGGCACACAATGCTGATATACACCAGTCTCCCACCATAGGCACACAATGCTGATATACACCAGTCTCCCACCATAGGCACACAATGCTGATATACACCAGTCTCCACCATAGGCACACAATGCTGATATACACCAGTCTCCCACCATAGGCACACAATGCTGATATACACCAGTCTCCCACCATAGGCACACAATTCTGATATACACCAGTCTCCACCATAGGCACACAATGCTGATATCCACCAGTCTCCACCATAGGCACACAATGCTGATATACACCAGTCTCCCACCATAGGCACACAATGCTGATATACACCAGTCTCCCACCATAGGCACACAATGCTGATATACACCAGTCTCCCACCATAGGCACACAATTCTGATATACACCAGTCTCCACCATAGGCACACAATTCTGATATACACAAGTCTCCCACCATAGGCACACAATGCTGATATACACCAGTCTCCACCATAGGCACACAATGCTGATATACACCAGTCTCCACCATAGGCACACATGGCACACAATGCTGATATATACCAGTCTCCACCATAGGCACACATGGCACACAATGCTGATATACACCAGTATCCACCATAGGCACACATGGCACACAATGCTGATATAAACCAGTCTCCACCATAGGCACACATGGCACACAATGCTGATATACACCAGTCTCCACCATAGGCACACAATGCTGATATACACCAGTCTCCCACCATAGGCACACAATGCTGATATACACCAGTCTCCCACCATAGGCACACAATGCTGATATACACCAGTCTCCCACCATAGGCACACAATTCTGATATACACCAGTCTCCACCATAGGCACACAATTCTGATATACACAAGTCTCCCACCATAGGCACACAATGCTGATATACACCAGTCTCCACCATAAGCACACAATGCTGATATACACCAGTCTCCACCATAGGCACACATGGCACACAATGCTGATATATACCAGTCTCCACCATAGGCACACATGGCACACAATGCTGATATACACCAGTATCCACCATAGGCACACATGGCACACAATGCTGATATATACCAGTCTCCACCATAGGCACACATGGCACACAATGCTGATATACACCAGTATCCACCATAGGCACACATGGCACACAATGCTGATATACACCAGTCTCCACCATAGGCACACAATGCTGATATACACCGGTCTCCACCATAGGCACACAATGCTGATATATACCAGTCTCCACCATAGGCACACATGGCACACAATGCTGATATATACCAGCCAGGAAAAAAGGGTAACTTTCAAATTCCTCAGACATATATATTTCAGCCACAGGAATTGTTGGTGAGAATGCCTGACTGGCAATGGGTCTCCAGGGTAGGGTGGTCAATAAGATTTCTCCAAAATCCTTCCAAACTTTTGTCCACATTTTGATCTCCCAGTATAGGTGGATTTCCTTGCCAGGCACAAACCTGAGACATTTTTTTAATGTAAATCAATGACAGAAGTAGCAACGCCACTATCGGCAATACTGGAGAGGGACGGGGTCAGTGCCACAGGGGTGCAACAGCTACATCACAGGGGGATTGGGGACGGGCAGTGGGCAGAGGGCAAATGGGGGTCTGTTGTGGTGGGCCAGATTGGATCACTGGATGCTGTAGGGCTTAGATCATCCTATACTGTGTACAGATATGGGACCTGTTATCCAGAATCCAGAATACTCGGGACCTGGGTTTTTTCCGGATAATGGATCTTTCTGTAATTTGGATCTCCATAACTTAAGTCTTCTAAAAATCATTTCAATATTAAATAAACCCAATAGGATTGTTCTGCCTCCAATAAGGGGTAATTATATCTTAGTTGGGATCAAGTACAGGTACTGTTTTATTATTACAGAGAAAAGGGAATCATTTAACCATGAAATAAACCCAATAGGGCTGTTCTGCCCCAATAAGGGGTAATTATATCTTAGTTGGGATCAAGTACAGGTACTGTTTTATTATTACAGAGAAAAGGGAATCATTTAACCATTAAATAAACCCAATAGGGCTGTTCTGCCCCCAATAAGGGGTAATTATATCTTAGTTGGGATCAAGTACAGGAACTGTTTTATTATTACAGAGAAAAGGGAATCATTTAACCATTAAATAAACCCAATAGGATTGTTCTGCCCCAATAAGGGGTAATTATATCTTAGTTGGGATCAAGTACAGGTACTGTTTTATTATTACAGAGAAAAGGGAATCATTTAACCATTAAATAAACCCAATAGGATTGTTCTGCCCCAATAAGGGGTAATTATATCTTAGTTGGGATCAAGTACAGGCACTGCTTTATTAATTATAGAAAAAAATCAAATATTTTTAAAAATTAGAATTATTTGCTTATAATGGAGTCTATGTGAGATAACCTTTTTGTAATTTGGAACTTTCTGAATAGCGGGTTTACTTATAAGGGATCCCATACCTGTATTACCATCACCATTTCTTAATATATTTTGCTAGCAGGTTATTCAGAGCTTTACAATAATCCTGCCTGGCATCTACCTGCGTGTTTGGGTCCAAAGGACCAGATTTGTCATTGGTAATTGATTAGATATGTATGCAAATCCATTGTCTACTGCAGGAACCAAGTCACTCAGCCATGCACTATGGCAGCAGCAGGATTTGGTGGCTTTCTGCCTCCAAATGAATCCCCTGGGGGCATGAAAAATGTAATTTGCCTAAAGTTTTCATTATTATTATTATTAACATTTATTTATAAAGCGCCAACATATCCCGCAGCGCTGTACAATAGGTGGGTTTCATACATTGGACATACAGAGTAACATATAAAGCAATCAATAACCGATACAAGAGGTGAAGAGAGCCCTGCCCAAAAGAGCTTACAATCTACAAATATAGTCATTTCTATATAGATTAGTGGGATTAATTCATACATTACTGGAGCACTAGAGAACCATTGGATCAAAACCCATGGGAAATGCAAATGATAATGTATATAGATATATATGGGGCACATCTGGCAACAACCATTTCTGTATTACCTTGTGATCATTGCCTGTGAAATGAATGTAGCCCCCAAGTAGAGCGACTGTGGTTGGAAGTGAGCTTCCTACAATATAAATAAAAATTTCACCGGCAGAATTTGGTGGTGTGTATATATTTTGCCTTATTTTGAAAGAAAATTGCCGTACAAATTTCATAAAAGGTAGGAGGGGGTGGCTCTGCTAAATACAAATACAGGCAGCACAATGGCAGAATGCATGTCCCTAGCAGGGCTCGCCGCAGAGGTACGGCTTTTTAGCGACGTTCCCAAACCCAGTGGAAGTGGGGTAATGCCATTCCCAAAATCCAGGCGCCTTTGTTGGGGGAAGCTTAGACTGTCTGGCAGCTGGAGCAGCAGAATAGGGAGCAAGGGGGCACCTGCAGGTCAGACTGGAGCACAAAGGCGGCTGCTTGTAGACTGGCACGGAGGGGGGGGGGACAAAGGTGCTTTGGCTGGCAACGCCGGGCACTTAGAAGCCCCCCACACCCCCTGAACATATATTGTAAATAAAGCATTCTTTCTCTTTACTCTGCCTTTTAACACACAATAAACAATGGCCATTAAATGGGATCAACTGCATTTATTTTATCAGTGGAAAAACATAAGGAGCCATTCATTGTTTGGTCTCTGGGGCTATAACACCAGGCAGGTAAACAATAATATATAATATAAATAATAACAAACAATATATAGATAAATATATACATACATATAATATATATATATATTATATAGATATATATAGTTGTTCTCCTATTCATTGATTCCAGGAAAGGGTTAAATAAGTGTGTTTTAGGGGAAAAAACAATCATTTATTATTTGCCCACTGAAGTATAAAGCAAGAGTCCTTAGCCTTTATGTATCTGATATAAAATATAAATGTGCCTATTTTGCTTAATATAAAAACAAGTATTTTAATATCACATATGTGAATATATGTATGTGTGTATGTATATATATCTTTATAACATTATGTATGTAATGTGGAATAATAAATGTATGCAATAGGGGGTTATTAAAATAAGATAAATACAAAGAATAATAATAAATACAAATAAATACAAGGTACAGTTGCAATAAGTTAGGAATGACAGAGACAAGAGGATGGAGGTCCCTGCCTGTAGAGCTTACAATATGTGTGCATATATTTTTATACATATATAAGATATATATTAAGAACACTACCCTCCCCATACACCGTGTGCCCCTCTCTATTGACATATGCTGATTCAGGGATCCCGGCTGCAAAGGGTTAAATCTGTGTGTCAGTGGAAAATCCACCGAGGGATTGTTTTAATCAGGCTAAGAGGTGACATCACAGTTCTGGCTGAGGTGCGCCCTGATTGGCTGGAGATGACATCAACCTGAGTTATTTTTAACCCTCCCCTAGCCCCCCCCCCCCCTTGCCATTACCTCATCCTCTGTGCTGGCTCCAGTCATCATAACAATATAGTACAGAACACCTGGGACTCCGCTGCCTCCTGGCTCCGCTGCGCCTTCCCGTCCCGCCTGCCCGGCCCGCTGCCCCTGCCGCAGGTGCTGCCCCACTCGCTTCTCTCGGAGGCTTCCAGAAGGGCTTGACAAGGTAGGAATGGCTGCGGCTCCGGTGCCCAGCGCTCCCCGTCCCTTCCCGCTGCGGGGCTGCAGCACTGGCGTAGGGGCTGCTACTGCTGGGGGGAATAATCAGTGGGTGCCTGGCCGCCCCCCCAACTGATAAGGGAATTGGGGTGCTGAAGGGAGATCACCTTAGGGTGCAGCTGCATTCCTTTGTATTGCATTTTCCTATTTATACTGCAGAGGCTGATTAGCATTGCGGGGGCTTGTGCATTGCGTTGTATGGGGTTACTATGTAGGGTGCTAGGGCTCCCTTCTCTATTATTATTATTGCATAGGGTGCTAGGGCTCCCTTCTCTATTATTATTATTGCATAGGGTGCTAGGGCTCCCTTCTCTATTATTATTATTGCATAGGGTGCCAGGGCCCCCCTTTCTATTATTATTATTGCATAGGGTGCTAGGGCTCACTTCTCTATTATTATTATTGCATAGGGTGCAAGGGCCCCCCTTTCTATTATTATTATTGCATAGGGTGCTAGGGCTCCCTTCTCTATTATTATTATTGCATAGGGTGCAAGGGCCCCCCTTTCTATTATTATTATTGCATAGGGTGCTAGGGCTCACTTCTCTATTATTATTATTGCATAGGGTGCAAGGGCCCCCCTTTCTATTATTATTATTGCATAGGGTGCTAGGGCTCCCTTCTCTATTATTATTATTGCATAGGGTGCTAGGGCTCCCTTCTCTAGTATTATTATTGCATAGGGTGCAAGGGCCCCCCTTTCTATTAGTATTATTATTGCATAGGGTGCTAGGGCTCCCTTTCTATTATTATTATTATTATTGCATAGGGTGCAAGGGCCCCCCTTTTATTATTATTATTGCTTCATAAGGTACTAGGGCTCCTCTCTCTATTATTATTATTGCAAAGGGTGCAAGAGCTCCCCTCTCTATTATTATTATTGCATAGGGTGCAAGGGCCCCCCTTTTTATTATTATTATTGCTTTATAAGGTACTAGGGCTCCTCTCTCTATTATTATTATTGCATAGGGTGCAAGGGCCCCCCTTTCTGTTATTATTATTATTATTATTGCATAGGGTGCAAGGGCCCCCCTTTCTATTATTATTATTATTATTGCTTCATAATGTACTAGGGCTCCTCTCTCTATTATTATTATTGCATAGGGTGCTAGGGCTCCCCTTTCTATTACTACTATTGCATAAGGTGCTAGGGCTCCCCTTTCTATTACTACTATTTCATAGAGTGCTAGGGTTCCCTTTTCTGTTACTATTATTACTGCATAGGTTGCTAGGGCTCCCCCCCCCCCCCCCCCCCACACTGTGTTCTTTGGATTCTATAGGGTGCCGTGATCTTTAGAATTTGCGAGTTGATGCATCATATTATAGATGATTGTAGGGTGCCTGCCCTCTATGTGTATTAATAGTATTTAGTATAATTGCACCACGATCCTTCTGAGAACTCATTGCTCCATGCTTAGATCTATAATAGGTTGGTGGAGCTGTAAATTGTATTGCACCATGTTATTTGCAGGCAGCTTCTGTATCATGTTCTTTAATGGCACCTATAGCTTGGGCGCCATGCTCATTAATAGTTCATGTTGGGTTTGCACCAAATATTATGCATGATGTTCTGTAATTTCAGGCATTAACACTCACATTATAGATTGCTTGTGCTACATGGCCAGTAATGGTGCATATCACTAGTGCATTATAGATTCTTTAGATTGGAAGGTGTTGGTGCAGCATTCTGGCGCACTGGCTTCCGTAGGGTGATTGGGTTCTGCTACATCATAATATTTATTCAAACCTGTTTCCTTTTCCCCTCAGAGTATAATATTTAAAATTGCACCATGTTCCTTGCTATAAAAGCTATTGCTAGTGTGCCATGTTCTTTGGCATTACGGGCTGCAGGCACGCCATGTTCTTTAATACACTGCTTGTCTACCATGTTCTGTAGGATGTGAGACTGCCAGTGCCTCGTGTTCTGTAATAGGAAATCCTGCTGGTGCATCATATTCTGCAGTATTATAGCTTGTTTGCCTGCCCTGTCCTTGCTATTCTTCCACTTTGTTTATTATTATTATTATAGGATATCACTGCACCATGTTTATATATAGAATACATGGCTAGTGCACCATATGCTGCACTATTATATATATGAGAATTGTACCTTGTGCCTCAGTTATACAGGCGACAGTTAGTGCACCTTGTTCTGTAGAATTTTAGGCTGCCCTCTTTGCCGGTGTGTGCTAGGGCTCAGTGGCTGTTAGGGGTAACAGGGGGCTACTGGCCATGATCTTTGGTGCATGGATTTCAGAGCACCAGGTACTATTATAGGATTAAACTGGGTCAGTGTCCTCTGGGATTCAGGGTGCTGGAGCCTGGCATTCTTTGGATGTCAAGGTGCTAATGTGGCCGGTTCTTGTGGATTACAGGGTGCTAATACACCGTGTCTATTGGGAGGGCAGGGTGCTAATGCCCCTGTTCTGGCATTGCAGAGTGCGAGTGATGCTGCTTGGTTTGGATGTGGGTGTTTATGTGTTTATGCCTAGGTTGGGTTCTGGGGGGGCCTGACTGTTCCTGCAGAGGGGAGACGTTTAGGCAGATACAATAGTGACATTCAGTGGACTGGGAGGTCTCGGTGTTATTGCTGGAGGAGGCACAGCCATTAGTTATATAGTGCTGTGTGTATGTATGTATAATGTTACATATTCCCGAATAGTCCGCTCCTTCTCCTTACTCCTTAC
Organism: Xenopus tropicalis; assembly: GCF_000004195.4. NCBI lineage: Eukaryota > Metazoa > Chordata > Amphibia > Anura > Pipidae > Xenopus > Xenopus tropicalis. The sequence goes on along the minus strand of NC_030683.2, from coordinate 117,541,128 downwards.
TCCTTGCTTGTCTAGTTCCTTCCATGGCATTTTCTGCATATTTCCTAACCGCTTCCCACATATTTAACCTCCTCTGTTTCCTGTGCGTGACAGATATGTTGGAATTCCATTACTTTCCCATTACTGAGCGCAGGGGGAAAAATAACTTTAAAGCCCATTAGCATCCCTGCATTCCTGGAACGTGGACAGTTTGTACTGGGCCAGTAGGATGGGGTGGGAAGTGCTTTAACCCTTGGCTGGGAGGCGCCAGGTAACACATTAGAAGGAGGGTGTTTTTATTATATGGGCTGTTATTATACAGGGTGTTATTATATGGCAGTAATATATGCATTATAGAGCAGGGCTGGCTTTCTGCTGTTGTTGTCCTAGAACTCAGCAGAGTGTTCCCAAACTGGCCCCTAGGGGGTTTCCGCCCAAGAAGCAGCTAGAATGAGATTTGGGGTGAATATCAAAGCTGGGACATACAAGCAGGTTGACCCGCCCAAATAACAGCTGTTTTTGAACTCTTACTGGAAGCTGCCATATTGCTTATACCCCAGTCAAGGCATTCTTGTTATGTAATAAAGGGCACTAAGTTTGCCCAGGAGCAGTAACCCATAGCAACAAATCAGCAGGTAGCATTTACTGGTCACCTGTTTAAAAACAAATATCTTATTGGTTGCTATGGGTAATAGGCTCCTGGGCAAACTTAGTGCCTTTTAGTACATATAGGGGTTAGACTTCAATCTGTAACCACTTGGGGTGGGTTTGTATTAGCATTGTCACCATTAACACCAAACACATCCTGCATGGCTAATTAGCAGCTCATTTAGGTGCCACGTGCAGGCCACACTGAATTCTGTGCAGCCATGCAGCATGCACCTAATTAGTTGCAAACTATAAGGGTTGATACATATAGGCAAATTAGATAAGTATACTGATAAGTATACTTATATGCAGTAATACAGATATTAACTTGAAGGCAGAGGAACATTTCCAAGGCAGCTGAGAGTTCAGAGGCGAGAGTGGCTGTTCCATATTTAACTGCTGCGGTGGTGCCGTATATTTCAGGCCTATAACTCATCTCTCTGGTATCCCATTACATCACATGAACTCATCGGCAGTCATGACTTTCACGTGTGACCTAATGCTCCGACCAAAGAAGGCTGTTGTTCCGCAGGCGGTTATCTATAGTGCAGCCAATCACACAATAGAAAATAGCTCCCATCGCCAACATGCGGACTGTACAATGGCTGCAATAACCCCGGAGATAGAGTTACGTTACGTAACAACGTTATGTAATTCACATGCAGGGAAATGTAGATCCGTTGAGAAATATATCTTTCTAAACCTTTTTCTTGTTATTGCAAAAGTGCCTCAGGGGTGCTGGGAGTTGTTGGACTGCCCCAATAAAACATTTGTCACTTTACCAATACGGGCTGGTGATGCCTATTAAAGGAAAAGTATATACCCCATACCCATATATACCAAAATAAATAATTAACCAACAGATCTTCCCAAACTGGAATATATATATATATATATATACAGAAAAGAACTGAGCACACCTTAATAGTAATCAAATGCCCCAGGTGCTTGCAAAAACCATGTATATAGCAAGACAATGAGCCGCACACGCATATATACATATATATATATCAGTAAATATTGCCCTTTTACATATTTTCCCTTTTGCCGCCATTTAGTGATGGGCTGTGTGCTCCCTCAGTGATCAGCTGACAGGAAATAATGCAGCTCTGACTGTAACAGGAAGTAGTGTGGGAGTAAAAGGCAGAACTCTGTCCATTCATTGGCTGATGGGGCCTAGCATATATGTATTCGCTTGGTTTGTTTGTGTGCACTGTGAATCGTATGATCCCGGGGGGGTGGCCATAGCACTTAAAATGACCATTTTCTATTTAGGATTACCCAGTGGTACATACTACAGGTATGGGACCCATTATCCAGAATGCTCAGGACCTGGGCTTTTCTGGATAAGGGGTCTTTCCGTAATTTCGTATCTCCTACCTTAAGCCTACTAAAAAATTATTTAAACAGTAATTAAACCCAATAGGGCTGTTCTGCCCCCAATAAGGGGTAATTATATCTTAGTTGGGATCAAGTACAGGTACTGTTTTATTATTACAGAGAAAAGGGAATCATTTAACCATGAAATAAACCCAATAGGACTGTTCTGCCCCCAATAAGGGGTAATTATATCTTAGTTGGGATCAAGTACAGGAACTGTTTTATTATTACAGAGAAAAGGGAATCATTTAACCATGAAATAAACCCAATAGGACTGTTCTGCCCCCAATAAGGGGTAATTATATCTTAGTTGGGATCAAGTACAGGAACTGTTTTATTATTACAGAGAAAAGGGAATCATTTAACCATGAAATAAACCCAATAGGACTGTTCTGCCCCCAATAAGGGGTAATTATATCTTAGTTGGGATCAAGTACAGGTATTGTTTTATTATTACAGAGAAAAGGGAATCATTTAACCATGAAATAAACCCAATAGGACTGTTCTGCCCCAATAAGGGGTAATTATATCTTAGTTGGGATCAAGTACAGGTACTGTTTTATTATTACAGAGAAAAAGGAAATAATTTTTAAAAATGTGAATTATTTGATTACAATGGAGTCTATGGGAGATGGCCTTTCCGTAATTCAGAACTTTCTAGATAATGGGTTTCCGGATAAGGGGTCTGATACCTGTACTAAAAAAAGAATATTTTTATGAAAATGGTTTGTTTAGATGAAGCAGGGTTTTACATATGATCTGTTTTAGCATTGTTCGGAGGTTTAGTTTTCCTTAAATGTAGTCACATCACAAATGCAGCCTTCCAGCTGTGAATGTCAGTTCCCAGCATTCTCAGTCAGGGCTGCAAGGCTGCTCTAGGCAGAATGCAGCTCGCTTGGAAAATCAGGCAAGCTCAGCACCCCGTGTTTCCTGTAGAACAGCCCGAGGTGCAATTGGGTTATCGACCCGTCTGTCAGGGATGAGGATATACATGCTAAGCAGAGTATGATTCAGTAGCATTCGATACAGTTCCATCCTAGGAGAAATCAATAGACCCCTAGTAATAAGTGAACCTTGAAATGTGATTGGTGTACCATTAAATTGGCCCCTTGTCATTTTGGTAATGTCACAGTTAAAGGACCAGTAACACCTAAAAATGCATTTAAAATAATGTACCGGTGCTTCAGAGTGTTGGAAACAGTTGATATAAGCAGGGTGCTATGGAGCCACGGAGCAGCCATTGGAGCTGAAATTGGGCAACAGAGGGGTGCAGGAATTGTTTATCAGTTGATTGGTTATAGTTACACCCCTCTGTTCTTTCTCTGGAATATGGGCTTGTGTTTGCCAAGTGTTCTAGGATTGGGGCCAATATAACTCTGTGCTTTCTCCTTTATATACAGGCTGTCACAATGGGTGGAGAGAGGAAGCCTCCCCAGGCCATGCAAGCCCAAAAACTGGCAGGAATACTGAGGGAGGACAGTGAAGGGGTCTTGGTCATCGACTGCCGATCCTTCACCGAGTACAATAACCTCCATGTGGTCGGCTCGGTAAATCTGTGTGGATCCAAGCTGGCCCGCAAGCGCCTACTCAAGGAAATGCTGGTCCTACCACAGCATCCCAAGGTCAGTGACTCCCTGGACAACATAATCTGTTATACAACTGGCCTCATCTTAAAGGGGATATAAACCCAAAAGTAAAGTGTAGCCTATTGAAAGATGCTAATTCTACTTATATACATTCATTACCGGTTATCCATTGTTTTGATATTTTTTCCTAATTGCTATTGAATTGCTATTTGCTCACTGCTGGTCCTGACTACTGAAATAATAAAGCCAGGTCTCCACCACCCAAGACTTCAAAATGTCTGGCGTCTGCTACATTGTTTCAGTAGTCTTAACTAACACTAAAGGTCTGACTGACAGAACTCCCCCCCCCCCCCCTCCTAACAGCATTGACTTTAGTATAAATTCTCTCTTCTTTTCCTATGTAATGGCAGATTGATGAGAAGCAAGTGGTGGTGTATGACCAGGGCAACCAGGAATCCTCTGCAGGGCACTTTGTGTCTCTGGTACTGGGAAAACTGGAGAAGAAGTACAGCTCTGTGTCGCTTTTAGAAGGTAAGAGACTTCTTTATCTGTCTGAAGGCAGGGGACATGGATGGGTGCTTACACTTATATATTTGTCTCCCACGAGAACTAATGGTAGGGTCCACCTTTGCAGTGTAATATTGGATGCAGGTGTCGTAATCCTCACTTCCAATCAGCCAGTAGCCTTTACTTTGAAAGAAAATGTGATTGGCTAGTGTGGAGTCCTGGGGCAAACTTTGCACCTATTATTACATTAGATAATAATAATAACAACAAATCATAAATGACTATAAGTCGTGCCCACCCTGTATGTAACGAGCTGCTGTTGAAATGCAATTCCCAGCATCCCTCAGCAACTTGCTGGGAGTTAGAGAACAACAGAGAATGGCGTTATGCAACTTGCGCATCCCTACCCTGCAAACACAGCCCTCCTGCCCCGATAGTAGCGCTCTATCCGTGTCTCCATTGAATAGCACTGAGTTAGACTTATGAATGGGCCGTCAGAGTTGCACTTATAGCTGAGGCAAGAGCTGCGGATCCGATAACTCGCAGTACATTGAGAAAATCTCACTAACCACTTCATTGATTTTTCTTTTTCATTCACTCCAAAAATGTCCTATTGACTAATTTCTCTGTTTCTGAATGATATCATGTTCTGGAAGACTCAGCAACTGTGTGCGTACTGGGTTTCAGGCGCTGATACAGGGCCTATGTCATCCCGTGTTAGGTCATCGCTCCAGTGAGAAGTGCTAGGCACAGAGGGATTAAATGGCAATATCATGCCAAGTCTGCAGCTCTCACCTCTTAGGAAACTGCACTTCCCAGAATCCTCTAGCAGACAGAGGGCTTTGTAGATCTTATGGGGTGTAACAACAAACAAAACAGACCCGGTCACTGTGGTGGGGCCCTGAGTATAGAGGGCCCTCTGGGAATGCACATTTTCATGCTTGGGCCTGTTTCCTTGTGTCCGTGTCCTTCCATTCTATCTCTATGTACATGGATTTGTATATACGGGGTGCCTGTGTGTATATATATATATGTGTAAGTGGCAAGACTTATAAGCATAGGATTTTGTATCTATATGGAGCTATATATGTGCGTGTTTGTTGCGGGCGCCTGTGTGTGTTCCAGGCTGAGGACATGGCGCATCATATTGCTTAGCCTTCCTGTTGGCAGAGCCCAGGATCTGTGGTTCACATTAAGCAGTGGCACGCAGCCAGCATTCGGGCTTGGGTTCAGAATCACATTTTCTCACACACACATCAGTGTGTTCCCGAGAAACCCTCCATTACTCAATGCCGTCATCCTGCTCTAAAAGCTCCATGCCGTGATCCTGTCATTAAGTCCTTCCAAATTAGGTAACTTGCCAAAAATAGCGAATGAGGGAAAAATGAGTTCCGACTTAGTACAGCAGGCAACTAGTCCTACCTCAGCTTTATTAAACTTCCCTCATTAGAAACACAAGCGGCTGGTTCCTCCCTGGTCAAAAAAAAAAAAAAACTGGTTCTGGGGAAAGGGTGTGGAGGGAGGTGCTGCTTAACTTGGCCTTTAGAGTGCTATTTTACCTCTCAGCAACTCATTCCAGCTGTTCTTCTTCTTTCACAGGAGGCTTCGCAGAGTTCTCATCTCAGTTCCCAACCTTGTGCGAGGGTCGCACATCTAACATCTTGCACACCAGCATATCCCAGCCCTGCCTGTCTACGTCTTCAGTCTCCGTCACTCGTATATTGCCCCATCTCTACCTGGGCTCTCAGAATGATGTCATGAACCAGGTACATGTTCTCCCCATCCACCAACAGAGACTGCACAAACACATTAACTGACCGTCAGTCATATTATTTTATTGGACAGTGTTGTACAGGTTTTTACACCCCTACAAGGTCTCAATAGAAATAATAAGCAGAGCTGTTTTAGAAAGCAAAGCCAAGGCAGAGTAACCGTGTTCTAGAAAATAAAGGGCATTTTGTAGCAACTGTATGTATCAAAATTGTCCATTTTCTGCTTCCTCCTCTTTATATAATGTCATGAATGCTTTCGGCATTGTACAGCCTAATCATGCTCCACTGAAGAGCGTGGGTGTGTTGTGTCGTGCCGCTTTGTCCCAAAAGGTACACCATGTTGTACATCCCCCTCCCCTATTTCTGATCCTCTTGTTGACAGTAGAGCTTTGTATTGGAGCACAACTGGCTGCATCCAGCCTTAAATTGAAAGAATCAGTACAGCCTATGGATTCAAATAGCTACTGTCAGAACCCCAGAAGCAGCTGGCAGTTAGTTGGCATCACATAGCAATATCGGCCCCCCTGCCATTGATGTTAAATTGCAGTTAATTCTTGATTGATAATGTCACTGCCCATTCTTTGTGAGTTGGGTTTCTGTTTATGACCCTGTTGTAGTTCTATTCTATTCCTTATGGAGAAATTGATATTTAGTTCTAAGTACAGGTACTAACTACTTGATACAGTTGACCACATATTTATTAATCTACAATGACCTTCCTGTCGTGCAGAAGTTAGCACCCAGTCCATATAAACCTTTAGTAAAAGCACTGATACTCAGACCAATTGGTCAGATTCTGCTGAGGGGGCGATAGATGCGTCCATAGTTAAACAATAAGGCCAAAATCAGCCATACTAATTAATTACAAGGCCACCATCAGTAATCACAGGGCCCCATACTTCTTGAGTTAGTAAGGCCCCCCCCCCAAGGGTCCCCATTTATTATGTCACTTGGAACCCCAAGGCCATTAAGGTAGAATGGTGTCCCACTGAACAATAAACCCAATAATCATCCACTACCTTGCATGACCACTCCCTTTGGAACCCTCTAGCCTCTTGGGGGACCCCTCTAGCATGGGGCCCCTGACTGGAGTACACCCTACCACCTAATGGGTTGGTACATCTATGGGCAGTATAACTTTAGGTGGCAAATTAAGCATTATGTTCCTGCGTGCAGTTAGCATTAGAAGATCCTAAATTCCAATTAAAGGCAATTAATCCTACCCTGTTTCTCATGTTAAGGATCCCAGCTGGCCAGCTGCCACAAGCTATCTGCTATACCAGCTAGTAAATAAATATAGTCGCTGGCAGGCTGGTTACAGCAGGGCTAAGCACTGTGTAAGTCGGATGGATTAATATTATGATTCAGCTCCTTGTTACTGTGCATCAACTTCTATTTTTTGTCGCATGTCTTCATAGGAGGTGATTAATCAGAATGGCATCACCCATGTTCTGAACGTCAGTCACAGCTGTCCCCAGCCAGTCTTCATTCCCGACAACCACTTCCTACGCATCCCCATCAATGACAGTTACTGTGAGAAGATCCTACCCTGGCTTACTGCGGCTGTGGAGTTCATAGGTAACTTAATGTCACACTTTACTGCTGCGCTGCAAGTTGGAGTAATATCACCCCCTCCCCTAGCAGCCAATCAGCAGAACAATGGGAAGGGAGCAAGATAGCAGCTCCCAGTAGGTATCAGAATAGCACTCAATAGTAAGAAATCCAAGTCCGGCTTGGGACTCCTCCAGTTACATGGGAGTAGGAGAAACAATTGATTACCTGAAAGCAGTTCTAATGTGTAGCGCTGGCCCCTTCTAAAAGCTTAGATTCACCAGGTTCCTTGGCCCTGTCATTCCATTAATGAAGTTCTGTAGACTCTTTATTTTCATGCAATACAAGACTTTTTTTTATCAAGGTGGTAATAACATTGGCTGCCTAACCTGTCTGTCAAGACCAAGTCTGAACTAACTGTTTCATAGATGGGCCTATAAAGATGTCTTCCCTGTCCTATAACTAAATGGGTTATTTAGACAGAGCTATTAGATGGTCACATCAAGCAAAGACCTGGCCAAACAAGCAGATCCTGCTGAGTCCAGCTTTTTATAGCATTCCCCCTGGGGACCTATATGGATTCTAGGCAATTGCAATAGCCCGCTTTTATTCTTGTCAACCACATGCCCGGCAAGTACTATTTTCTTAACCTGAATCTATTGTACTTTTTTACAGAAAAAGTTGAGTTGGTGAATGGAAAAGTATTAGTTCACTGTCTGGCTGGCATTTCGCGATCGGCCGCTGTCGCCATTGCGTATATCATGAGGTCGATGGGTCTGAGCCTGGATGATGCATACAGGTAATACACACTTTTTGTAGTGCTGCTAAATATTAACTTAATAAAGGGGTCAATGCCCTGAAACCCCCTACTGATGTTCCTTCTTATTAATGATATATTTTACAGTGTAATTTGTGGGTTTAGGTGTATTATATAGCATAATAGCGTGATAACAGTCATATGGGAATTACTTTGTTTAGCCTAATTTCTCATCCTACTCGCTTAGGTTCGTTAAAGAGAAAAGACCCAGCATCTCTCCCAATTTCAACTTCCTGGGACAGCTTCTCGAGTTTGAGAAGAGCCTTGCAAGCACAATGCCCTCTGGCCCCGTTAAAGCTTCTCACACGGACAGCCTGGCAGAGAGGAAGTTTTCGGATCATCACTGTGTTAAAGAACAGGCAAACAAGGACACGTCTTGCCAAAACAACTGCAGCGACACTGCTGGCACTCAGGAAATAGAGGTAGCTGTTGATGCCACCAAGCTGAACGACAGCCGTACAAAGTCAGAGTCCACCTCCACTTCATTGGAAGGCAGGTTTACTTCAATGGGGATCTCTACAGACCAGCGTCGGGAAATAAGCAGTTTGAAACGCTCCTTCTCTCTGGACATTAAATCTGTATACACTCCTCTTTCCTCTTCTGTGGACGCACATACAGACTTTTGCCAGCACGCCAGGTCCCAGCTGGTACCGTCCCTCCCTGTTGCTTCTAAGCCTTTGGGACTCTGGGATCGATTTATTGGCTTTGGACTTAATTTTCTTTATTACTGTTCCGAGGAGGAAGAGGTCCAGAAAAGGCTAGGCCAGATAGAAGGACCAAGGGGGGCCTTTCAGCAACAAGATGTGCCGGAAAATCTGAGAAAGCGAAGGGCAGGTATGAAAGACCTGGATGAAGTAGGTCAGCGCCCGTTTACTCTGAACATTCCCAGTTGCAAAGGCCAAAAATTTTTGAAAGAGAAAAGCCTGGATGTGGGCTCAAGCACAAGGACAATCTCTCCTGTACCTCTGTGAGGAACCAATCCGATTGCCCTCCAAATGCACCACTGGCTGCTGTGTATATGGGGAAGATGAAGAATTTGTAAAACCTGTTTACGCACCCCCTCACCCTAAAAAACAAAAACATTCTTTTCCAAAGCATGTTAAAGACCTCTGACAGACTTGAATAGCATGCTGAGAAATAACTGTGTTAAATGTTTCTTCATATTGAATGAACAAAGGTGGACTTTGGGTACTTATTCATGGTGACCAGTATTTGGTTTAGTGCATTGTGTGCCAAAGAGGTCATAGAACACTCTTTGGCTGTTTGGTGAGGTAGGAGTTTGCAGTCAGACGGCATCAAAGTGGTCAGCGCCCCCCCCTTTCCCTTTTTTGTTGTTGTTTAAGGCTTATGCAAGCCAGCAGTAAGTAGCTCTTGGCGCAATATAATGGACTGAAGAGACTTATTTGCTGTAACTCTGCTGCACTGTTCAGTTGTCCATCTTATCACCCCTCTCATAAGCTAGAAATGGGTTTTTGTATCAGTTGGCTTCGTCAGCAAAGCTTTCAAGAACCATGGGGTGCAAGAAAATGGTAACCAACCCCCATCTTTTTAAAATATTTTTTGGTTCTCAAGTGGTGTGTTGTGACCATCCTGCTTGAAACTTTGATCCTTCCCTGGTCCTTCCCATGTCCAAACACCTGGAGTATTGTAAGGTTTTTGCCGAGAATGGACCACTCTCCACTCTACTTCACCCTTGTGTAACGTAGATTGATATAAAGGGGTTATCTTTGGTATACTTTATACTCCTCTAGGTCCTACAGGATGGCAAAGCCTAGAAGCCAAGATGTGTCTGTGACAATATGTTGACTGCCCATATAGCCCTTCATTTTCTGTTTATTGATGTGAAGTTATTTAATGCTCTTCTTGCTGGCTCGGGGGCCTGCCCCGGCACACAACTCCCACCTCTCAGGATACAAGGACAATAATATTGCCCTTATTTATAAGTAGGTGGTACAAGAGCTTTCTCTTTATTTGTTCATTATTTATTTATATATATATATGTATGTGTTTATTTCCTCTTGCTTTTGTCAATAACCATTGAAGCTGCTAGTCTATTCTTTACTGTTGTGATGGCATGCTAAACTGGCTGAACCTTAAGGCTTTGTTATCTGCAAAAGAAAGGCCAATATATATATATATATATATATATATATATATATATATATATAGTGAAATCTGGCAGCTTGAGAGAAGCATGCCACTGTATATAAATGGCATTTATGGAGTGCCAAGCTATAGCCGATGTGGATTGAAGAAATATCATGGATTGGAAGTTTTTTTTTTTTTATAGATTCAACCTATATCTATTGGACAGCAAGTGGATGCTCGGTGAGCCCCGAAGTATTTATTTCCAGGTTAAAGAGCATGTTTTAGCATTCAGAGTAAACTATTTCCACACTGCTGAAACAAACTATATATTATTGCATGTCTGGTTTTGTTAGCGGGTCAGGAGAACCATTTTTTTTTTATTTGCTGGCTGTCTTTCTCAATACTTGATGGATGAATGGAGTACAGGAAAGCACTGATACATGTGATTGAGAGCTGATGGCTAATGTAGCACCCCCCTGCCTATGTACGGCTGCTGGGGTCGCTGTTCTTAGATGACCATCAAAGATGTTCAGCTTTAGCTTCGCCAGTGGCAGCTTCTCAACCATCTTTATCAATGTGAGGTATGGGGGGAATAGTGAGCTATACACACAATAAGCTATGCCCTTGTTGTTTCTGTTGAATTGAAGTGCAATACAAGTCCTTTATACATCGAATCACCTTCAAGTAAGATGTCACATCTTTGTTGGCAAGTTGCATTGTAGCATTAATGGTCCCTTAAGTAACACTCCAGGTGGTTATAGCCAAGTGATAGGCATAGTCTCAAGTAGACTACTAGTAGATAACTATGATTTCTAATGGTTATCATCTGCTGGAGAGATAACCATGGATAAAACACTAAATAAGGTTTACACTACTTGTCAGCTTAAAATGTCCATCTTTGCACATAAAGACCATTCATTGAAGCCAAGATGAGTTTGAGGGGTGATAAGGCAAAGGGTAACCAAGCATATTCTTCTCCAGTAGCCTTGCGTACCACCAAGCCAGCTCTTCTTTTGTTTTTTCTTTTTTAAAATAAACAATGGCTTTGATGTAAAACGAACCAGGATTGCTAAAGTCAAGGCCAAAGACATATAATGCACTCTAACTGGCCGGAAATCCAAGAAGGCCCATCGACTTCTTCTCTGATGGATCCTTTGTTACTGAATGAGATCTTCTGGCCAGTAGGTACGGAATCTCAGCGTTTGTGCTTTTGTTTTTTTATTTTATGTATCCTCGCCAACTGTAACCAAATACCATTCTGATTCTGTCATTGAGAAAATAATGGGTGTCATTTATTTATTGCAATACCATGTAATATCGTCTTCTTCTGTTGGCTCTCTCTTTATTTCGTCACTGTGCAGGTACACAATAGTTCTGAGGTTCTACCAGGTGAATGTATTGCTCCCTAGCACTTCTCTGGTTGACAGTAATAAAGATGTGAATCTTTTTTTTTTTTCCCCCCTTCTCGTTTTTTGTTTACTGCGTTGCTAATAAACAGTGGCCTATGTTTGGCAGGAAAGAGGGAATCTGGGTCACAGCTGTTGCCGGCTTCAGGTCTCTGCCCAGCCAACAAGGATCAACAGATGGGAGATAGTTTTAATTACTTGTTGTGCACTCTTGCCCTCATCCGCTGCTACATGGCACAGACGCATTTTCTCTAAATCTTTGTGACAAGAGCTGGTAATATTTTCAGTGCCCAGAGTCGCGGTACCCCCATACTAATGCACATCTATTACATAAACATATACAGGCAAAACCATTATGTAAGGGGTATTAAGTGGTCTGAACTGGAAACATAAACCAATCGTAGGGGGGGAGAAACATTTTCTAACACCGTTTCTCTGAAATAGGGATTATTTATTCTGCTAAAGTACAGAAATAGATGAGAAAATACATCAGGGGACTGAAATACTTCTAAACGCCATTCTCTGGAGAGATGATTATAGTCAGGTACATTCTGTACAGTAAACAGCCAAGATTGTTGCTTCTTTCTCAGCAACAGGAGAGTGTTGCCCATGGAAAAAAAAATATAAAGGATGGGGCCTTCCTGGAAGCTTGTGACCAAACAGAAGAAGAAAGAAGCAAGTACAAAGGAATGCCCAGCTATAAATGTGTTTTGCAGACAGAATTCAGGTTTGTTAGTGTCACACACGTGTTGTGTTTATTTTAGGAGTAAGGCAAAGGAGAGGTTTAACTTACCCGCAGGAAAAAGGATATCTGCTGTGAGTGCAACAGAACCACATTATTCTGTGTCACGTGGTACCAAACAGATAAATTAGGTGGCTTAATTGAGTTACTGAAATTGGAAGTTGATTTTAGATATAAAAATATATCCCATAAACTGTTTGCATAAAAAATATACTATTTTAGTAGTATGTGCCACTGGATAAACCTAAATAGAATTTTTTTTTAGAATTAGGGGCCGCCCCCTGGGATCATAGGATTCACAGTGCACACAAACAAGCCAAGGCACGCATACATGCTAGGCCCCATCAGCCTATGAATGGACAGAGTTCTGAAGCCTTTTGCTTCCACATTCCTTCCTGTTACAGTCAGAGCTGCATTATTTCCTGTCAGCTGATCTCTGAGGGAACACACAGCTCATTTGAAAATGGTGGCTTAAGGGAAGTACATTACAAGATATTAGCAGTTTTACAATCTACCCTCACATTATTGGTGATTGGAAGCCTCTTGCAAACTAGCCCTTTTAAAGCCAAACCCATCAAGCTGCCAACTGATTGATTCATACAATAACAATATAAAATCACCACTGGTTTATGGTGTTATTGCTGGGTCATGCATGTAAGGAACTTTCAAAAGAACAATGAGACAATTGAGGGGAAAGACACATACATATACTGTTTTTTGACGCACGGGCAAAGTAGGTGCATGGTACAAACCTCCTGATTGAATGGGCAAGATGTACGCAGATCTAAAGATCCAGCAGTGGCAAGTATAAAGCAGCACTGGCCAGTAATTATTGAATAGTCACATATGGAACCAGTTGACAGATATGGGCTCTATGGTGGAGGAGCAAAAATGAAGGTGTTGCTCATGAAAGCCAAGCTTGAAGCCCACCTGAAGTACGATATAGATTGAAAAGTGCTTTTAGAGGAAAATAATACTGTTTTTCAGTCCTATAAGAGTGTGTGCAGGATAATAGGGACCACCCTATAAGGCAGAACAGTAAAATTCTTCCTTTTATGGCTGTAGGACCACAAATACCTCAGTCAAGGAAAGTGAATGGAAATTCTCTTTGATATAAACCCCCCCCCCCCCCTTCAATTACATAAATATCTTTTGGGATCTGAGCAAACTATATACTTCAGAATGTTACTTCAGCCATAAAATGTGCGGAATTCACTCTGCTAGCCTGGTCCCATCTCCCCATGATTAATGATACATATACAGTACATACCTGCCCAGGGCTGGTCTTGTTAAAATGATATCTTTGCCATGATTGCTTTATCACGGAGGCACTTTATTTGGATTAGTAAGCGCCAAAGAATGAGCCTTAGGAATCTGCAATAGTCGTTGGGTGGTATTCACCTCTGTGGTCTCCATTACCGTAGCCTGGATTCAGCAGTTTAATGGCTCCATTAAAAAAAAGGGCTCATTGAGCAATGCTAGAGGCACCCAGTGCCTTGTGTCCCCTGACACATCTGAATGATGGGGTGTTCCATAGGGATACCCATACTTTGTAGTTTGCACCTTAACAAATGAATACTACAGACGCAGTGTTGCAGATGGCCTCTCGCTAACATTCATTCAATGGTTCTTGGCCATTCTCCTCACCTCCCTGCTATTAGGACACGGATAAGAATTTGCCATCTGTCAGGTTTCACCTCCTCAGTCTGTTTTTCTATCTATTACACTTAACTCCAGCTTTATAAACAGTCACCCTGCTTCCCTGATAACCAGTTGCTGGTCGGCCAAGATCTGTTGCACTCATTCACTATTCCCAATTAGTAGGGAAGCTTTTTTCTGTCTGTGGTCTTGTGGGCTCCGAAATCCTAGAACTCCCCATCACTCTCCAGATGACAAATGACAATAGATGAGCCAACAGTCACCAATGTAAAGTTCCAATAGTGCACACTAGACCAAAACATCCTCATGTTAGTAGAATATTCTGGTAGGAAATATATTCTGGGCGGGAGTAGCTCTGGTTACTATTTACAATGCCTCTCCATTACACCCTGTTGATGTGGATTTGTCTTTCACTCTCAATATGGGGCCAAGCACGCCAGCATAGCAATTCTACAGGCTGTAAGCAGCCTAGATATCCCGCCTATAGGATCTATAGCTATCTAACAATGCTTGTGCAGCACAGCTTAGTTCCTTCACTTGGGAAATGCCACTACGTACAGGGTCGACGGAACACCAGGAGAAATCCTGTTGGGGCCCATGCCCTCATCTGGACACCATCCTAGGCCGGTGACTGGAAGTTCACATCACCCTGCAGAAACAGCAAAAGAAGGTAATTGCTAAGGGCAGGGGTTCTCAAGAGGGGGGTGGGGATCTCTATGGCTGGGGTGGTGGGTCCTTGGGGGTATCACAGTGCAACACTGACTATATGTAAGTGCAAATTATTGCCTATATGACTGCCCCACCCCTCATAGATACATCCCTGCTCAATATAAACAGTAGCGTTGTACTGGCTGCCATGAAATATGTGCAACCCACAGGTTGGCGGTTTGGGGCCAATGCAACACTTTTCTATCAGATCCTTTCTGCCCATGATGACAGCTTTCCCCAATATTAAGGCAGTCTGATGGGCATCTTTTATTTTTATTCTTGCCTGATGGCTGGGTCAGGTACGAGTGTAAAATCAATTATGGGTATGGTTGCCACCTTTTTTTCCCATCAATAATACCAGCCTTCGGGTTGGGGTTTTGACGTCTTTTTGGGGTGGGGCTATGATGTAAGGGGCTGGTAAATGGGTGGGCCCAGCAAGGGAAAGATGGTGGGGTTGGGAAATGGGCAGGGTTATAGGCTGAGGGTGGCCTGTGGTTATAAAGGGTTATCAGCGGCAGAGAAGGTTAGGGATGGGAGGCATTTATAGGGCATTACAAATTTGCCAGCGAGTACATTGCCAGTAAATTTGTAATAGCTATACTGGTCCTAGTTGGTGCTTTACTGGCTAGGCTGGTCAAATACTGGCTAGGTGATACTCTAATGATGGCCCGGAGTGGGGTGTCCAGGTTGGCTTAGGGAAGATTAGGGCCTAACAGGCAGCGGTGCATTTATGGGGCAAGTGCAGATCTCTGCACAGAAGGCTATGGCCATTCAGCCAAGTGCAGGGCAAGGCGCAAGTGTATCCCGTCCATCAAGCCCCTTCCCCATATGGAAGCTGAGCATGATGTAAGCAAGCTGGGTATAGCGTGCACACTAAATTTAACTCTCAATCAGTTTGGGAATGCAGTTGCTCATAGGAGTGTTCAGTGCACTGATCCAGATGGTGACTTCATACCCTGTTGGCAGGCAATGTTATTTTCTCAGTGCCCTTCACATTTAAAGCAATAGCTGAGGACTAATAAACACAGGGTTGACTGGGGGCTGAAACTGCTGCTGCAGTAAAATAAGATTGGTTGAAGCAAATCGTTATTTGTGGTGTGTTATTTAATAGCAATACATTCTGTGAAGGTGAACTCCCCTTTCAACAACTTCTGGTGGTTACAAAATAGTAAAATGTATTGAATTTGATCAAATTTACCCAGTTTTTATAATTGAACTATTTAGAAAACCCCTATTTGTTTTTCTGACCTTTAATTCAAACAATTGGGATGTTTTTATGATGCTCTCTATGCTGACGGGGAAAACATGTATTTTGGCTAGGAACTGATCTATGAAATGGTATCATTCTATTCGCCCATGATTCATTGCTTGTGGGGAATTCACATAAAATCCTGGGTATTCCCATATTGTCACTCCTGAGTCATGGCACTAGGAACTGGGTCATAGGAGAGAAGGGATCCATAGTCATGAATGTATGGCAGTGAGATATAAGTGGCATTCATTGAGCCTTGGAGACAATGGGGGATATAGGTAAGGATGCCTGTGGGAAAGATATGTGTGAGTCTAACCCAGGGGTGCTGCTGCCATGGGGCGAGTTGAGTTGAGGGGCAGTGCCCCTGGATGGCAAGAAGCCACTTCCAGTAACTTTATGAGCCGAATTTCCATTTTTTAAACTGGCTCTTCTAGTGCAGGGAGCGCCCTCTCTGGCGCTGTAAAGCTTAAGCTTGGGGGGCAAAGGGGGGCAGCACCATGAAAACCACCTCAGGCGGCATTAGGGCCAGAAACGCTCCTGGACTAACCAGGTGCTCCCAACTCACACAACTTATTTCTATCCACTAGGATGTGCTTAGTAATACTTATCACCTAAAATTATTTCCTGATGTGCAGCTAACAAAGTCTGTGCTTCGGATGAGAGAAACAATAGTATTTTCTAAGGAAAACCCCTATCAAGCGTTCTTGCACCCCCATATCGGGAGGGCGCTCCTGCTGCGGGCAGCCAAGCCGGCACAACTTGCTCATTATGCCCATGAGTGGGACGTATATCAGTCAGCGCATTCCATTATGTCTTCCTCACCAGAAGTCCATCAAAGTGGGAATATTTGGGTACCAATCTGGTTGACAAACTACCAGTATAACTTGTTTTCCTTGATATTTGCTGCATGAATAAGATGTGATTCATGAGTTTACAGCTTAATGCATTCAATTCATTTCTATGGAATTTTCAGAAGCGTATTTATAAACGGATGAAATTTAGAGTTCACCATTTGATAAATGTGCTAAAAATCCCATAGAAAGGAATAGAATGTGGGTGAGTTTTTTTTCTGTACAGGAATGGGATCCGTTATCCAGAAACCCAATATCCAGAAACTTCCAAATTACAGAAATACCCTTGGTCCCGAGCATTATGGATAACAGGTCCTATACCTGTACTAAGCTCTAAGGGCTCTGGCACATGGGGAGATTAGTCACCCGCAACAAATCTCCTGTGTCGCGGACGACTAATCTCCCCAAAATGCCATCTCACCAGAGAGAATCGCGGCGCCGCGTATGCCATCCCACCGGCGGTTTACATTGTCGCTGGTGGGATGGCATTTCGGGGAGATAAGTCGTCCGCGACACAGGAGATTTGTTGCGGGCGACTAATCTCCCCATGTGCCAGAGCCCTCTATCTCAATCTTACTAATTGTTTCAATTCGAAATGAATTGAACGCATTAAGCTGTAAACTCATGAATCACATCTTATTCATGCAGCAAATATCAAGGAAAACAAGTTATACTGGTAGTTTGTCAACCAGATTGGTACCCAAATATTCCCACTTTGATGGACTTCGGGTGAGGAAGACATAATGGAATGCGCTGACTGATATACGTCCCACTCATGGGCATAATGAGCAAGTTGTGCCGGCTTGGCTGCCCGCAGCAGGAGCGCCCTCCCGATATGGGGGTGCAAGAACGCTTGATAGGGGTTTTCCTTAGAAAAATACTATTGTTTCTCTCATCCGAAGCACAGACTTTGTTAGCTGCACATCAGGAAATAATTTTAGGTGATAAGTATTACTAAGCACATCCTAGTGGATAGAAATAAGTTGTGTGAGTTGGGAGCACCTGGTTAGTCCAGGAGCCTTTCTGGCCCTAATGCCGCCTGAGGTGGTTTTCATGGTGCCGCCCCCCTTTGCCCCCCATGCTTAACCTTTACAGCGCCAGAGAGGGCGCTCCCTGCACTAGAAGAGCCAGTTTAAAAAATGGAAATTTGGCTCATAAAGTTACTGGAAGTGGCTTCTTGCCATCCAGGGGCACTGCCCCTCAACTCAACTCGCCCCATGGCAGCAGCACCCCTGGGTACATCTCATCACCTTAGTACAGGTATAGGTATAGGACCTGTTATCCAGAATGCTCGGGACCAAGAGTATTTCGGATAACAGGTCTTTCTATAATTTGGAAGTTTCTGGATATTGGGTTTCTGGATAACGGATCCCATGTGCCAGAGCCCTAAACTCACATTTTGATAAATCTGCCCCTTACTGTTTGTGCTATCCCCCACCCCCAATGAGACTACTTACGAAACTTTCTCCCATATATAAGAACTAGGCCTGTGCCCAGCACCCATTCCCATGACTGGTGAGAAATACATGACTAACTGGACAAACATATCCACAGTTTATGTGACAAATCCCCCGTGGCCCAGTCGCTATGCATTCCTGTTGGAGCTGAGAGAGGAAGAGATGGGCAGCAGCCTCAGGTTATTTCCCTGCCCGACGCAGCAGGACCCTGATTTCCACTCATTCATCCTATTGTTCCGCCAGCAGCCGCTGAATGGATGAGAAACACGGGCTGCTGGATTTGTATGAAGCCATATTTCTAGCCAGGAACATTCATTCTGCTTCTTACAAATATTATTAGCACCTCAGAACAAAGGATCGACTAAGAGCCCAGGGGGGTTTATGACACACAATGGCTCCGCTGTTCTAACCCACTGCTGCCCAACTTCTACCATGTTTTGGGCATCAGCTTATATTAAAATTGTGATGTTTTAAAAAAAAAAAAGTCTACAGTGGCATAACTTGGCCCCCATAAATAAAAATCTTCAGAGGGGGGCCTGGTGCCACCAGTTTACTCCTCCCCACCCCCCTCCTGGCCCTCTCGTACCGCACCTCCTGGGCCCGACCGTGCTGCTATAGTTAAAGGTAAGAAAGGGGCCAGGAGGGGGGACTACAGTACAGCACACCCTGCGTGCCCCCCAGGGTCAGAACTGGGGGGTGCATGGCCCCCGCAGACCATGTCCCCTAACCCCCCATCGCAGGGCCTCCCCTGAGCACAAGGGAAGAACGGTTGGGCAGGGGGAGCGCCGCAAGGGTCGGATCTGGTCTGCCGAGGCCCACCGGGATTTTTCCCAGTCCGACCCTGGTACCCCCCCACGACCACAGGGTCTGCTGTATACATAGTTACCCCACTGCAACCCTAGCCTACCCTATCAAAGGGGTTGTTCACCTTTAAATTTGATAACAGTGTGCTGTTCTGAGATAAGGTGCAGTTGGTCTTCATTTTTTTTCATTGCAATCCTCCGGTTGCAATAAGTATAATGTACACATACTCTGATTTTGGTGGGCAGAAGCAATGAATATATGCCAAGTTTAACGCATAGTTGACAATCTGTGGATTCAGGCAAGTGCCAGAGGGGTTGCTGTAAGGTGCCATAGGCAGTCACTATTTATTGGGCTGGTGGGGGCTGTTTGGGTCTCTGTGTTCTTGAAATGGCAGGGCCTAATTTAAATCCCAGGTTACCCTAGGTTAGGAGGCACCCTGTGCCTTTAAATGTGCCTATTGCTTTTGATCACATAGATGTTTTGCCTGCTGCCTGGAATGTACGTTGCAGTTGCACAATATTCCCATACATACATACACACACACACACACACATACATACATACACAAACACACACACATGCAGTTATTACTAACAAACTGAGATGTGTGCAGATAAATGCGTATGCCTTATACATTGCCAGGAGCAGGCAAAGAAGTTACCTCTATAGCTGCCCGGGGAGAATGTAGAATATTATTTACATTTGCAGAGGTAGTTGCTTTGCCTGCCTGAGTGTATATGAGTAATTGGCATACAAATGAAATGCTTGAAATAAAAAGGGCCCTTGATTGCCTCCTAGTGGTGAATGGCAGCATGACAGTGTGGGATAATCAGTATATATCACAGGGCCTGTTCCAAAGATTGATGTAACATAGATGTTTGTGGCTTTAAATTCCTGCCTGCGCCCGCTGGAAATTGTTTACTCACTGTTTGATAACGTCTAGATAGCACAGCCTGACCGATGATGTCAGGGGCTCCATGGCGCTGGCAGTTACTTCCCCTTACCCTTGTGACTGTCACATTGATTATAGGCAGCCAACGCAATACACACTTAACTCTGTCGCTACCACAGCCTCTCTGAAATAATTGTATGATTCTATCTTATTATTCTCGATCGCTGATTCTCAATGATTAAAGGGCAACTTCAACCAAAAACTCTTGTTTTCTGCTTAATGAAAGATGATTCTATTACAAATGACTTTCCGAACGTCATTCATTTAACATTATCAATGATTTTAAAGTCAACGTGATTTCTAAACGTGATTGATATTGAAAGCAGTACTGCCTTTGTATATTCTCTGCACTACTGGCTCTTAATCCAGAAACTATGTAGCAGAAGCCAGCTGAGAAACAGATCTGAAGGGGAACTAACCTGCTACAATGTTTCAGGAGTCACAACGATAAACAAACACTAAAAATGTGTAGTGAATATTTGTATGTATGTATAACTTTATTAAGCAGCGCTGTACAATCATATATATATATTGGAAAGCAACTGAGAATTACATTTTCTTTCATTCTGCTTTTTTGGAGGAGCTATCTGGAACTGTGGTTATTTTTATTGACCTAATTCTCCCACAAGATAAACTGATTGTGGTTCTGTTGATGACAACTCACCCCTTTAAAGTCAGGCACATGTAAACTCTGCATGCTAAATGTCTAGATGCATAGAACCAGCACAGTGATGTGGGTTTTGGGGTTAAGTGGAATTAAGAAATGGAGTTAAAAAGGGACTGGGTGTTTGGAGGCAACAAGTAGGAGGGCCCAAATTCTGTGGGGAAATGAAATTCCTTCAGAGTGACAAAGATGCAGCCTGTTAATACCCCCCCCCCCCCTCTTAAATGGCTGGATCACTTTTTATTCCTTTAGATCCCATTGGGGTTCTTACACACCTTTATTCGTGGTTCTATAAATGCATGTGTTCTGGTTGCTAAGGGTACTGCCACAGGGGGCTTATTCTCAGCCTGGGGATAAACGCTGGCCTAATATCAGTCCCCAACTCTAGCTTCGGCGGGGGTTCCATGGGGAGGGCCCTGGGGCGGCAGCCCTGGTGGGCCCTGCACCCCCCAGTCTGACCCTGGGGGCAGGCACAGGGTAAGGCTGCACTGCTTGTTGTAGATAAGGCTTTAGATTTGTTATCCATATTTTTTCATCTCAGTCTTTCTGCTCAGAAATCTAATATTCACCTTTCACCTCTATGGAAAAAATAACTAAAACCCTTAATAACAATAATTATAACAAAATACACCAGAACAGTATAACATGTATAATAATAATAATAATAAGACTAATTGCAAATTGTCTCACAGTGTCATCACCTTAATCATCATTCCCATCAAGCCCAGACTGGCAATCTGAGGGTTGTGGCAAATGCCAGAGGGGCTGCTGTAAGATGCCACAGACAGTCACTATTTATTGGGCTGGTGGGGGCTGTTTGGGCCTCTGGGTACTGGGAATGCCAGAGGGGCTGCTGTAAGGTGCCATAGACAGTCACTATTTATTGGGCTGGTGGGGGGCTGTTTGGGCCTCTGTGTACTGGGAATGCCAGAGGGGCTGCTGTAAGGTGCCATAGACAGTCACTATTTATTGGGCCGGTGGGGGGGGGGGGCTGTTTGGGCCTCTGGGTACTGGGAATGCCAGAGGGGCTGCTGTAAGATGCCATAGAAAGTCACTATTTATTGGGCTGGGGGGGGCTGTTTGGGCCTCTGTGTACTGGGAATGCCAGAGGGGCTGCTGTAAGGTGCCATAGAAAGTCACTATTTGTTGGGCCGGTGGGGGGGGGGGGGGGGCTGTTTGGGCCTCTGGGTACTGAGAATGCCAGAGGGGCTGCTGTAAGATGCCATAGAAAGTCACTATTTATTGGGCTGGGGGGGGGAGCTGTTAGGGCCTCTGGGTACTGGGAATGCCAGAGGGGCTGTAAGGTGCCATAGAAAGTCACTATTTATTGGGCCGGTGGGGGGGGGGGGGGGGGGGGGGGGCTGTTTGGGCCTCTGGGTACTGGGAATGCCAGAGGGGCTGCTGTAAGGTGCCATAGACAGTCACTATTTATTGGGCTGGTGGGGGGGCTGTTTGGGCCTCTGGGTACTGGGAATGCCAGAGGGGCTGCTGTAAGGTGCCATAGACAGTCACTATTTATTGGGCTGGTGGGGGGGCTGTTTGTGCCTCTGGGTACTGGGAATGCCAGAGGGGCTGCTGTAAGATGCCATAGAAAGTCACTATTTATTGGGCCGGTGGGGGGGCTGTTTGGGCCTCTGTGTACTGGGAATGCCAGAGGGGCTGCTGTAAGATGCCATAGAAAGTCACTATTTATTGGGCCGGTGGGGGGGCTGTTTGGGCCTCTGGGTACAGTCACAGTCTGCTTCCAGTCTAACAATTGAGATCTGGTACTCATAACAATAACGTTTGAATCAAATATTTATTTTTGTATTAAATATGGGGTTAATTCACCTTTAAGAACCATGTCAGCCGTTTGTCACTTTCCTATATATAATATAATGCATTGTCTGCGTCCCCCTATGTTATTGTCTCATCCCCTCCATGTCACCTTTCTCCTCCCTCAGGGTCCCAGTCCCTCCCCCACCGCAGGCAATTTTTTTAAAAAAAGGGCGCAACCCTAATGAGGGAATATTAGGCCTATTATAATTATGGGATTATCTCACCTCAAATTATCATATTTATGTTTCGAATGCTTTACTTTAAAATTCATTTTCAGCTACAAACATCATTAAATTAGTTTTGTGCCACAGAATCACTACAGCATTATGCCCTTTTACAGTTGCCCTTTTAAGAGTCTCTGTTCTTTGTTCATGTTTATTGCTATGCAGCACAGTGGACATTAGAGGGCGCCCTATGCCGCAGGCCAGACAGTACCCTCTGCACTAGGGATGGTGCAGCCATGTGGGGCAGAGATAGCAGCTTTACATCTTGTTTACTAAATCCTACAATCAAATCCTTTTGTGTGGGAGGGTTTGACACTTTATAGAAGCAATTAAAACAGTGATAAGAAAGACCAGCACATGGACTCCAATTAAAACCTGCATGTTATTGGTTAATGGATATGCTTGCTTCTTATTGAATCAGTAGTTTGACTGACAGAATTGGTATTTTATCAGTTTTGTGGCACCCAGTATTTTGTTGATTGCACAAATTCTGTGCTATAGAATCTTCCTTTTTGTCACAAGCATCTATTTTGTCATAAAAAATATAGCTTGGCATAATACAATATTATATATTCTGTCCAAGTTTTGCTTTACATAATTCATTCTGAATGTAACGTTACACATTACTGGTTCTGCTGTATGGATTGTATACATTTGTGAGTCAGAATTCTTGTTAAATTTTACAGAATGGAGTTTGTAGTATAATGATATCCTTTTGTGCGCAAAATTTATTTTATTCCCATGCCTTTTTCCACATTTTTTACCAGTGTATATAACCACCCATTTATTCTGTGTACTGGGGATTGTTTTTTGTATATAGAATGTATTTTTGTAGATAAAATGTACTTGCAACAAACGGCACCACATACTATGACACCGGATAAAAACAGGGGCAGTCAAAAAGGCCCAACCCACCTATTAGCTATTGCCATAGAGGTGTATGGAAATTGCTTTGCCTAAAGAAGATTTGGCAAGGTCGCCAAACAAGTAAATCTTTCTCCAAAATGCCCACCTTGGCTGGGCAAATTCAGGATAATTTGATTGATGGGTATAAGAGCTGTTGGACGAGGACTGCATCAGCATCAATGGGGTCCCCAATTTGATGAGAAAATTAAACCTGCCCAATTTTCAGCCAGATATTTCACTGAAAGAATCCTCACTGGACCCAGAGAACCTGGCCAACTCCAGACCAATCTCAAACCTTCCCTTTCTAGGAAAAGTAAAGGAAAAGCCCAGTCGCCACCCAGTTGGAAGACAGACTCTTAATCAACAAGATTAGAAATCGCACTGGTCCGTATACTAAATGACCTGTTAATGACTAAAGACAAGGGAGTGTTCTCCATCCTAATCCTTCTTGATCTCTCTGTTGCGTTTGACACTGTGGACCAGGGGTCCCCAACCTTTTTTACCCCTGAACAACATTTCAGTGAAAAAAAAGCTGGGGAGCAACAGAAGCACAAAAACTTTCCTAGTAGGTGACCAATAAGGATTGGTTAATTAGTAGCCCAATGTGGACTGGTAGACTACTAGAGGCTCTGTTTGGTAGTACAAATGGTCTTTATGCCTCAAAAACATGGCTCCAAGTCAGAAATTCAAAAATGGGCACCAACTATGAGGCCACTGGGAGCAACATCAAAGGGGTTGGGGAGCAACATGTTGCCCCTGAGCCACTGGTTGGGGATCGCTGCTGTAGACCATAACATCTTAATAGAACGATTAAAAACATTTTGTGGTGCAGAAGGTACAGTCCTAAACTGGTTCAAATCCTTTTTGTCAGGCAGGTCACAAACGGTAACAGTTGGATTATACAATTCATACATTTTATTCCCATTACCTTATTGTGTTCCACAGGGCTCAATCTTATCTCTAACCATATATATACTGCCACTTGGAAATATTATTAAGCACCATGGCCTTAATTACCATTGCTATGCAGATGATACCCAACTGTACCTGTTCTTTAAACCGGACAACAGGGATCCTGTATCCACAATCAATCTGTGCTCAGCTGATCTGCAAGTGTGGATTAACTGGAACTGGTTTAAACTAAACCCAAACATGATTTGTCATTGGAGATCAAAGGCTGATAACAAGATGGCAGGGAGCACAATCAGTGGATTTAAAGCTTGGGGTAAATCTGGATTTGTCAGGGCAGGTACGCAGCCTGGGTGTGATTCTATTTAGTGATCTCTCCCTCCAACATCAGGGGTCAGCGACCATCAGATCAGCATTCTTCCATTTCAGGAACAATGCAAGAATAAAACATCTAATTCCAGCAGAGGACATGCCAAAATGAATCCATGCTTTTGTATCCTCAAGACTGGCAGCACCCTGAGGCCGCCCCATTCTACGCCAAATCCCCCCTCTGCATTCACAACACCCACATGCCCGAACATTTAAACTCCCATACAGAGCAGTGGGGAGAGGTCCCCATTGGGAGCAAAATGTCAAAATTTCGCTAAATTTCACAAATCCAGGCCTGAAGACTGCCTTACTGATATGCTCTGTATTATAGTCTTCCAGAAAAAGATCTTCACCAATTCCGGTTGGTACAAAATGCAGCAGCCAGGCTACTTACCACATTGCCAATGTCACATAACCCCAGTCCTACACTCCCTACACTGGCTTCCAATTAAATGGAGGATTCTGTTACTTATTGCCTTTAGATCTCTAAATAATCAAGGCCCAGTTTATCTGGAAGAACTTCTGATGCACCACGTACCCTCCCTTCCCCTTCGTTCTTCAGACTCAGGAGTGCCAAGAGCAGCACTAAAATCCTTTGGAGAGCTGCTGAACATAAAGCTTAATAACTGAAAAAACACAAAAAATGAAGCATATTGTCTCAGAAAATCAATGACTAAATCATACTAAAAGTTAATTTTAATGGTGGACTATGTTAAAAGTGAACTACCCCTTTAATTATCTAGTTGTTATTTATGTGTTTGACTGTGAGCTATAAAACTGAACCAATTGCGAAAAAAACCTGTTTGGTTTGATAAGGAAAAATGCCTTATTAACTGTAATGATCCAGCAACTCCCACAGCCTAAAGTAATAAAGGGGCCTGTATATCTAGTTTCTCTTCCCTGGATTTGTCTAGGCTGGGAAACACTGTGCAATAATAAGCTTATCCTTTCTCTAATGCAGGATAACGGTGGGCAACATTCACCCCTCCAAATTTTATTGCTTCCAGACTGCTTAATAGCTTCATTTATCTCTTGGATCTGTAATCCAGAAACCTGTTACCCAGAAAGCTCCAAGTTACAGGAAGGCCATCTGCAGGGTAGGAGTCAATTCACAACAGATGAAACTAAAAAACCACATACAGTGATATACGCTATCTGTATCTTATCTCACATTAGTATAAGGGCTTTGGTACACGGGGAGATTAGTCGCCCACGGCAAAACTCCCTGCTCGCGGGCGACTAATCTCCCCGAGTTGCCTTCCCCCTGCCATCCCACCTCGCGAGTCTTTTTCGGCGATTTGCGCGAAATCGCGCTGCCGCGTCTGCCATCCCGCCGGCGACTTACATGTTCGCCGGTGGGATGGCAGGGGGAAGGCAACTCGGGGAGATTAGTCGCCCGCGAGCAGGGAGTTTTGCCGCAGGCGACTAATCTCCCCGTGTACCAGAGCCCTAAGGGGTAGTTCATAGAATATTATAGAATGTCCTATTCCTTGCAATTTTGCAACTGGTCTTCATTATTTTTATATATATATATATATATATATAAAAATAATTTATTAATTATGTGCCTCCCTCTTCTGCCTCTTTCTAGCTTTAAATGCCACTGACCCAAAAACTATTGCTCTGTGAGGCTACAGTTTTATTGTTAATGTTACTTTTTATAATGTATCTTCCTAGTCAGTCCCTCTCCTATTCATATTCCAGTTCTTTTAATAAAGTTATTGAAATTTTTTAAATTAATTTCCTTTTTCTGTGTAATAATAAAACAGTACATGTACTTGATCCCAACTAAGATATAACTACCCCTTATTGGGGCAGAACAGCCCTATTGGGTTTATTTAATGGTTAAATGATTCCCTTTTCTCTGTAATAATAAAACAGTACCTGTACTTGATCCCAACTAAGATATAATTACCCCTTATTGGGCGCAGAACAGCCCTATTGGGTTTATTTAATGGTTAAATGATTCCCTTTTCTCTGTAATAATAAAACAGTACCTGTACTTGATCCCAACTAAGATATAATTACCCCTTATTGGAGGCAGAACAGCCCTATTGGGTTTATTTAATGGTTAAATGATTCCCTTTTCTCTGTAATAATAAAACTGTACCTGTACTTGATCCCAACTAAGATATAATTACCCCTTATTGGGGGCAGAACAGCCCTATTGGGTTTATTTCATGGTTAAATGATTCCCTTTTCTCTGTAATAATAAAACAGTACCTGTACTTGATCCCAACTAAGATATAATTACCCCTTATTGGGGGCAGAACAGCCCTATTGGGTTTATTTAATGGTTAAATGATTCCCTTTTCTCTGTAATAATAAAACAGTACCTGTACTCGATCCCAACTAAGATATAATTAATCCTTATTGGGGGCAGAACAGCCCTATTGGGTTTATTTAATGGTTAAATGATTCCCTTTTCTCTGTAATAATAAAACAGTACCTGTACTTGACCCCAACTAAGATATAATTACCCCTTATTGGGGCAGAACAGCCCTATTGGGTTTATTTCATGGTTAAATGATTCCCTTTTCTCTGTAATAATAAAACAGTACCTGTACTTGATCCCAACTAAGATATAATTACCCCTTATTGGGGCAGAACAGCCCTATTGGGTTTATTTAATGGTTAAATGATTCCCTTTTCTCTGTAATAATAAAACAGTACCTGTACTTGATCCCAACTAAGATATAATTACCCCTTATTGGGGCAGAACAGCCCTATTGGGTTTATTTAATGGTTAAATGATTCCCTTTTCTCTGTAATAATAAAACAGTACCTGTACTTGATCCCAACTAAGATATAATTACCCCTTATTGGGGGCGGAACAGCCCTATTGGGTTAAATTCTAGTTGATGAGTTCTTTTTTTTTGCATTTACAGAAAGTGCAGAAGGAATGTGGTTAATGCGGTGCATCTGCACTCCATTACATAATAAAGTCAGCACAATGTCACAGGTCTAGTCGATTCGGCACAGTCACTTATTACAAGGAAAAGCACTGTTAGAAATATTTGTGGAACCTTAAAAATGTGCTTGTAAAGGTTCATACCTGTGAATAATGAAACCCTGTGAGAAACAAAGAGTAAGGTGTAAAAAGTATTTATTACATGACACTAACCCTATACAGGTATTGCTTTATATAATACTGTATACATTTATATATCTGTTTATGGGCATTTCAAAGTGTCTTTCTTCCCTCCCCAGTGGCGCTACAGCTTATGCACAGCCTTGACCTGCTCTTATAGCTTTTTTTTTTTTTTTAATGATTACGTTTCTGTGATGGGTTTTTTAGTCCCTTGTACAACTATTTGGGGGTTTATTCCCCCTCACAGTTCCCCTAAAAGCTGCCTCTTGTGTCGGGATGTAGGTGGCCTATTAATGAATCTTATGAAAAAGGAATTATATATATATATATATATATATATATATATATACAGTGGAGGAAATAATTATTTGACCCCTCACTGATTTTGTAAGTTTGTCCAATGACAAAGAAATGAAAAGTCTCAGAACAGTATCATTTCAATGGTAGGTTTATTTTAACAGTGGCAGATAGCACATCAAAAGGAAAATCGAAAAAATAACTTTAAATAAAAGATAGCAACTGATTTGCATTTCATTGAGTGAAATAAGTTTTTGAACCCTCTAACAAAAAAAGACTTAATACTTAGTGAAAAAACCCTTGTTTGCAAGCACAGAGGTCAAACGTTTCTTGTAATTGATGACCAAGTTTGCGCACATTTTAGGAGGAATGTTGGTCCCACTCCTCTTTGCAGATCATCTCTAAATCCCTAAGGTTTCGAGGCTGTCTCTGTGCAACTCTGAGCTTGAGCTCCCTCCATAGGTTTTCTATTGGATTAAGGTCCGGAGACTGACTAGGCCACTCCATGACCTTAATGTGCTTCTTCTTGAGCCACTCCTTTGTTGCCTTTGCTGTATGTTTTGGGTCATTGTCGTGCTGGAACACCCATCCACGACCCATTTTCAGTTTCCTGGCAGAGGGAAGGAGGTTGTCGTTCAGGATTTCACGATACATGGCTCCGTCCATTTTCCCGTTAATGCGAATAAGTTGTCCTGTGCCCTTAGCAGAAAAACACCCCCAAAGCAAAATGTTTCCACCCCCATGCTTGACGGTGGGGACGGTGTTTTGGGGGTCATAGGCAGCATTTTTCTTCCTCCAAACACAGCAAGTTGAGTTAATGCCAAAGAGCTCTATTTTGGTCTCATCAGACCACAGCACCTTCTCCCAGTCACTCACAGAATCATTCAGGTGTTCATTGGCAAACTTCAGACGGGCCTGCACATGTGCCTTCTTGAGCAGGGGGACCTTGTGAGCCCTGCAGGATTTTAATCCATTGCGGTGTAATGTGTTTCCAATGGTTTTCTTGGTGACAGTGGTCCCTGCTAATTTGAGGTCATTAACTAACTCCTCCCGTGTAGTTCTAGGATGCTTTTTCACCTTTCTCAGAATCATTGACACCCCACGAGGTGAGATCTTGCGTGGAGCCCCAGAGCGAGGTCGATTGATGGTCATTTTGTGCTCCTTCCATTTTCGAACAATCGCACCAACAGTTGTCACCTTCTCTCCCAGCTTCTTGCTAATGGTTTTGTAGCCCATTCCAGCCTTGTGCAGGTCTACAATTTTGTCTCTGACATCCTTGGACAGCTCTTTGGTCTTTCCCATGTTGGAGAGTTTGGAGTCTGCTTGATTGATTGATTCTGTGGACAGGTGTCTTTTATACAGGTGACTAGTTAAGACAGGTGTCCTTAATGAGGTTGACTAATTGAGTAGAAGTGTCTAACCACTCTGTGGGAGCCAGAACTCTTAATGGTTGGTAGGGGTTCAAAAACTTATTTCACTCAATGAAATGCAAATCAGTTGCTATCTTTTATTTAAAGTTATTTTTTCGATTTTCCTTTTGATGTGCTATCTGCCACTGTTAAAATAAACCTACCATTGAAATGATACTGTTCTGAGACTTTTCATTTCTTTGTCATTGGACAAACTTACAAAATCAGTGAGGGGTCAAATAATTATTTCCTCCACTGTATATACATTCTATATATATATATTCTATATATATATATATAATCATTGAAGATAGTAGGTATCCTGTTAACATCAGGCTTTGTGTCACTATTACCTTAGTTTCTTTAAATCTCCAAAGATACTTGCTTGGGTCCCCTTCTGATGAATCATGGCTGGGAGCAGACGCATGAGTGGCAGATCAGAAGACACAGACTAATCTTTCCCTAGGGGCATTGCTTAGTACTGAAGGAATGCTGGGTTGTCAGCCTTCATTGAATGTATGTTTCTATTATTGTGCATACTAAGCTTTAATATTTCCCATGGAATTCCTTCCTTGGTTTCTTGGTTGAACCAAAGACTTTATTTAGATAGAGGGCATAGTGGCATTCTCCAAGAAACTTCTAGGTAGACTTTAGCCTCCTATAAGAATGTTTATTTTTTTTTTACTCATCAGCTAGTGCTAACAATTGTCCACTTTGAGAGGCAAGGGGTTATAGGAAGCATAGGGACCATTTGGGATACTGCCTATCACAATGAACCTTGCCTTACTGGGATGTCAGTTGTAATATCTTGTTGCCATCAGCAGCCACACAAGAGCTAAGCATCAGAGAGAGACATCCACAACTGTCTATGTTATCTTGGCCTAGATCTGCTTTAGGAACCCACAGTGAAGTAGATAAGGTCCAAATTTTAAAGGTGCCCATACACGGGCCGATTCTAGCTGCCGATATTGGTCCCTTAGACTGACTGAGCAGCTAATTGGCCCGTGTATGGGCACTTCCGACGGGACTGCCCAACGGATATCTGGCCTGAAATCTAGTCAGATTGGGGACCGCATCAGCTCGTTGATGCGGTCCCCAAACCGACTTTACCTATACCCATTGTTATAATTCGATCGGTTGGCCCCAGGTATTCTCCCAATATTCCCCACCAATGGGGCGGTTCTAAAGGTGTATGGGCACCTTAAAGGGCTGATGAGAGAAGAGAGTAGTTTGAAATGGAGTATTTATAAGGCAATATACTCATACCTATTGACATCAAGGAGGGTCCAGCCTGTTGTCTTAAAGACTAACTACCTAGACGTCCTTCTTACCTGTCTCTATACACCAAGCAAAAATAGTTTTCTATTTTTAAAAGAGAACAGCAAGTTCTCTAATATAATATAATATAAGTTCCAAGCTTAATGGGAGTGTACCTGAATGCTGGGCACAGATTAAAGTGATCTTGTTTTTTTTTCTATATTCAGGCCTACCATGGGTGCAGACACAAATGACCAAGTGAAATCAATTAATACATGGGAACGGCATTGGCAAACACCCATGGATCCATACCCTTAATTACATGTATTCCATGAAAGGTCATTTTACTTGTCTATTGGCAACTATTTTGCCAGACTTGTTGGGGCAGGAGGCTTCAGGCTGTACTATATGTCAGTAAGTAATGTGTCAGCTTCTACTAAACTCCTGCAAATATAATTTTCCTACTCTATCGCCAGTATCTAAGGTCTGTCAGTCATGGTGGTACCATTTTTGCGTGGATTTGGCTATTTGGCTGATAGACTGTGTACAGAGAGTAGATATATGTGTTACATTTGTTAATTGGATTAGGGTTTTAGTAAACATTTCTGAAAATGGAAAATTATGTTTTATTGATACCTTTACAGAATTCTAGGGTTTGGGATACATTTAAAAGGTGTCCTTCATAAATGGAAATTAAGCTTCCCTATCCTCTATTAGGGCTAGACTCTATTTACTTCTGTATCCAGAAAGGCTTACTCACAAGCATGTGTGGCCTAGTTCTACACCTTCCAAAGCTGCTCTGGAGCCATCAATCATTACCAGCGGCAGCCGGGTGTTTCCTGTCCTGCCCATCACATCTGTTTACTTAACCTAATAAATACAATAACAGGCTCCAAAATTAGCTTGGCATTGTCAGGATTAATTTACCTTTTTTCTTCCTGAACAAGAAATTAATATGCTTGCCACATTGAAAATGTATGTTTGGATCTGACAGCCCAACAGGGATACAGGGGAATAACCTATACCTGCCCCTGGTGATCACTGGATCCTGATCTGGAACTATTAGAATTGTTTTGTATTCAACAGGTGGCCAGATAGGCTGCTGGTATAGTAAATAACCCAAGGGGACCAAGTATACTATACTCAAAGCTGCATTTGATGCACAAGGGTAAGAAAGTAAGCTCATTGGGCAATACAAAGGCTAATGTTGCCGCCAATACCTATATAATAAACAGCTTGCAAGTTTTCTCCCCAATGATTTGGGCACTCATGGTTCTAGGAACATGGCCATTACAATAATAGAAACTAGAATGATAACAAGTTTTCTCCCCTTTACCCACTTAAATAACCTCAACAGTGCTTAAAGAAGAAGGAAAGTCACAACCACTGGGAGGTGCAAAAATGTTAGGCACCCCCCAGGAATTGTAATTGCGCTGAATCCCCTGGCCATTTTCTGCTCAACTGCGCATGTGTGGGCCCGGGGATCACTGTGAAAGGTTTCAGGTAAGCAATTACAATCACTGGGCATTTGGCACCCCCTAGTGATTTAGCCTTTCCTTCTACATTAAAGGGGTTTCTGTCAGGAATCATGGGGCCCAATGACCAAAAAAACCTTGGTGCCCAACCATAGATGAGATGGAGAACAAAAAACAAACATAAATGGGATCACAGAATGTTAGATGATAATATTAAATCCTATTATAGATTTTGTGTTATATGTAAACAATAATCACAAAGCAGTTGATTAGTTTACAAAGGCTGCTGTAACAATTTCCATTTACTATAAATAATATCCATTTGCATTTAATAACAGGCACGCTGAGATATGGTCACGTGTAGACAATTTTTTAGCAGTAAGTAAACACAGTGGGAAGGCAGCCAAATTGTCACCAATCATTGTGTTTTATAAAGCTGTTAAATAATCTACAGGTCTTCATGAAGCAAGTCACAGAAAGCTAATGGTCCCCATACACGGGCCGATTGTAGCTGCCGATATAGGTCCCTTGGACCGATTCGGCAGCTTATCGGCCCGTGTAGGGGCAGAAACGAGGGGCCTGCCCGACTGATATCTGGCCTGAAATTGGCCAGATATCGATTGGCCAGGTTAGAAAATTCAGTCGGATCGGGGATCGCATCGGCTCGATGATGCGGTCCCCAAACCGACTGCCCCATTGCCGCCAATATAATTCGATCGTTCGGCCCCATGCTCCCCAATATAGCCCACCCATAGGTAGGGATATCGGGTGAAGGTCTGCTCGCTTGGTGATCTCGCCAAGCAAGCAAATCTTAACGTGTATGGGGACCTTAAGGGTCAATGGTAGCCCAACCAGGCTAAGGATGCAGTTACATTGGGTCAGGCAGGCCTCTTTAGTTTAGCAGACGAGTAATATGCCTAGCACTATAGATGTTATACAGGTACAAAGGCACCCTAAATCTGTGGCTGGAGATCCCAGCACCAAAAAACACAAAAAAATTAAGCAGATCCCCTATTGGTTGCTTGGAGGGATTTTGGCCTCTGTACTTCTTCTATTTAATTGTACACATGTTTAATAAAATTAGCAGAATGGTTTTTTGTTATCTGTTCATGGTAAAGTCAGTCATCACCAGTCTATCAACAGCCCAAAACACAGGGACCACCATAACTTTATCCTTAGAGGGAATCTGCAGATTGGGTTCCCATTTTGTTCTTAGCTGTGCATACTTACTACAGTTACTATATAGCAAGGCACTGAGTTCAGCCAATCAGCCAACACTGCACTGAATAAAAAGCTTACCAAGTACATATACTGGGATTCAACATCAAATCCTTAATTTGGTGCCCCCTTTGTTTCACTAGTGCAGGGATCCCCAACCTTTTTTACCCGTGAGCCATATTCAAATGTAAAAAGAGTTGGAGAGCAACACAAGCATGAAAAATGTTCCTGGGGTTACAAATAGGGGCTGTGATTGGCGATTCAGCAGCTCCTATGTGGACTGGCAGCCTACTGAAGGCTCTGTTTGGCAGTACAACTGGTTTTTATGCAACCAAATGTGCCCAAAAGCCAGGAATTCAAAAATAACTCCCTGGTTTGGGGGCACTCGGAGCAACACCCAAGGGGTTGGTGAGCAACATGTTACCCCCGAGCCACTGGTTGGGGATCACTGCACTAGAGCCTAGGACAACATTTTATGTTTTACTACTTTTTCATGGTGTAACAATATGATCTTGAAAACTTGTCTAAAGTCTAAAAATAAAAGTAAAAAAAAATGATAGACAGAGGTCAGGGTCCCCTGGTAAAAATCTGCTTACCCCCACCCCTCATATATAAATGAATTGCTGGTGCATGGAAGGTGGCCAAGAAATTCCTCATTAAACCATGGAGCCCTGGAGGTATCACCATGGCTAATTCTAGGGTTCCCTTACATGCATGGCATGCACCCCCTATTTTGCTGGCAGGCCATCAGAACCCTGCATGTACAAACTGCTGCAGTACAACCCTCAGTAAACAAGAGGGCTAAAAAAAGTCTTTAATCTGAGCTTCCTGGTTCTTATCTGGGGAATTTCTTCCGTATTAATTCCATAGCTGTGACTTCACTGCAAGCTTATCTAACTGATATATTGAGCAGTACTGGTATTCATAGATTTGTGTCAGTTAGAGATGGCTTTCAATTGTAAACAGTGACCAAAACCTCACCCTATTGGTATAAACACTGACAAATTTCATTATTTTTCTTTCTAAAGCTGAACCCTAATTTAGTATAAAGGCCCCCATACACGGCCCATAGAAGCTGCCGATATCGATTCGGCAGCTAATCGGCCCGTGAATGGGCAGAAACGAGCGGCCTGGCCGACCGATATCTGGCCTGAAATTGGCCAGATCTCGATCGGCCAGGTTAGAAAATCCAGTCGGATCGGGGACCGCATCGGCTCGTTGATGCGGTCCCCGAACCGACTGCCCAAGGCCGCAAATGTAATCCGATCGTTTGGCCTCAGGGCCAAACGATCGGATTATTTTTTTTTAAAGCAACTTCCTACCCGATATCGCCCACCCGTAGGTGGGGATATCGTGTAAAGATCCGCTCGCTTGGCGACATCGCCAAGCGAGCGGATCTTATAGTGTATGGGGACCTTAAATCTGAAAACAATGGAAAAAACTTGCTTTACCTGTCATCAAAAGGCTCCTCCTTCAGTTGTTGGATGGGTGGTTATGTAAAAATGAATGGGTGGCAATTACAAGCAGGACCTTAGTTGGGTACACAGTGTGCACATGGAAAATATATTATTATTATTATTATTAACATTTATTCATAAAGCGCCAATATATTCCGCAGCGCTGTACAATAAGTGGGTTTCATACATTGGACATACAGAGTAACATATAAAGCAATCAATAACCAATACAAGAGGTGAAGAGAGCCCTGCCCAAAAGAGCTTACAATCTACAAATAGCAATGAGGTGCCACTGAATGGAATATGAAAGAACTTTTGTGCACTTGGCCCATCTTAAACTGCAACTGAAGGCAATGGCTGGAGGACTAAGGCTTTAGTCTGACTCCATTGAATTTTATGAAAAATCAGAGCTACCCTGCTTTCTCCTACACCCATTTAACTAACTTGGATTTTAGTTTTCGCCTGTGGGCACCACCACTCTAGAAACAGTTACAGTCTTATAAGTTTCAATAAAATAATTGAGACCATTGAGCGACTTGGCCCCCTCCCTAGAAAATGTTTTTTAATGACTAATTAAAGTGAAGTTTTCCTGTAAGCATTTCCTGTAAATGCCCTAATCTGGCACTAATCTGATTGAGTTCTCATCCAGTAAATCTCCGGTGCAAGGTTATTGATGTGTATCTTGGCCACAAAAAATACATCAAAAACAATATGTACAGATATGGCGAAAAATGTTAGACACAACAGCATGGCGTAGGACCAGGCCAAGTTAGACAGGCACCCAAGGCAACCCAGCCTGGATTGTTCCCATCCCACCCCTGCACCAAGCACGCCCACGGAGCAAGTGGGGGGGGGGCAGAGAGTGTAAAGAAATGAAAACTGTCGGTATCAGAGATCCTCCTGGACCCTGAACTAGGAATAGGCAGACAGAAGGGGTGCCTAGACCCCCCCCCCCCAACGTTGCACCCTAGACACATGCCTCTTCTGCCTACCCCTCGTTTCAGCCCTGCATGTCATATAAAGGAGTGTATGTAATTCCAGTTCTTCAAAAATGCCTTATCTGGACACCTTTTTGCTGCTCTTGGTATATAAAATAAATCTGATATTAATGCATCCAGAGCTTGTTTGACCTTTTGTGCCAATAGTAGGACAATTTTATTGACAGTTCTGAGGTTTAAGTAAGACCCCCCCCCCCCCCAAGACAGCACAGGAAACCCTGAGCATAATGAAGATGGCATGAGGGGTCCTAGTCAAAGATGTCATTAGACGCCCCCAGCTGTTTGTCCAGTATTACATTTTAAAAACAGGTATGGAACCTGCTAAGAAAATCCTTGGGACCTGGGGTTTTCCAGATAGGGGGTCTTTCCCTAATTTGGATCTCTATAATTTAAGTCTACTAAAAATCATTAAAACATTTATCAAACCCAATAGGGCTGTTCTGCCCCAATAAGGGGTAATTATATCTTAGTTGGGATCAAGTACAGGTACTGTTTTATTATTACAGAGAAAAGAGAATCATTTAACCATTAAATAAACCCAATAGGGCTGTTCTGCCCCCAATAAGGGGTAATTATATCTTAGTTGGGATCAAGTACAGGTACTGTTTTATTATTACAGAGAAAAGGGAATCATTTAACCATTAAATAAACCCAATAGGGCTGTTCTGCCCCCAATAAGGGGTAATTATATCTTAGTTGGGATCAAGTACAGGTACTGTTTTATTATTACAAGGAAATAGGATATTAATTTTAAAATTTGAATGATTTTATTAATACTGAGTCTATGGGAGACGGCCTCCCAAGCTCACGAGGCCCCAAAATACATCAGCTGCCAGACCCCCAAAGAGTATCAGTTTGCACCACAATATCTTATCTTTTTGGTGATTTTTTTATACATTTTTTTTACCAATAATGCCTCTGTTGCTAGTCAGCATGCATCGTATCAGCATGAACTCACATCAGCATAAGTGTGTGAATAAAATGAAAGGTATTTGCTTAACAGCCATTCTAATTACGTTTTAAAACATGCAAAAAATGTGTATATGTCAGGTAAATACATTCCTGGGCAATGGATGTCAATCTTCAGCCTTCCAACTGTTGCAGAACTGCAGCTCCTATCATGAATTTACTGAATTAAAGGAAAACTATACCCAAACCCAAACTATATAGGGCTCTATAAAAATATACTGCATAAAGTAGTTCATGTGTAAAATTCTGCCTTATCTAAATAACCCATTTTCATAAAAATATACTTTTTTAGCAAGATGTGCCATTGGGTAATCCAATAGAAAATGTCCAACAAACCACTCCCACACTACTTCCTGTTACAGTTAAGCTGGCCATACGATGATATCATATGAAACCCCATTTCATACGATATTTGGTGCGTGTATGGCGGCTCAACGAGGCGACCGATATCGCAAAAGGCGACTTGTCGAACGGGCTGAGAAAAATCTACGTTCAGGGCTGAATCGGCAAAAGGAGGTAGAATTTCTATTGTTTCTTCCTCCTTATCTGACGATTCAGCCTGAACGTCAGTGGAAGGTGGGAACGATCTTTAGTGCGACCAATGGACACATGAAAGATCGAAATCGCTACGTGTATGGCCACCTTTAGAGCTGCAGGAAGGTATATCTCTCTGTCTGTACAGTTACAGGAACTGACCAACAGGTGGCGCTGTTGTTACAAAATCCATTACATTTGCAGTTTATAAAAACTTAAATAGGTCTGAAACTGAAAAAATAATTAAATTGCAAAAGTGTGTAGAAAAGCTCCCTGATCGAGTTTGCATTTATTACGTATCTGTTAGTATGTGTTTTTCAAACAAATTCTGGATCAAGAGACAAATTCTAAAACTTCACTGCTTAGAAACCACAACCCGGAATCTTTCTGTGGAGCTCATCCGTGCAACTACAACTCCCATTATCCCCAGCTAGCTTTGGCTAAAGACCCATTGATTTGAGAATAAGCAAAGTATGACATCTGGCCAGCGTACATTCTTTTAGCAGCCGTTAGTAACTAGCGGGAGCGTCCTCTATTGTTCTATGCCTGGAAGTCTGCCTGTGTACATCGCTGTAATGTTCCTGCTTTGTAGTTTGTAACTCATCTGAGAAGGGGTTGCCCAGAAAAGCCTTTAATTGTAAGCAGAGTATCCAGAAGGAGAGAGCCAAGCCAGACAGCTGCACAAGCGATCAGCGGGAATTCAGAAACAGGGATACTCGAGATGTGCCGTTGTGGTTGCCATTGTAGTTCAAATTATATTTGATAGACGATCATGATATATATATATATATATATATATAGTAAAGATGGTCATACATGATAAGATCCACTTGTTTGGCATGGTTACCAAACAGGAAGTAGTGTGGGAGTGGTTTGTTGGACATTTTCTATTGGATTACCCAATGGCACATCTTGCTAAAAAAGTATATTTTTATGAAAATGGGTTACCAAACAAGTAGACCTCTGGCTGATTTGGCCACCCTAGGGAGACCTGTTGGACATGGAAGTATCAATGCTCCAATGTGGCCCTCGCCCAGCCAGAAGCTGATGCCAAGCAAACAGGCCAAGCTATGGACCCCTGTTTAAAGGAACCCAATCCCCAGTACCGTATATACTTGAGTATAAGCCGATCCAAATATAAGCCGAGGTACCTAATTTTACCTAAGAAAACTGGAAAAACTTATTGACTCGAGTATAAGCCTAGGGTGGGAAATGCAGCCGCTACTGCTAAGTTTCAATAATCAAATAATTAATAAAAGGACACTCAGTGTGACCCCCTGTGAACTCTTAATAAATATATAATGTTGGCAGCTGCAGATTAGAGAAAGGTGATTAGGGAAAGGTGGATGGAGGACCCTTTGACCCTCCTGCCTTGAAGTTTATGCCACATTAACAGCCTTCTTGTAATCATGCCATTGATTAAAGGCAATTCTGATTAACCTCCTTTTATCTCAAAATAATCATTATAAAGAAGACTACATACTTTCAAGCACAATTTGTTTAGCACGCACTTCTCTCTTTGCTATGGAAATCTACTTTAGAATTGTTACAAGCACAGTCTACTGAAAGGCTGTTTTTTGGGGTGTAAGGCAAGGACCCCCCCCCCCAACCTCAGAGGGCCTCATGGCTAGAAAATCTTCTTAAAAAGTACAATTGAAATAATTTTAGATTGTGTTCAACTTATATTTGATAATGGACACCTGATTACCTCTGCTTTTAGTTTATGCCAGCATGCGTGCCATCCATGTGTGTGCACCCATCCATGCTGCATACTAAAGCTGGCCATACACAAACCGATAATATTGTATGAAACCTCGTTTTGTACGATACCCGGTGCGTGTATGGCAAGTCAGCGAGTCGACCGATATCGCAGGAAGCTGCTGATATCAGTCAACTCACCAATCGGGCGGGTTAAAAGATTTTGGTCAGGCGCCATAGAAGGCACCCGAGCAAAATCTGCCGTCAGGGCTGAATCGGCAGAAGGAGGTAGAAATCCTATTGTTTCTATCTCCTTATCTGCCGTTTCAGTCCTGAACGTTAGTGGCGGATTTAACGATCTTTCGTGCCATGGTCGCAAATCGCCACGTGTGTGGCCACCTTAAGTATCACTGTGCTGTGTGCTGTCATGCACCGCCCCCCGTGCATGCGTGACAGCACACAGCATAGTGACAGCATATATCGACTCGAGTATAAGCCAAGGGTGAGTTTTTCAGCACATTTTTTGCTCTTGTGTCTTTGACTCTTATTGCAACTGTATCTTGTATTTATTGTAATACTTTGTATTTATTCATTATTATCTGCGCTGCGTACATAAGTAGCACTTCATAAAGATATACATACATATATATGATCATGGTAGTCCTTGTGTTATACAGCAATGGCATAGCCCTTCGTAAAGAAAACTATACCCCCAAACAATGTTGTCTCTATAACAATATATTGTATAAACAGCTCATATGTAAAACCCTGCTTCATCTAAATAAACCATTTTCATATAAATATACTTTTTATTAGTATGTGCTATTGGGTAATCCTAAATAGAAAACTGCCATTTTAAAAACCAAGGGCCGCCCCCTGGGATTATAGGATTCACAGTGCACACTTTTAAGTGCAAGGCCCTTTGAGCTCAAATCTTGTTATGTTTCTGCTTGTTTTGTTCTTTGTAATTGGTTTGCTTGTGTCTGTGACATCACTGTGTTCCCCCCAATAAAGGCACCGTGCTGTGGAATATATTGGTGGTTTATAAGCTGTCGGCCATTAACCTATGGGGATCGGCTTATTCTCTGATATCCGGAAGTGACGTCACAATTCTGGAAGTGAGGTCACTCCCATGTGCAAAATCACTATTGAAGCCAAAAATTCTACCTGCATCAAATGACGTCACCAAACGCTTACTGCACATACGCGCCAAGGATTTGCCGCAAAAATCGCCAGAATGCTGCTGGGGGACGTCAGACCAAAATCGAGTAACTCCCAAACAAATAGGGAGGGGTTTGACTGCTGTGATTACACTACAATAGCACAGAATAATGATTCCATATCTTTGTATATATATTGTCGCTGTGAGAATTGATACTCCGCCGTGCACAAAAACAACACAAACCCGTTCATTTTCACATTCCTGGAGAGTTTCTCCTGAAATTGTTTTGAGCTTGAAATCCAGACTTGGCCAGCTGTTGGCAGCCCGTTCAGGCTGTGGCTCGGGGTTTATTACAGGCCTGGAGCTGGCTGTGTATTCACTGCTGGTTATGACTGTAAGCAAGAGGCGCCTACTAAATGCAGAGGGTGGGGGGAGGCAGCAGGCCAGACTCTTACCTGTGTTGTGTGCAGAACCAGCTGCCCCTCGGCACCTGTCGGGCCGTAATATGTTTACTATATATACATTTTTGCACAAGATAATTAGGCTATTAGGCAGGCTATGACGGATTTGTACTGTCTGTGCCTTCAGTTCTTTATGGCTTGTTAAAAGAAACAGAGAGTGTGACAAGGCAAATGTATATGACCCGTGCATTTCTTGGTGGCGCTAGGCAATTAGTTCTGGCTTGTGAGGAGGTCATATTGTACAAATATGTAGCCAATCAGTCAACAGGCCAATATGCCAGAGGAGCCACAACCAGAAGAGACTTACTATCCTATATACTAAATATCAAGGGGTCACAATAGTGGTAACCTGGAACCCTAGGCCACCACTCCACTTCATACGCTGGGTCTGCAACACTTGCAGAACAGTTTACTGGGCATGTGCCAGCCCATGGCAGTGCAAGGGATGCTGGGAAAATAAAGGATGGTCGCAAAGTGTGCAAATGGAAAATACCCTCAGTCCAGTGCAATTTTTAGAGAATAGAAGCCAGACCCGGAGTTCCAGGTTAGTGTTAAAGTCACGGGGCGGGGGGTCGATAACAACTGGCACCCTACTGCGAATTTGGCTTCAGTTGTCCTATAAAATGCTGACATCAAGGAAGCCTTTGTGCTGTGTGAGGGCCATGAAATGCCTATAGAGGGCTGTGTCTGATTATTGTCCCTCAAGCTAAAGGCTTTGTATGTCCAAAGCATGTGGGACACACCAAACTGCACAGCAGGACCCAATGCGGGTGGGTACAGATCCTGTAGTGGCACCTTTACTGATTCCTGGGATTGCCACAACCCTAAATAGAAGAACCCTAGGGGCTTACAACTATATTTGAAACATGGCATGATCATTGCTTGCTGATTAACCACTTACAGTCGAGCGAGCATGTTGTGGCCTTGGGGTCACATTTAAACGTCTTTGTGTTTCATCACCATTGCCTCGTGCCGCATTGTGTTTGTTAAATATATAGGAAATATCAGGTGAACTAGGAAGGGAATTGTTTGCAAGAGCGTGAGTATTCTATTGCTGCTGTTTCGTAATTACACACAGACTTCAAGGAGAAAGGTGTCACAATTATCCCAGGGACACCCTTGCGCTTTGCCCTCCGGGGGCAGAGGAACTAGTTCAGCGACTACAGATCTGTGTGTCTTAAGGGGTATGAATAATATATGGTGCATATGCAGAAGTGTCAGGTTGTGGGTCTGCTGTATGCCTCTAGGTACTAGTGCCCCCAAACTGCAGAACAAGTAGGTGGAACCCTCCGTCCCCCCACATTTCTTAACTCTATCTTTGGGACTGTGTATATTTATATTTTTTGTAATTATTTCTAGTAGTGATGCACCTAATCCATTATTTTTGGGTTTGGCTGAACTCCGAATCCTTTGTGAAAAATTTTGCCGACATTGGATTCAGCTGAATCGGAATCCTGCTGAAAAAGGCAGAATCTTTGCCGAATCCTGGATTCGGTGCATCCCTAATTTCTATGTTTATTGCATAGAACAGTGATCCCCAACTAGTGGTTCGTGAACAACATGTTGCTCCCCAACCCCTTGGATGTTGCTCCCATGGACCCCAAAGTAGGTGCCATTTTTGAATTTCTGGGTTGGGGGCAAGTTTTGATTGCATAAAACCCAGTGTAAAGCCAAATAGAGCTTTCTATAGGCTACCAGTCCACATAGAGGCCACATAAATAGCCAATTATAGCTCTTATTTGCACCCCCAGGAAATTTTTCCATGCCTGTGTTGCTCCCCAACACTTATTTCATTTGAATGTGGCTCACGAGTATAAAAGGTTGGGGATCCCTGGCATAGAAAATGAGTTTGTTCCTCCCTAATACATAGCACCATATGCATGTAGCACTAAGTACATGTGTCTAGGCAGAACTGGGCATGGCCAAGGCCTTGAAGGGGAAAAACATAACTAAAAGAACAAATTACAAATCTAATTGTGAAATAATTGCAGATATTTTTACTACTGTATATCCATTAGGAATATCCAGTGACCCTTCAGATGTAACAGTAGTACTGCAGCTAAGTGCACCCAGGGGTGTAACCACAAAAAAGGATTTCAGGGGGGCCACGGGTGTCCTGCAATTTAACAGCCTTTTTCCCATTTTGCCACTGGCCCAGTCCGACCCTGCTTGGTTTCTTTATATCCCTCCCCAGGTAGAGGGTTGGCCTAATGCATTGCCCAAGGCCCAACCATATTATTTTTTTACTAATCATCTGACATTATTAGGGAGGCAATAATAAATAATTGTATATATTTGTAGGGCAGAGCTTGGTTTCCCAGCCTGGCTGAGTGCTTATGTGGCGGATACAGAAAGCTTTGCATGTGAGAGGCACGTGGGCTCTGTGCTGCATCTGTGCTCAATAAACTGTCCTGGACATTTTGCAGATGCAACACATGGAAATATTTGCACATCAAACAAAGGAACATTATCTGTGTGTATGGAGAACGTTACATAAGCAACAATCTCCTAAATCTGTCAGGGTTGGTATCATTTGGTGCAATTCAGGGCTGCGGTTTTAGTTGCCAAAAACATGGCAGACAATTGCCCCAAAGGGCAAGACATTTCTGAGATCAGTTTTACAGTTTGCTACTGAATGTAACTTAGGCATGCA
The DNA here is from genome assembly GCF_000004195.4 of Xenopus tropicalis. Taxonomy (NCBI): domain Eukaryota; kingdom Metazoa; phylum Chordata; class Amphibia; order Anura; family Pipidae; genus Xenopus; species Xenopus tropicalis. The sequence goes on along the minus strand of NC_030683.2, from coordinate 117,497,400 downwards.
ATATGGCAGCTCTCACTCACCTATTTAATTGCAGAAAAGGAAAGTTGAGCATTACCACTACTTGTAGAAATAATCAGTATGGCTAAGCCTTACATGGGTTCATTCCCATTCAGGTTTCCACTCTGAGCTGAGCTCAGCAGTCCATTACCATGGGTCATTGTTTTACCATTAGGTGGGCTTCTGATCTCCCTTTAAAAGCTGCAGTGTCTGCTAACAGACTACTGTCTGTACAGGTGGGCTACCAACCCTTTAGGGTAAAGTAATAGAAAATAACAGTTGGGAAGCCCTATTTTTTTGCATGTCAGAGTTTTTGTCTTACCAGCATGTAAACACATTTCCAGGCACTAGGCTCCCAGGCAAATCACTCGGACATATCTTGTTTTGTGGGAATGGCCTTGGCTTTGGAGCCGGTTGAAGGCTGGTTAATAAGGGGCTTGTTTGGATTACACTCAGGATGACAAACAGTATCTGTAAAGGGAACATAATAAAAAGATCGCTGCTCTAACAGAATAGTGCTGCATATAATCTGATTATACGAGTTATTGCACACAAATAAAAAGCCACCAAAATTACTTTCTGCAGCACCTGTTGATCTGAATGGTGCTCATTAGACTTGGGCACTTGGGCATTTCCCATCCAAGCCAAGGGGAGATGGTGGCATAGCTATTTTCCCTTCCAGATCCTGTTAGTAATCCATCATGTAATCCAAACAAGCCCCTTATTAACCAGCCTGCAACCAGCTCCAAACCCAAGGCCATACCCACAAAACAAGATATATTCTAGTGATTTGCCTGGCAGCCTAGTGCCTGGAGACGTGCTCAAACATACAGAACAATGGGCCTTCCCTACTGTTATCACTTTACCCTAAGGGCTGGTAGCCCGCCTGTACAGACAGAACTCATTATTCCTGTTAGTTGACAATGCAGCTTTTTAAATGACCAGCAGCCCACCTTGTGATAATACAATAACCATAGTAATGGACTGCTGAGCTGAGCCTGACACTTATTGGTTTATGCCTCTGTATAGCGGCATATTGATTATTGCTACAAGTGGCCCAGAATGCTCAGTTTTCCTCTATAGCGAAGAGATGCCATATTGCTTGCCTCAGTTACACACAGTGTCAAACTGTCAAACTCAGTTAAACTAATCTCAGAAATCACCTGCCTTTTGGGACCATTGTCTACCATTTTTTTGGCAGTTTAAAATGCAGCCTTAAATTGCCCCAATGATAGTGTGTAAATTGGGCTCCTTTCCCCAAAATATTTGTTAGAAAAAGCAGCTTTGACGACATCAGCACACCCCAGCAAGGTTGCACAACCTGCTCCATCAATATTTATGCCCCCAACCTCCAACCTTCTTATACCCACTAAATTTTTAATTCTAGGGCTTCTACTGGCACACCTCCCATTATTAATATTTTCATTCACAGGGCCCCATACAATGTGCAAAGTGCAAAAAAGATGAAGTTGGGCATTTTGTGCACTTTGCCCACTAAATGGAGCATTCAATAAGCACTCAGTAAGGGCAGGCAGGGAGGGAATGTAAACATCCCTTATCCTACCCCATATTTTGCACATCTTTCAGGTACAGAGCAGCAGAACATGCAAACCGCATCTTGGGTTGCCACCTGGCCAGTATTTTACCAGCCTGGCTGGCAAAAATAATGCTGGATATACAGCTACTAATAACCGCATCGGGGCTTTGCCTATAGGGAAGCTGGTAAGGACAGGGCTGTGCTGTCAGTCCTGATGCTGCCCCTTAGTGCTCCTGCACTTATGTCCCAAGGGTCAAAAATGACCCCTATTGTTACCTTGTTAGGCTGCAGATAATGATTAGAATACACCTTGGGAAAACACAACACAAGGGTAACTTTCTGCTCTGCCAGTCTAGGAATGATAAGTAGCCGTCGGACTGGGCCAGATTACGTGGTACGGTGAAAAAAGTGATTCACTTCCCCTTGGCAGTGATATAAGTGATACAAGTGCTTGTGACTGTGCACTGAGACATGATAGTGCACGTGCCATTGCCAGCACTTAGCGTTTAGGTATGTGTATAAATAATGCATTCCTGCCTGTGTGTGACTGTGTGACTAGTAATGGGCAGTTATGTAAGGGTCACGGCACACGGGGCAGCAGGTAGGAAACAAATGCCCTTCTCTGTCTTCTACCACTTGCCATAGAACTCTATAGGAAATGTGTAAAATCTGTGTGGGCGGATAAAAAGACCATATCGCTGGTGCCGCAGAGTAAATGACATGTAAGCAAACCCGGAACTAGGGGCAAAGATGGGAGGGGGTTATGGCTTGCAGGCAGGGCACCTGGCCAAGAAATATGGCCTTGGGCACGAGTACTACTTTCCCTAGCTCTGTATGTAAACTATAGTGAGCAGGGCCCCCCTTACCTCTTGTATCAGCTGTATTTCTATATGTAATATGGTTGTTCATTGTATATAACCATTGTACAATGCTGAGGAATATATTGGCACTTTATGTACAGGTATAGGAACAGCTATCCAGAAAGCTTGGGAGTCAGGACCTGGGGTTTTTCGCATAACGGGTCTTTCAGTACCTTGGATCACTGGACCTTAAATCTGTTAACGGGGAGATTAGTCACCTAAGAGATTTATTGTGGGCAACTAATCTCCCCATAGAACATTACCTAAAAATCATTTAAACATTAAATAAACCCAATAGGGCTGTTCTGCCCCCAATAAGGGGTAATTTTATCTTAGTTGGGATCAAGTACAGGTACTGTTTTATTATTACAGAGAAAAGGGAATCATTTAACCATTAAATAAACCCAATAGGGCTGTTCTGCCCCAATAAGGGGTAATTATATCTTAGTTGGGATCAAGTACAGGTACTGTTTTATTATTACAGAGAAAAGGGAATCATTTAACCATTAAATAAACCCAATAGGGCTGTTCTGCCCCAATAAGGGGTAATTATATCTTAGTTGGGATCAAGTACAGGTACTGTTTTATTATTACAGAGAAAAGGGAATCATTTAACCATTAAATAAACCCAATAGGGCTGTTCTGCCCCCAATAAGGGGTAATTATATCTTAGTTGGGATCAAGTACAGGTACTGTTTTATTATTACAGAGAAAAGGGAATCATTTAACCATGAAATAAACCCAATAGGGCTGTTCTGCCCCAATAAGGGGTAATTATATCTTAGTTGGGATCAAGTACAAGTTATGGTTTTATTATTACAGAGAAAAAGGAAATCACTTTTGAAAATCAGAATTATTTGTAAGATGGCCTTTGCATAATTGCAAACTTTCAGTTTCTGTATAACCTATCCTATACCTGTAGTAATAACAATAATATGTCATATGTTAATATTTCAGCAGCCTTTACAGAGAGGCTAATGTCAAACAGGGCATTTTCCCTACCGGTGGATGGGGATTTATTTTTACATTGGCACCCAGATGCCCATCACTAAAGTGCCAGCCTATTGTAGAAAACAAAAAAGTTTTCACTTGTTTCTGTCCTCTGCCCAATGTCAGACACTTTCTACAAAATCCAGAGGTACAGCTGTGTTAGAGGGGATAATATCCTTCTCCACCTCCACTGGGACATAACATTTATTGTGCCCCCCTCTGCCCAGTGACAGGCTGATGTGATAGGGTGAAGACTCACAGAGCTACTAAGTAGCCGCTACTTGTCATGGCTACTAAAAGTCAGAAAATCCCCTGCCATAGACAATAATGAGAATTGCCTCTGCTAAAACACAAGTAGAGACAGTTATCAGTAAATGATCAGCATTGTTATTTTCTGTAGCCGTGACGTAGCTGCTACTAGTAGCTCCGTGAGTCTTCACCATAAGGGCTCTGGCACACGGGGGAGATTAGTCGCCCGCGATAAAACTCCCTGTTCGCGGGCGACTAATCTCCCCGAGTTGCCTACCCCTGCCATCCCACCGGCGAACATGTAAGTCGCCGGCGGGATGGCAGACGCGGCGGCGCGATTTCGCGCAAATCGCCGAAAAAGACTCGCGAGTCTTTTTCGGCGATTCCCTGAAATTGCCCCGCCGCGTCTGCCATCCCGCCGGCGACTTACATGTTCGCCGGTGGGATGGCAGGGGTAGGCAACTCGGGGAGATTAGTCGCCCGCGAACAGGGAGTTTTATCGCGGGCGACTAATCTCCCCCGTGTGTTAGAGCCCTAAAAGATGGCCACGCACGTAGCAATTCCTTTTTGTACGATATTATCGGTGCGTGTATGGCCGGCTTTAGGGTGAAGATACACTAAGCTACTAGTAGCACCTACTTTTTCATGGCTTCTACATTAGAGAAAATCCCCTGCCATAGACAATACTGAGAATTGCCTCTGCTAAAACACATGTAGAGACAATTATCAGTAAATGATCACCATTGTCTATTTTAGTAGCCACGACAAGTAGCTGCTACTAGTAGTTCTGTGTGTCTTCACCCTTAAGCTGGCCATACACGTGGCGATCTGGCGATGTTTCGTGCGACCATCGATCGTCAGATCCGCCACACACGGTCAGGGCTGAAACAGCAGATAAGGAGGTAGAAACAATAGGATTTCTACCTCCTTCTGCCGATTCAGCACTGACGGCAGATTTTGGTCAGGCGCCTTCTATGGCGCCCGATCAAAATTTTCTAACCTGGCCGATCGGCGAGTCGTCCGATATCAGCAGCTTCCTGCGATATCGGTCGACTCGCCGACATGCCATACACGCACCGAATATCGTACGAAACGAGGTTTCATACGATAGTATCGGTGCGTGTATGGCCAGCTTTAGACATACTGCAAGTTTCTCCAGCATTCTAGTCGCTGCAGAACTACAATTCCCAGCCCCCTTCTTCAAGTCTGGTGGAAAACAATGGGAAAAATGCTTATTCCTAAAAACAGCCAAGATGTGTAAATGTAAAGTTTAATAATGGATAACGGATGTTAGGCACATGATGAGGCATCACAGAGGATAGAAATAGTGCTTATACTGTATATTATGAATCAGAATGCCTAAGAATGGGAAGTGAATATCCTTATCGATTTGCTCCTGTATTACCAGCCTGCAGCCCTGGGGAAGATGCACTGGAGAGGGGCCGCCTGTATGCTAAGTGACATAATGCTTCCTTGGTTGCCACAGAACAAGCCCTCCTACACACACATAGCCTTGAGCAGGGATTGGCCCGTGTACACTGAATAAACCCAGTATTTGCAGTCAGGTTGGGGCCGGTCTAGAGAGTGGGAGGAGAGGATGAGTAGACTGGGCTGTTACAGTCCCTGGATAAGCAGGTTCTACCTCTTTTGTCTGCCAGGGTGTTTATTCGAAAGCTTGAGAAGTTGTGGATTAGAGTGTGTGTGTCGCTGGCAAGGACTACCTTCCTAGGGGGACCCCGGCACAGGGCCACAGGGGCGAGAGGCAAGAGCCGAGAGGTGAGTTTGCTCCACTTTGTTGCATTCTTCTTGTTAAAGGCACAGTAACACCAGGAAATACATGGGGCAGCGTATACATTCACCTGAGCCTACCATGGCTGTGGGGCTCACATTGCCCAGCCAATAACTGATACCAGTTAGGATAATACTTTGTCTAAAAAGGTCTCAGTGGCTACAAATGAGTTTGATAGAAGTGAACCCACTGATTGTCACGTTGATGTTTGTAAGCTCTAATGACGCTCACAATCATGGACATGAAACTCTCCTGTATTGGTCGGTATTTGTCTGTCTGATGTATGCACCCTTCTGTTGTACAGCGCTGCGGAATATGTTGGTGCTTTATAAATGCTTTAGGTGAGGGGGCACTGCCACGCTTGTAGGGCACATGGCTTTAAGGGGAAAGTAAAAGTCAGACTAAGAGGAATAAAAGACAGAGCCCTCAGTGTTTATGCTGAATGGGATATCTTTGTGCCCCCACAATAAACACATATTCCCCCTCCGGCACTGGGACAGGTTGAGACAGGCGGAGAGGGATGGAGCTTGGAGCAATAACCTGACGGAGATTCCAGCCATCGCTGACAGGTTCCTGCACGTTCCTGTGAAACCATCTGCTTCCTCCTGAGCCATGCTGGGAGCTTCCAATGTCTTCTAGCAGGGACGTACAATGGTGCCCATCTGGGCTTCTGCCTGACATAGACAGGTCTAAAAACCATGGAGACGTGTCAGCACTTCTGACTTCCAGCTGAGGCTGTACTACAACTCCCATCATCCTCTGGTTCAAAGGGATCGTAGTTTAGCTGTAGGTGCAAGGAACCCTTTATTTATTTAAGTATTTATTTATTTATGTATTTATTTATTTATTTAATGTCTGCTCTTTTATGATAACAATGAATTTGTGCTTTATTGTGGAGTCAAGGAGTTCTATTGAACTTGGAAGAAATGAAATAAAGGCCATACACGCTAAATCCGCTCGCTTGGCGAGGTCGCTAAGTGAGCAGACTTCTCCCAATATCCCTACAGGTTGGCGATATTGGCCTAATTCAGGCTAATTCTGTTGTTTGGCCCTGGGGCCAAACGATCGAATTAGAACGACGGGTATAGGCGCAGTCGGTTCGGGGACCGCATTAAGGAGCTGATGAGGTCCCCGATCCGAATACATTTTTAAACCTGCCTGATCGATATCTATCAGATTTCAGGCCAAATATCGGTCGGGCAGGCCCATACATGCAGTGCACATATATGGGCCAATAAGCTGCCAAATAGGTCTAAGAGCCCGATATCGGCAGGTAGAATTGGCCCGTGTATGGCCACCTTAAGTGTTGTTGGTGAAAGGCTGATAAGGGTGGTGAGAAGATACTAAGGCCATGTGGTGACAGAATGAAAGCTATTAGCAGGCAATTGATGGTTTACCCCAACCATTTGTGGTAATGGGACAATATTTAGGAGGATCCATTCTTGTGCGCACCCTTAGCTGTAATTCTCAGGTACCAAAGACAATGACTGTACGTGTCGCCCCAAAAACATTTGCACGTCTAGGGCAAAATTTCTGTATTGTTTATAAAAAAAACTGATTGAAATGACTTTGTGTATGCCTGCTCATGGATATGGACCTGCTAAATTGATCTTGCCCAGGGAAACACCAAACTGGCTGGCACTTCTACCAGAAGAAGAGACCAGCAGAACCACTTGGTGGTTCATCACAGCCCATTCCATTGGTGCATGTTCCATAGCACACACTTAAGGATTTGGCACAAGGGACTTTTTGGCCACAACTGTAAACAGCATCGACTCAAATGCCCCCTATTCATTTGCCACATGCAGCAAAATGTGAAACGCGCTGCCGACTTGGTTAGAGATGTCTTTGCCATATCACTACAACTGTGCCTAGGCTCGGACTGTGGATTCAGTACATGCCAGAGGGGCTGCTGTCAGATGCCATAGACAGTCACTATTTATTGGGCTGGGGGGGGGGGGCTGCTTGGGCTTCTATGTACTTGAAATGCCAGGGCCTGTTTTGAATCCCAGTCCAGGCCTGTGTGTGCCAATACCTAGAGTGATACCATATGCTGGCCAAGACCAGAGGCAAAGTCTGGCCAACCTGAGAGGCAGGGGAGTGCTTTGCAGAACATCTTACTTATAGGCATAGGTGCTATTACAGTTTTTGTAAATGGTAGTGGAGTTGCAGGGGCTTCAACCATTACATGTGTCTAGAGTGGTTATACCCTGACAGTAACCAGTGGACCTCCTGCTAAAGGAAGCCTTTGTCATTGTAAAAAGTCTTTGTCATTGTCGATCTGTCCGTCAATGTCACATCCGTGTGTGTGTCCCATATATCACTATAAGGGGTGTTTTTGACCAGCCCTGTTTCACGTCTGATTACAATAATGCTCAGAGCCTGATACTAACATTCTGGTAACTCATTAACTAAATGCAAGCTGAGTAGAATATGAGGTTCCAAACAGTGCCTGTGTTTTCTGATAGAATTGTTTCCAAATATCTGCCCATTGAAACACATTGTTCTATCTTGTTTCAATGGAGTTGGCGATTGACTTGTGATTACAGAACCACTCCATAGTAAGCCAATGTAAACAATCAAGTATTGCGAAATAGAAAGGCAACATTTGAAGGCAAAATACCTTCCCAAATAGCAGATGTGTGCCCAATCAGGCTACTTACTTGCTGGGTATATCAGCTGATCCGATTGCTTTACTGCTGAGCCAATAACCAAATGACAATTCCCTTGACCTCTCGAATATCTGTGTCTATGCAGTCAAACAAATATAAACCCAGACTTCCGAGGCCAAGGTTGAACCCAAACACTTTGGCTGGCTGTATGCTTGACGCCCATTATGTCCTAGCAGTAACTTTAGTGCCTTCAACGAAGTGCTCCCTATGGCCCATTTAGCGGAAGTGTGACATGTAACATGCAAATATACTTTTTATTGTATAATAAACAGTAAAACTAGAGCACAGAGTCAAAGAAATTGCTTTATGGTTGTGTCTTGGCTCTATAAAGTAAAATAGAAACGCTATTAAGGACAAGTTACCCGCTCATGCAAAAAAATGGCTGAGTAATCATCAGGAGATGGATAGGCTTTCTATAAAGGGGCCTCCTTGCTGTTGGAAGCCCTGTGAGTGGTCTGGCTTTTGTCAATTACAAACTGCCGCCTAGGAGTGCCGATTCAGCTGTGGTTTATCATATTATTACCCTCTCTAAGGTGGCTTTGACCTTGCCAACAATTTGCAGAGTCAGATCATTAGAATTGAACTGAATGGTGTTGCACGGAGAGCCTTGCAAAGTGCATTTCCATCCTCAGCCTCAATGCACCTATCTCCTATCTATGTCAGACCCCCTCTCCCCCGAGTCTCCTTCTTTACCCTTTCTAACCTCATCCTCTGCACCCCCCTTCATCCTCCAACATTACCCAGGAAATAATTATCCTTCTCCCTTTTTCAGCAACTCCTGCCTATCTCCACTTCATTCTGTTGGCAAATGCATCTTTAATACTCAATGACGGGTCCCTTGGGGATACGTTGAAAGGATAAGAGCTCTCTGAACTCATGCCTGCTTCTTCCATCATTGATAATGGTTGTGTTTCTGTCCCTCATACGGTTTGCCTTTTCTCTAGCTCACTGAGCAATATGGTGGCTCTTTACAAATTGACTCTTATAATAATATTAAAGGGGAACTACACCCAAACACAACTTCATTTAAAGAATATACATTGATTAAATAATATAGCCATGTATAAATAATATTATAGTATTATTTGTAGTATTGTTTGTACCAGTTCCCTAAGCCCCGCCCCTTGTTCCCCTGCTGATCTGGCTGACTACTTTGTGACTCAAATAAAATGTAACAGTAGTCGCCTGTCCTCAGCCTGCCTTCAGCCTGCATCCTCCCAATCCCACAATTCCCTGCACATGTGATGTTAATAAGGAAAGGAACATCACAGTGCAATGCATTGTGGGTTATGTAGGTCCTGCATGCTGTCTGTAAGCTGTTGAGAAATAGTTACAATTTGTAACTACATTTGTTTCAGTCCCTCCTCCCCTGCCAGGATTTCAAATGATGCAGAAACAGAAGGACTGTTTTGCAGCTGGATTTCAGCATATAAAAATGGTATTTATTCCTACTTTATGAAGGAACAGATTACAGTGATTGGTATAATAGGGGTTTCTGTGTTGTGTGGGGCTCTTTAACTAATTTTGGGTTGGAAGCCGGAGTTCCCCTTTAATGAAGTGGGGTAGAAGAGAGGAGCAGTTTGCACATAGAGAGTTGAGCCCATGTCACAGAGAGAGCAGGAACTAAGTTGATTAATCAAAGGTAAACAAAAGAGGAGATGACATTGGTGATGTGGGCTGGAACACTGGGTGTGAACAGGATATCAATGAAAGGGAAACAGGGCTAAGCCTATCTAGTGCTAAACCACATGGGCTGTGCCCTTGAAAGGTTACTATTCCCCCACCCACGGGTAATTACCATTCAATGGTTTCATCAGAGATACAAGGAGGTCAGTAGAAATAATACGAATAGTTTTCCTGTTGCACAGCCTTGTTCAGTGTTTTGAAGAACTCTGTAATGAATGCAAGTTCTCCGTACGCTCATTTAGGGTAACGCCCCAACGGGGAGATTAGTCGCCTGCGCTAAATCACTGCTACCATGGGCAACTAATGTCCCCCAAAAGCCTTTCCACGGTGGCCTTTCCAGGTGCTAATTTTTGAATTCCTAACTTGGAGGCAAGTTGTAGTTGCATATAAACCAGGCGTACTGCAATACAGAACCTCCTTTAGGCTCAGGGTCTGACTGGGGGGTGCAGGGCCCCTGCAGGGGCCCCCGCGTGCACCCCTACCACCCCCCACCGGGCATCCTCACCTGAATGCGCGTTTGTAAACACATCAGGGGAGGACTTTGGCGGCAAGGGACGCAACAACAGGGTCGGGTCTGGGCCGCCGGGGCCCACCGGGTATTTTCCCGGTGGCCCAGTCTGACCCTGTTTAGGCTATTAGTTCACATAGGGGCTACCAATAGCCAAAAACACCCCAAATTTGGTGAAAATATGCAGTTCTATGAATTTCATTGGACTACTACTGGCCACTGCTGAACCTCTGGTTCTTCTACTTGTAATAAACTATAAATCCCATGATCCCCCAGCTGCTGTTGTTAAGTGGCTGAAAAAAAAAGTAATTTCCTCAAGTACAACTTTTACAAAAAAAAGTTGTTTCAAGTTGTGCCTCCGAGCAGCAGGCCCAGTCACACTCAACCTCTTTTTGGGGGGAGTAAATTCCTTCCTGGACTGGTATTTAGACAGAAAGAAGCCCAACAGCAGTATGGGATTCATTCTAAATAATGCCATATTAGGCTATATATATCTATAAAAGCAGGGACTGACAAAGGTGGCCCTTAGAGCTTGCAAGCAGCGTCATGTGTCGTATGAGTATTATGAGAGTAAATACGCACGGAGCCGTGTTTACTCTGCGCTGTATTCAAGTCTAACAAATACACACTTGGAACGTTCCTTCTAAGGCTGGGAAAGGTTTTGCATGTGAATGATAAAAACATGACTAAAAATAGGAACTTTTTATAGGCCAAATGTGGTTGGGGAAAAGGCTTACGCATGCAGGTTTAGTACAAATGTGTGTGGTTTGTCTTTGCTCAGTGTTTCCCATGTACATTGTGTCTATAAGAATAATAAGAACATAAGGATTGTGTGTATACATACTGTATATATATATATTTATTATTGTTATGATAAGAACAGGGTCGAACTGGGCCGCCGGGACACCGGGAAATATCTGCTGAACGTGGCCGGTGGGGACATCTGCAGGGCCCCTGGGTCGGCAGCCCTGGTGGGTCCTGCACCCCCCAGTCCGACCCTGGATAAGAACAAATGTATAAAGCACCAACATATTCCACAGTGCTCTACAATAAATGGGAGGATACAGTGAACATACAGATTATGTATAAAAGTGCTTACAGAGTGCTTATATTGACCTTTGATGTCAATGCTGCATTGCAAGGAGCAGAAATAGCCACCTAATGCAGTGATATTATGTTATTTATTATAGCCCTAAGCCACGGTCAATGGATATTGTGTTCAGACTCAGCAATCTTATTCCTATTGGAAATCCATTGTTTACATCACTGCAGGATTTGGACACCTATGGCGCACCAGCAGTGTTGGACTGGCGTACTCAGGGCCCACCACTGCCCACCCACTTTGTCCCCTTTCTCCCCTTTCTCCCCCCACTGATCTGTACCACACAGCTATTTACACTCTCCCTGTCAAGGGTTGCCACTTATTAAAAACTGCCTGTGCAGTTTTCCAAATTAGGACATCAGTTGTGATGTCACTGCCCCATGACATCACTGTCCCTACCCTGTGATGTCACTGCCCGCCTTTCATGAGGGGGAAAGGTGGCAACCCAAATCAGGCTGCAGCTCTGGGGAAAACTTAAAGATCACTGTGCATTTTACAGTGGAATACATGGCCATCTTTAATTTAGTTTGAATCTTCCTGAACTTGGCTGGCAGCAGGACCTGGCCTAGTGTTGGATTGGAGAAGGCTGGACCCACAAGGAAACCCAAGCAAAGGGCCCCCCACTCCAGCCTCACCCTACAGTTCCCAGCTAAGGGCCCACAGCTCGCCAAGAATATTGGTGCCAGTGCAGATAACTATTGGCAATGCATTCTGCCCCCCCCCCCCCAGTGTTCCACTGATGCACCACACAGCTTACCGGTATGCTTGGGCCGGTGGGGCCCAACAGGACTGAGGCCCAAAGGGTTTTCTCCTGGTACACTTTCCCAGTATCCCGATGGGCCAGTCTGGGACCCTGTGCACCAGATGTAGATAGCAGCCACCTCTCACCTCTAGATGGGAACAATTGGCCTTGTCGTAGGCAGTTGCTATTTATTTCAATGACAGGCAGCCCAAGCATATGGCTTACTTAACTATTTTCAGGCATTTTGTTTCTAAAAACAATTAAAATCACCCCCTTAATCTCATTTTGTTGGCTGATTTCAGCAGATTTTGGGTTGACCTGCCCATCAGTATTTATAAATAACTTTTTTATCTGACCCATAATCCGTAAAAACTATGAGAGCAGCACTAAATTAAAAGTCCTCAGGCTTTTTATCAGCAGCTTCATCCATATATAAAGCCTTGGTGATGCTGAAAAGTATGGAGAAGAGCTCAATCAGCAGGGCAGTTCCTGCAGCCTTCAGTGGCATCAATGACTGGCTGTGGGTCACAATAATGGTGGTGTAGATGAGAGCGCTCTGGGCCCAGGCTGTGAATAGCAAGAAGCCAGGGTGGCGTGCAAGATTTAATTAATCAGACCCACCCGTCACTAACAATACACATTTGCTGAAGAGCTGGAAAACACAATGCACGCTTTTCATTTCCACTCTGCTGACAGGATCCTCGGCAAGCCCGGGACTGGTTGGATTGTGATGACAAACCTTGGCCGTCTCACATTATCTCTGTTCTCGTTCCACGCATGGATCATTTCCATATTAAACAAACAGTTATGGCTCCTACTTTTTCACAGCAGAAGAGATGAAGCGTGCATTTGTTCTCCGGCAGACCTGCGTGTCTCTAGGAGGGTGGCACTCTTTCAGTGGGGTCATTTGCATGACAAGGACATGGTTTCTCCCATCTGGAGGGCACAAAGCAAATTAAAAGCTTCCTGATGTTTTTTTTTCCACTTCGCCTGCAGGTTTTTTGGGTTTGCAGAGAGAGAAAAACCAGTTTCATTGTTCAGCTCTGGGCCCCTGGTACAAGTGGACACAATGGTGTTTCAGGCAATGGGGAAGCTGCTGGGGTACAAGCACCGGTGAGTATTTCATATCACTAGATATAATGTAGTTAGCGAATATCTCAAATTTTGAGGGCCTGTTTCATTGTTTTGAATATTTACCCCACTGAATGACTTTCCCGGGTTCATAAAATAGACACAGAAGCAGTTACCATTGATCAGAATAAACTTCTCAGTGTCTTAAGGTGGCCATACACATTAAGCAACCTCGGCAATCGAGCGGATCGTCTTCCAATATGCCCACCTAAGGTGGATGGGTATAAGGGCTATCGTACCAACAAGTCGATGCAGTCCCCGATTTCATGGGAAGATCAAACCTGCCCGATCGACACCTTGCCAATTTTTGTCCAGATATCAATCAGGGAGGCTTGTTGGGGGGCCCCATACAGGGGCAGATAAGCTGCCAAATCAGTCTAAAGGACCCCAATTGGCAGCCTGTGTATGTACCTTTAGTCTACAGTATTTACCAGGTTCAGTAAAGGATGGACAAGGATGGTTCTTGCCACTGCTCGTGCCTGGAAAAGTTCTGTTACTATTTCCTGCAGATACTTCTTAACATTGTCGCCAGATGAAACCCAAATTCATCAAGGTCTAATTGCACTTTTCTTCCAGGACCAAGTCCATAAATAAGGACAAAAGGGAGAAGAAGGGCATAGAGCCCGAGAAGATATACCTGGAACCTCGATACACAGCAGCCCGCATAGTGGATGCCGATATCCTGATGCTGGTAGCATTGCCGAAAGGTCTAAATGTGGAAGAGTGGCTTGCCAGCAATGGTACGTTATCCTGGTGGCTCTGAAAGGGTCACTACAGCTGTATTACAAACTTACCTTATATGAACATGTATTTATTATATTCACAAAGGTTTCTACAAAATATTATATTTTAAACCATGACAAAAGTTTAGTAAAGTCAGTGGGGGGTTTGGTTTTTATATTTGGTTCTGATAAGCTCTAGAAGCTTTTATTAATGCATATGCTCTACCTCTAGAGAAAGGGGCTAAACTACTACTCCTGATATGTGGATGGTTATTGGCTACTGACACGTGGTGCCCATTTAGTCTTGTTGCCACAAAACTGCACCCAGAGCCCATGGCAGTACTTGGCCAACAGGATTTTACATCTGGCCTGGTCATTTTTTTGACTAAACCCCCAAACAGCTATTGACCAGGGCATTTATTGAGGCCTGTACACAGCAAATGGGGTTTCTCCCCATAGATGGGTGCCTTTAGATATCATATAGGGTTGTCATCAGTATAGAAGCCAGTAAACGCCAGCCAAGCCTGGGGCCAGTATTAGGCCCAAACCCATGTGATTTTATGACAAAGTAGTTCCAAGTGCAGGGTTTTTAGCTTTCCATTATAGTGCAGGGTAATGTCACAATGATTTAAAACTGATAAATGCCCCATAATCAGTTCAGCAGTCCAAATGTATGGAGTCTTTGCCGTATGCTTGCTGCTGTAAACCATCTGGTAGCTGCAGACTGAATAAGCTTTTGTAGCTCTCACAATGATTTTTGCCTTCTGTTATTTATGGCGTGACACGTTTGATAACCGTACTAAATGAAATGGCTGCTGTGCAAACCATGCAGCGAATATTCCACTATGCTGAAAAGCTTCATTGCTGGCACCGCTCCATGCACGTAATATATAAAGCCCAAAAACTACCGGGGAGCCATTTCATTTTGCAGCCTCATCTGTGTGCCACGGGCAGGTTTTTCTCGCTAAATATAATATCGCCCCACCTTGGGTGTCACTGGAGGAACAGCAGTGCATAAAAGGGAGCAGGCGTTTTGGGGCCGTAAACCTTTTACACAAGCTGTGTTGTAAAAAGTGTTTTATTGTGAACACATTCCTGGTAGAACTGGTTTCAATTGCCCTGTATCTATGGCCTATAATGTAGAGTATGTGCAAGGTTTTGGTTGCAGGCCTTATGCCCTAAAGGGGTGGGTTGCATTTAATTTAACTTTTACTATGATGTAGAGCAGTGGTTCTCAACCTTCCTAATGCCCCAACACTTTAATACAGTTCCTCATGTTGTGGTGACCCCCAACCATAGAGGAGCGGTGTCTCGGTTCCTAAGACCAATGGAAATATGTGTTTTCCGATGGTCCCGACTCACAGGTTGAGAACCGCTGATGTAGAGAATGATATTCTGAGACAATTTGCACTGGTTTCTCTTTTTTTTATTATTTGTGGGGTTTTTTTTCATTCTTTAGCTTTTTGTGCAGCAGCTCTCCAGTTTGGAGTTTTAGGAGGCCCAATCAAGCTTCTCTTTAGGCGTACAGCCAGTCTGATATATCAGATGTAAGTTAGTTATTATTCTGACACAGGGTACTGCTGCCCCCTGACTTGCACACTGAGCACTGAGGCTAATGTTGGCGGCCTGTATTATCAGCTGTTAATACCTTAGGGCTATGGAGCAGCGAGCGCTTTGACTGGGGCAGCGTGCTAAGGAAGAACCGCAGTGGCCAAACAGCCTTTCCCACCTGTCATCACTTTCTACTGAAAGGCATAGTAAATGCCCTGTAAATTACAGTCACTAGGGGTGATGGGGGGGACTGATGTGGAATGTTTATGTTGGCATTCCTAACTGGCCCCCGTCTGTCACTGCCAGCTTCTGGACCGTGCTCATTATGCTTTATATAACTGTCACATGCAAACGGCACAGGTTCTCTTGAGGTTTTGTTGATGCAGAGACCAAGGCGAAGCTCCGGCGCTGATTCACTAAGGCACGTTGTGACATTTTCCAGGCTTACCAATAACTGAGTTATGTTACAGGGCCCAACCTTTGTTATTGCCTGCCGTGGCTGTCAACGCACATATTGATTATTTCTTACGCAAATGTTCACATTTTTGCAGTCAATTTTAAGTATCTGTTGCCACCCAGGTTGTTATCTACTGCCGGATTCAAGTCTGGACTGGGATTCAAAATAGGCCCTGGTATTTCAAATACACAGAGGGCCAAACAGCCCCACCAGTCCAATAAATAGTGACTATGGCATCTTACAGCAGCCCCTCTGGCATTTGCCTGAACCCACAGATTGATTTGTCTATGGGTGACTGAAGTGGGGCAATTTGGCAACATATAAGCACATACAGTGGCAGGCCCAAAGATATGGGTGCCCCAATGCACCCCCACAGCATTTCTCCACCATTCAACAACCCTCGCTCTGCAATGCATGCAACACACATGCCAATGTGCGGCAGCTTAATGAGCTCCTGGCTGAGTTACAGAAGTGCCAGAACTAAGGGGTATGTCCCTAGCACCCCCACATTCTCCCCTAGGCATATGCCTCTTCTGCCCCTAGACCTTGATTTCTTATGGCCTATAATCATGTGTCCAGAACAGAAAAGTGCTTTTTCTAGTAGTCTGCTTATCATTCCATAGAGGTTCTTGTGGTTCTTGAGAGGTTCTTTCTGTTGTTGTCTTTCAGCCATCTGTTGAGGCATGCTGGGAATTGTAGTTTAGAAATGGCTAGAAAACCCAAACCTTGGAGATTCCTTGAATAGAAAACATGCAAAATCAATAGAAAAATATCCAGTGGCTGTATTGTGTGGCTTGGATGTGTACCTCTGGATTTGTAAAATTGGTCTCTTAGCCTGTCTGTGAGTAAACACTTATATAGACATATAGATAGATAGATAGATAGATAGATAGATAGATAGATAGATGATAGATAGATAGATAGATAGATAGATGATAGATAGATAGATAGATAGATAGATAGATAGATAGATAGATAGATAGATAGATAGATGAGATAGACTGTGTTTTTCTTAAATGCTTTTCTCTACTACACTGCAGGAATCATTTTTATACTGCCGTTATCAGGGGCAGGGATATTTATAGGTGTAGGAGTCATGGCATTTTTTTGGCTTACGCTTCCCTTTAATTATAAAACAGAAGTTCCTTCCTTGCAGAATGGGCCCATTTCAGAGGAAGCTCAGCATGTGTTTTTTATGTGGCTCAGCGGTTAAAGACAGAAGGAGAACAGGATTTTACTCCCATCCAGCTCCTTAGCCGCATTCTTCTTCCCCGTGTGGTTTTTCTTTTTTGGCTTTGGAACGGGAGTCTGTGTTTTTGTTAGCGATTGTGTATCACAAGCGGCAGACATAATAGGCACTCATTGCTCATACAAGGCCTCGAAGTTGGCGTCATTTGGACAGGGGTAAAAAGGCGCCAGCGTGGAATCATTTGGAATAAAAAAAGCAGGCTCTGAAACCAGCTTCTAGGAAAGAAAAATCCCAGAAGTAGTAGTTTGTGCCCACTTCACACCCACCAAAAGAAAGCAGGCATTAATGCCATGTACCTGTGTGTAACTAAAGAACTCATTTCACGGCTTGTCACTACATGTGATTGATCTGCTCTGATTGGAGACACCTCATTTGAGTTCATTGGCTGTGACTCAGCATCCAAACCACCACAAATCACTGTCAGACCCAGTGCCGCATTGTGAACCCTGGAACCCGAATCACCAGTTTGCACAAATAGGTGCGCTCCTCTCTGTCTGACACCCATGACTTGCAAGGAGAACTGGATACCACTTAGTAGTCAGAAGTTGCTAGAGGACCAACCTGCTGCTATACTGCTTTAGAATTCCCAGACATTATATAAATAAAAGGATAAATATAATTGCCCATATTATTCACAATATACCCATATATAGTGAATAATATAAATTACAAGGCTGAGTGCTTTTATGCAGGTCATGGAATTCCAAGGTGACTACTAATATCCTAATATTTTACAACAGGGGTTACATTATTTATTATAGCATACAAGTTCCAGTATGTGACAGAAATGACATCACTAAGCTCTGTTTATATTTGATGGCATCACTTAGCACCATTTATAAGAATATCATATACAGCAGTGATCCCCAACCAGTGGCTCAGGGGCGACATGTTGCTTCCCAATCCCTTGGATGTTGCTCTCAGTGCCCCCAAACCAGGTAGTTATATTTGAATTCCTGACTTGGGGGCAAGTTTTGGTTGAATAAAAACAAGATTTCCTACCAAATAAAGCCCCTGTAAGCTGATAGGGTGCATAGAGGCTGCCTAATAGTCAATCACAGCCCTTATTTGGCTCCTCCATGAACTTTTATGGTGCTTGTGTTGCTCCCCAAGTCTTTTTATATTTGACTGTGGCTCACGAGTAAGAAAGGTTGGGGACCCCTGATATACAGGATATTCATGGCTCTTGTGTATTTTATATAGCTTGGCACAGCTAGGGTACATCCTCCTTCCAGCCTGGCAAGCAGTGAAATATCTTTGGCAGGATTTAGTAGACACAGTCCCCAGGCTGGGTGCCTACCTGGATGACCCATTATGGCAGTAGACCTTGAATAAAGTCCAGTTTGCTCAGTGGTCAGACAGCCATTGTTTATTGTATTGCATTTGGATTCATTTGTTGATTTTTCCATTGCAGCCTCTGCCTTCTATAACCACGTGAGCCTTTTCTACGGTGCCATTTCCGAATTCTGCACAATATCGTCGTGTCCAACCATGAAAGCCTGGTCCATGTAAGTAAAGCTGTGGTTTCGGAACATACATACACTGAATAGAACTTCTAATTCATACGTTATGTTAGTAGTAGGCACCCAGGTGACTCACACAGGAGGCTATGCCCCTGTTATTTACAGCAGTGACAAAAAGAAAAAAAAAAAGCACCAATATTGATTTACATACACAGAGCTGTATTAAAGGGGTGGTTCACCCTTCAGTTATCTTTTAGTCATAGACAGGGCAATTCTAAGCAACCTTTCAATTGGTCTTCATTATTTATTTTTTATCATTTTTACTTTTTCCAACTTTCGAATGGGGGGTCACTGACCCCAGCAGCCACACAACAACAACTGCTCTGCAAAGCTATAATTTTAGTGTTATTGTTACTTTTTATTACTTTTCCTTTTGTTTACGGCCTCTCCTATAAATATACCAGTCTCTCATTAAAATTAATGCCTGGTCGCTAAGGTAATTTGAACCCTAGCAACCAGATAACTGATGAAATTCCAAAATAATTACAAAACCACAAATAATAAAAAATGAAGACCAATTGCAAATTGTCTCAAAATATTACATCATACTAAATGTTAACACAAAGGTGAACAAGCCAATTAGACCTGTAATACAAAGAGAGATTCTTAAATCTGTAGCCCTCCTGCATATGAGCTGAGATTGGGAATTGTAGTAGTAGTACTTAGCGGAAGGCTGACAATTCCGTGGCGCTTCCATAAAACGAATGTAGATGTACAGGCCGCTGACCCCTTTGAGGGAATGAGTGTGGGTAAAACTGATGACCCTCTGGCTGTTGTTGAACTACAGCTGCCACATTCCCAGACAGTCGGCAAGTTCAGTAATAGCTGGAGGGCCTGCTGTAGACATATGATGTACTGCAATATCTCCTATGAATTTATAGCCATTTCCAAAGAAAGGACTAACTGTTTTCCAATAAATCAATATATTTCTCCAACCAACCAGCTCTTGTGCTGTGGCTAAAAAAAAAAATAACTCCCAGCATCCCCTGCCATTATAGCTGAGAAACAACAAAGTGTATTTTATTGCTCAGAGGTCAACTAAAGAACATTCATAGGGCATCGGGCTATTTAAATCACACTAGGGGTTGTGCAACATACCCCCCAGGGGGGGAACTGAATGTTTATGGCGTAACTGAGGCCCTGCAATGTTTATTAAAGGCAAAGTGACCCATAACCTTTAGAGATAGTTTACCTCACTTTGCCAAGAATATAATGAACATCTTCCTGCTATACAATGTCATCATTAGCTCCTATATAGTAACAGGAAGGTAAGTGCTGGAGCCATTAGAGGAGATAAACAAACTGGCTGCAGGCAGGAAATTACAGCTTCACATGGAATGTCAGGATGGCCGATTACTGCTGTATTGGAAAGGTTCCATCCTTTACAGCTTTAAGTGCCATCCGCCCTAGAATCTTTAGTGCCGACGTAACTGCCTGCCACCATAGACTCTACATTACCAAAAGAAAGCTGTACGTAAAGGGTTAATAGTTAGTGTTTTGCCCCTCTTGCTCGGTGAGTGACCACTAGAGGTCACTGTTTCATCAGCGTCTTTGGCAGAGAACCCATGGTCGTGCCGGAATCAATACAAATCTATGGATAAGTAATGCCCCCCTGTGCCCTATTGATACACTATAGTTTTCATACATTCCCCCCTGACGGAGCCAAGCGCATATAATAATTATATATCCTTTTCTATAATGTTAGTTTAGCAAAAAAATACGCTATATAAATAATTTAAATTGCATTTCCTTCAGTCTTCGGGATTCACAATCACAGCAAGTAGGCAGGTGCCATTTTGTGAATGCTGTTATTGAGGAAAGCCTTGTATAACCCCAAAATCTTGTAATTGCGCCATCTTGGTGATATCTAGGAAGTGTGGAATGGAAGGTGAAAGTAATTGTAATTACAAATCTGAGCTGTCAATCATATATTGCCTGCCCCGCCTCTATGCAGAGGCGGGGCAGGCAATATATGATTGACAGCTCAGATTTTTTAATACATTTATGGATGATTAAATAAAAAAATGAATTTGGGTTTCATGTTTAGTTTTTGTTATACAAGGATTTATGTGTGGGTGACAGGTTTTAAATGAACCTTATGCCTCCATGGCTGATCGAATGCTTCTCAAATAGCCTCCAAATGTGTTTGATGGGAAATACATTTAGGTGAAGGGAGCTCATGTTGTTGTTGAAGAGAAGCCTGGGATACCTATGTCATTACTCTTGCTTCCATGGCTTTACCCGCTCCAACAGGGGGGAGTTGGGTGGTGGGAATTCCAGGGTTTCTTTATTCAAGCAGCCGTGCAAAGGGAGCCTTGTTGACACAACGTTGCCATGTAACCTGTATACACAAAAGCAGCTGAGGGCAGCCCAGGGGATTATAATTAGCCGTACATGCACCTGCTGCCCGACTCGCTCGCTGCTGCTGAAAAGGCTGACACCCGCACCCGCTTGCTGAATTTAGCCTTTAATCTCAGGCTGATCTAATGAGATGAGTTCAGTGCATTGAATTAACTTCCCTTTTCTTGTTGCAAGGTGGGTGGGTCGTTAGCAACAGGAGTGCCTTTGGCACCGAAATGTATAGAGCGGATTAGAGCAGCTGTCATGCACGGCAAGTCATGGGCTGCCAAGATCTGATCATGCTGGGGGGGCCGCAGTGCTTTTAGCATGGATACAACTAGAATCAAAACAGGCACCTGTTTAAATGGCAAATAAACACCAAAATAAAATATTGCATAGTGAAGGAAAATGCGATTCCCAGTGCAATAACCCAAATTCTAAACTATTTCTAGATTGTTATAGAGAGCAGTATCTGTCTGGTCTTTTTCA
This sequence comes from Xenopus tropicalis, assembly GCF_000004195.4. Classification (NCBI taxonomy): domain Eukaryota; kingdom Metazoa; phylum Chordata; class Amphibia; order Anura; family Pipidae; genus Xenopus; species Xenopus tropicalis. The sequence goes on along the minus strand of NC_030683.2, from coordinate 117,475,806 downwards.
GTTCTCTGCACCGGTGGGTCTGACTTTTGTTTATTAGGCAAGGTTTACATCCCCTTTAAAGCTCTATTATAAGTATCATAATGTCACCTTGTAGCAATAATGGGGTATGGACTTGAAACACAATACATGCTTTTGGGTCTTCAATAATCCCATGTCTAGATATTATAGCAGATATTGGTCAATCAGCAGCCTATTAGCCTACTTGTGGGGCCAATATAAGCGGGTTCGTTTAGACATTGCTAGATAATCCCTTTGAGTAGTTCATCAGGTCGTGGATAGTCTTCTCTGCTTGGCAGAGCTGTATCTATCTTATAGGCACCTGTGGGCCTCGGGTGTCAGCCAGGCCCAGACTGGGATTTAAGATAGGCCCTGGCATTTCAAGCATAGAGAGGCCCAAACAGCCCCCTAGCAGCCCAGTAAATAGTGAGTGTCTATGGCATCTTACAGCAGCCCCACTGGTATTTACCTGAATCCACAGATTGCCATTTGGTGGCAGCTTTAGGTGGGTGGCCAGTGGGTACCTATATGGTAATAGAAAAATCACTCCCCAGTCCCTGTTGAATTCATGGACCTAAATCAATTGCTGCATGGGGGGACAAGGGCGGAATGAGGACTGGTACCTAGGACTACACTGAACCTAAATACGCCATGCACCTCAGGCCAGGTATTGAGTGAGCAGGCCACAGGGAGGGAGAGATGCGTAGGCCAATAAGCTGCAGACTCCATCCAAGTCAGCAGCATTTATCAGCCTACGTATGGCCATCTTTACGCACCACATGGAAGCCCCCCTGTTGCAACCGGCCTTTTTGGCAGGCAAAAGCCAAAGAGCGGCACATTTCAGTAGCAGAGGGATGTAACTGTAGATGTGTTGGCCAGGCCAGCATTTGCAGGAGAAAGCAGTTTTATAACGTTCAGGTACGTTGCACAGGAATGTGCACTTCACTAGGTCAGACAATGCAGGCAAAGAGGTGTGAAGCAATAAAAACCGGTTTAGGCTGCATAGGAACTACACATCCCATATTTAGCAGAGCAGGGTGGAATCAAATGAATCCTGTAACACCAGGGGCTGCTTCAAATCTGTAAATAACTTTTAATGAAAAAACAGTATGAAAACAAACCAATAACTCCTTTATGTGCCACAGATCGTAGAATGCACAGTTCTGGCACAAAATGCAAGCGCCATGATTCCTACCTCCCCAGGTTCCCGGTTATTGTGTAGATCTCAGGAACAAAATTGACGTCCGAATCCAAACTGAACTAAATGTGAATCCTAATTTGAAAAGGTTGTGGAAGGGTTAAACAAAAGCACGCAGTGAAAAATGTTCAACTTCCGTGTTTATGTGACAAAAAGTCCCGTGATTTTAAGGATGTGGATTCGGTTTGGGGCGAGCACGTGGATTTGCCTGACAAAAAAGGCAGAATCTTGCCCGAACTGAATCTTGGATTCGATGTATCCCTACTACGTACTGTAAATGGACAGTTCCGTCACATATTGCAGTCCAATGAGAGAGTAGATACTGTATGTAATATAACATCACACAACTGTATATGGGTTTTAGGTTTTGGACTCCATTTGCCCAAGCACTAAGTATTCAGAAAAAGACGAAGTAGGACCGAATACTCTTTGCTAAATACCCACTAACGTTGTATGGAATAGAATATAACAGAACACTGTTACTAACTCAAACAGAAATCCAATGGGGAGCATAAAAGGAGGCAAATATGTGATGACAGTGTCTCTTTCCTATTAGCTTATGTTTCAGCACTTATCTAAGATTAGCTGGTAGAGAGCTATCACTGGGGATTTATGGTTATGTTTTTGCATCCTCAGCCAATACCAGTGGACGGATGAGAAAGGACGAAAGAAGAAGTGTTCAGCCCCACAGTACGCAGACTACGCTGCCAGCATCATTCAGAAAATCCTGACAGATGAGGATCTGGTTCCGACAAAGCACTGTGAGTTTCTAATCTTCTCATTGGTTTTTTAAGGCGGGCCTAAGGTGGCCATACATGGGTAGATTTCAGCTGCCGATTCGGGTCCTTCAGAGTACTTTCACAGCTTATCTACCCATATATGGGCACCATGATGGGCCAGATCTTGTTTGGACAGGTTTGATTTTCCATCGGATCGGGGACCACATCAGCTTGTTTATGCTATCCCTTTGTCCGACAACGCCTTGCCAACCTTAGGTCGCCCAATGAGCGGATCACAACCTGTATGGCCATGTTTACACAGTCTGATCGTGTATGCTATCTGACTGATTGGTCCAATGGCAGAAAATATGAAGATCAAGGGGGCCACACATTGTATGGCTGCCTTTCTGTTGTTCTGATTGTTTATGCTCTTGGCACAAACAGCAAGAACCAAATTGGAGCTACAAGGGGAAAAAGCTGATGCCAACGGAGGGACTGATTCTTTGCCTGTGTTTTTTAGAGGGGCAAGAATCAGCCCTGTGTGGCATTAGCTTTAAGCATTAAAATAGTTGCCTTTGGGTGCACCCTGATAGTAGTAGTTACTCCTAGAACTTTTGATCTTTCCACTGAATAAATGAATAGTTGCCATACTGAGCAGAAATTCAGTCTTCAGCTGTTTCAGGCTGCAATAGACCAACTGAGATACAGGATTTTTATCAAGTTTGGGCAATGGCTAACTGGTGCCCCCCCTTGTTGCCCCCCTATGCAAACTGCTTGAAATAAATTGTCCAGTTGCCTTTATGTGTACCAGTATCTATTCGTGCCCACAGATGATATGGTCAGGGTCAGACTGGGCGTTCAAGGCCCAGGGTGGCTGCTACTCCAGGGGCCCAAACATTCCCTCAGGAGCCCCCACCCACCCTCTCACCCACTGCCAGCCCCTTTCATCCCCCTGTCTGCGTACCTTATACTTTGTCGCAATCAAGGAAGGGAGGGCAGAGGGGAGCACTAGATTGGGATCGGGTCTGGGGCGGTGGGACCTACAGGTTTTTTTTCCTGGTGTCCCAAGAGCTAAGTCCAACCCTGGATATGGTCCTCTGCATCTGATGGCTAGCGTGCAGTCTCATTATCTGCATACCTATCACTCGCCCTTCCAGTGACTTGCAAATCATCTGAGAACCTGCCAGATCATGTAGGTGGTAGAAACAGGTGCTGCTATGGGAGAAATCCTTATTAAAAATACATTATAGTTCTACTCCTCCAAATATTCTCCTTTAAGTAGGGGCAATACCTGCAGGGGGGCAGTAGGTCCAAATTTGTCACGGTCACCCCTAAGGGTCAACAAATCCCATGCTGACTTCTTACTAGGTCCATGAGTTGTTCTATAAAATGGAATATATCTGCTATGGCCTAGTGAGCAGCACATCAATTAAGGAAACCATGTAGTTGGTGCATTCCTTAGTGACCCAAAACCATCATCCAATCAAAAGATATTTCCTCATCTGTTTATTATCTGTGATTATTTTACAGGTAAAGAATTCCCAAAGACATTCCGGCCATCAATACAAAAGACTTTCCGGCTTCTTTTCCACCTTCTGGGGCACATCTACACGAGCCATTATAAAACGGTGGTCAACCTGGAGTTGCACCCACACCTGAACACCCTGTACTTACATCTCCTTCTCTTCTGTGCCGAGTTCCAACTGCTCGATTCCAAAGAGATGTCGCTGAGCGAAGACCTGACCACCGCACTTATTCGCTCCAGTCCTACGCCGAAGACTACAGGAAGCCATTTGCGGAACACCTGAAACACGCCAGCAATGAATCTTTATACATATATATATTTTTTCCTACTGCCACACGGACACGCTTTACGCCACATGCATAGCAAAGAACAATAGTACATATCCATATATAGAGTGGCACGCTTTCTTTTTGCCAAAATGGGCTTAGCAGCGGATTGGCTGGAAAGCTTTCCAGGAGAACAAATGAATATGGAAACCAATATGGTGCTGTTGTTCTCAGACAGTCAAGGAGACTAGTGTTGATGCTATATAATCAGAACACTGCATGTCACCTGTCCCGGGGCGGCCATAACCGCGCCACCCGCAGGAGAGATAGGGAATGACTATCGTAGCTGCACAAATGCCATACTGTGGAACAGACAATCAATAACCATTGGGACTCAATGTTTTTAACTATCACAAAGGTCAGAAATTCCAAATGAGAAGAATATCATGCTTTTTTTTTAATCTGTATTCATGGATTATATCATCGGACAATGTTACAGTTGAGGTTTCTATATTTTGGGGGACTTGTTACTTTAAAAAAAAAATGCACTTAACTTTTGTAATTTATTCATTTAAGTAAAAAAAATACAGAAATCAAAAGAAAATCTGCTGCGCTGACCTGATGTTTGTTGAGGCAATGGGTTGAAGGAAAAGGCAGGTATCCTGCAGTAACAGCAGGAAAGTTATAGAATGGCCTATTCATTGCAAGTTTTCAATTGGTCTTCATTATTTTTTTTAGATTTTGAAATTGTTTTTTCCACTCTCAGAGGGGATGGGGGGTCACTGACCCCAGCAGCCAAAAATCAGTTGAAAGTTTATTGTTCTTGTTACTTCTTATGAGTTCTCTTTCTATTCAGGCCCTCTCCTATTTGTCTTCCAGTCTCCAATTCAAACCACTGCCAGGTAGCTGATGTAAATCGGAAACTTGAAACAGTCAAGGGGGCCCAGGCTCTGCTTCCTCTATGGCTATAGAGAGATCCCCCCTCCCTGAGAGCGATCTGGCAGGGATCAGGGACACTAAGGGGGAGGTAGGGGTTGTATTACCCAGTGCTATTCCACCAGGAATCCAATATACATCCCTTTTCCACATCAGCTCAGTGAATAGGACTTGCGCGGAACATACATTTTGCCTGTTGTTTTAATTAGGAAATGTTTACGGCAGGGATGGCCAGACTCGGTCCGGTCACGATTGACCAGACTGACGCGGAATGCGGAAGTGCGGCGTGAATGCGTACATAGGGGATGCAGCGTACGCGCGCATTCATGCAGCACTTCCGCATCCCTGGCTTGATCATGGTCCACCAGAAATCCACAGGGGATTGACTGGTAGACCGCGATCGACGTATTGGCCACCCCTGGTTTACGGTTTCTGGCATTAAACAAGAATATGAAGCCACTTTAGCACTTCCCGATCCTGCAGAATATAAGAGGAGCTGCTAAAACTAATTACCATTCCACTGAGAAGCCCCTGATAATGAGCTGCTCAAAGACTGCAGCTTAAAGAAGGGAGGGGTTTGTTTGTTCAAAGGTAGATAGGGAGCTCTGAACAAATCACCCTGATTATAAAGAAGAGAGGGAGAGAGAGAGTTTAGTGAAAATAGCCCAACTTTAAAATGAGTGTTTTATAATGGCAAAAAATGGGAAAATATGGATATGTGTTAATCAAAACAAAAGGCTGAATGTAATTTCAACACAAAGCCTATTTATCGTGCTCTTTATAGGTGTATCCTCTCTTTCTCTTACAGTGCAGCAATACTGTCACGCTTTATGGCGATGACTCTATTTTTATAAAGCTGTGACTGCATGGACTACTAAGTCACCCAATGTAGCCACAATTCATATGCAGTAAAGAGACAGCACTGGCTTTTGTTGCCCCTAAAGTCGCTGCAGGTATCAAGGGAAGGCTGAAGCATTGGAGCGGGGAGCACGGGGGGCAGGGCAGAATGAGGGACAGGCTAGGGGCATGACAGGGGCAGACAAGATCCCTGCTGAAGCACAGTAGGTGAGAGATAGCCAATCACAACAATCACACAGGCAAAGGCTGGCTTTAGTTCCCTATCAGGTTCCTATCCTACAGTGCCGCCGGCTCAACCTACACAGAATAGGAAAGGAGGCAGCAGGAAGTGGAACAGATGGGCGGGACCAATAAAGTTTTTGGAGAAATTTTAAATTAATCAGCCCATAACACTACTTTATAAAGCACATTCCTTCTATATTTAGATAAGTACAGTTCATTGGAACAATGTGCACAACTGTGTGACAATCACCTCCGTAGGCTATTTATGTGATTTCAATATGGGTCAATGGCGCTGTATCAAGAAAAGAGTCCCAGGTGCTGTTTGTTTGGGCTGTGGGTGATTCGGTTGGATACTGTGTGTGGTTGCGCAGTGCACGGCTGCCTTTAGTTATCAAAGGAGCCACCCTCTCCTCCTCCATCTTTCTATACAGATCTATTTAAACATATTTTTGATATAACTTTGTCTGAGGATAACATTTCCATTAGTTTGATTGCTTATTTGATTGTTTACTTACCAGGGGTATAAAGAGCCCAGCAAGCACCATAGTGCATATTAGTGGCACCGGTCCATGTAAGCCTCGCCAACAAAACCCCTGTGTGTGGCACAAACTCTTAGCATATTTACGGTACAAAAAGAAAAGCCTGGCACGCGTTCAAATATCTGTACAAAATGAGTTTTTATTACGGGTCTCAGTTATGGCAATAATAACCACAAACATTATGTATGCTAAAAAGAATCTTGTGTCTGGCAGCATTGCTACACAGCACCAAGCATGGCCAATTACACCCCGCTAACGCCCGCCGAGACCGCCCCATCCACAGAGCTTCATGAAAGGTTTCTTTATAATGCAGAATATGAATCTATGAAGAAATATGTTGTGATGATAATAACAGAGGCTTTATCTCAGCAATAAAACGCCTTGGCTGCGTGCCTCGGCTCCGCTGTTTGCTATGTACACAAAGCAGGACTAACACACTAGCACAAAAGCACATACCAGCACATAATGTACACAATGGAAGTTCAAAGGATCGCTCTTATACCTGCTTGGGGCCTTTTTATCGAGTATTAAGCTTCTATGCTCACCGCCTCCTATTCTGCACATATAAGGCACATGCAATGTATGTACACAGAGGCACCATTGTATTCATAGAGGGAATGCAGGGTGCAAAGTAGTGATGTGCAGGTCAACAAAAAGTAGACCCGAACCCGACCCTGACCCACACACTCCCATTACCCAGTAATCCACCTCTATTTATAGATTTGCATCCTCTCCGCCACCTTCTCCATTGTCGCGAAGGGGGCAGGCGGAGCAGGCACATTCCTATAAATAGAGGCTGCCAGAGGCAAAAGTGGGACATTGTAAGGTCATGGGTAGGGAGGGCAGAAGGAAAAGCTCGGCTTGAACCCAACAGCAACCCAAAAATCTTGTGTGGATCCCAGCCTGCGGGTTCCGGGCCAACCCACATATCACTAGTGCAAACAAAATGCATCCTGCCTTTGGTAAATATCTCGACTGCTTGGGCCAATAAACAAATCTAGAATTTCTTCACATCTGGCTATATTGAACAAGCATCTTAAACAATTAAATCTCAATCAATGAAATTATAGGTTTGCAGTAATTTACCCAAATCCCCGCATTCCTGCAGTCTCAGCCATTAGTAAGCTATTTCCTAAAGAATAATCTAATATCCATTTCTCAAAATGAGATCATACAAATCCGATTAACTTCAGTGGTATCTCAGTAGATCCGAGCTGGAGGGGTGAAACCTCCAGGGGATTCAAATTTATTACATCATAAATCTGGGGAGTTCAGGATCGTGAAAACTCAACCAGCAAATCTTCCATAAATCAGGGGAAACTCCATTCGCTTGTATTAGCCCATGTGAGCATGAATCTCTGGCCTCGACCAACGATCATCAAATATTTTGTAGACTATGAATACAAACCTCTGAGTAACAGCACACACTGGCCATGTCACGCTAATTGGGTTTCTACTGAATTGGGTGTTTTTATTTATATTTTGTGTGCATAGTTTTCGTAGCTTAGAGGAAACATAGTTCACAATAACAAAATACTTGTTTTTTCCTCCTCCATAACAAATGGTCACTATAAATAGCTGAAAGGCTCTAAGCCCTGCCTGAAACCAGTGAAGACAAAAAGCAGAATGAAAAACACATGCAGCAGGTCTCACCTCTGCGTCACATCTTGAAGTGTTCCCCTGCTTTACCTAGTGACAGCTAGAAATAAATCTACTGATCATATTTTCTACCAGCTTGGAGATGTTTTTGATGCAGAAGTCACACTATTACTCCTTTTAAAAGCAGTGTATTGGGGGCATGTATTATTTCCTTGGGGTGCAAGGGCTAGAGTGTATGTATGTATGTATAACTTCATTTATAAAGTACTACAAGGATACGCAGCACTGTACAATCTTACAATATACACAGGGAGGACAAGTGTCATAATAAATACAATAAATAAGTATAAATACAGAGAGATGCCATGTGGTATGAGACAGTAGGAAGGAGTGCTACTAAGCACTTGTGCCCAGGGGGGTGCAGAGAGCAGCAGCTGTACCTCCTGATGCTCCCCAACCTGCACATCTACCCAGCACAAGCATTTAAACTCCCATACGGAGCAGTGGAGAGAGGTCCCTATTGCTCTGTATGGAAGCAAAATTTCAAAACTTCGCTGCGGTGGGGTGGCGTGCTGCCCCTAAGTTTGTGCCACCCTAGGCCTGGGCCTTTGTTGCCTCACCACAAATCCGGGCCTGCATCTACCCACAAGTTAGAGGTCCCTAACCTTTCTTACTCGTGAGCCACAGGCAAATGTAAAAAGACTTTGAGAGCAACACAAGCATCATAAAAGTTCATGGAGGAGTCTAATAGAGATAGGATTGGCTATTAGGCAGCCTCTATGCACACTATCAGCTTACAGGGGGCTTTATTTGGTAGGAAATCTTGTTTTTATTCAACCAAAACTTGCCCCCAAGTCAGGAATTAAAAAATAACTACCTGGTTTGGGGGCACTGAGAGCAACACCCAAGGGGTTGGGGAGCAACATGTTGCCCCCGAGCCACTGGTTTTGGATCACTGAGTTAGGGGATGGATACAGGGATGCCTGTGTGCCTCCCCCTGCCCACTCCGGGCACACAATGGAGCAATGCAAGGAACAGGGCCGTTGGTGACAGAGACTGCTGTCAGTTCTATGTTTAAAAAAAAAAAAATAGCAAAATAACATTTTAGAACTTGAAGTCATTGCTAATGTCCACTACAAAATGCATATATGTACCAGCACATCCAGCTCTATTGTTTGGGAGGAGTGTGCAGTGATAAGAACAAGAATCATAAGAATACAACTATTATTTGTATGCTCCCAGGCCAGCACAAAAGACATTGTTTTCTTCAAACCTGAACTCTGCTTTGCATAGCAGGAAAAAGAATGCTGCAATTACAGGTATGGGGTCTGTTATACAGAATGCTCGGGACCTGGGGGTTTCCGAATAAGGAGTCTTTCTGTAATTTGGTTCTCCATGAAACCAGTTATCCAGAAAGTTGCCAAATTACGGGTAAATCCGTGTGTCTCCGCCCTTAAGGGTAAGAACCCAAGGAGGGAGTCACTCACTTTGTTAATCCGAAGTCACGCAAAGTTTACTCCTGCAGGAACCAAAGCGATGTGAAGGGCTTTCAATTGTTGCCGGTGGAAAGCCTTTTCGACACAGATTTACCCGTAATTCGGAACAGGTTTCATGGATCCTATACCTATAATTTAAACGCGTTAAGCTTTATTCTCATTTAAAAATAGTGGAGCCAGGCATCTCAGCGGGTCATCAAAGAATACACCCAATCTACCTGACGCATTTCATGTCAATTTGTAGCACTTAATTAAGGTATCTGACATCCAGCCTCTTAAGAGAACCCACGGAGAGGTTGAGTTGCCCGTGATAGATCTCTGGAATCCTGGGCGACAAACCGCTCCGAAAAGGCAACAATAGGAGTTTCTTTTTTTTGCTTCTTTTTCCAAAGTTGGTCATGAGCCAATTAACCTGCCTGCATGTAGTGGATGTGTGGGAGGAAACTGAAGCACCCAGAGTAAACCCACGCCAACATGGGTGAGCATACTAACTCCTTACAGATAGTGCCCTGGCTGGGATCAAAATATGGACAGACAAAGTCATTTGGCCATTATCAATATATATAGGACATTAGGCCATTCTGTGCATTAAAGGACAAGGAAAGGCTAAGTCACTTGGGGGTGCCAAAATGTTAGGCACCCCCAAGTGACTTTAATCGCTTACCTTGTACCCCAGGCTGGTGCCCCTGTTAGGAGAAAACCGCACCAGCCAAGGGTACCAGTAGCGATGCGCTTTCTCCTTCCGCCTGTGTTTAGCTGCGACTATCCGATAGGCACATGCGCAGTAGAGTGTAAAGCCGACTTCTCTGTTAAAGTTCCACTATTCACTCTACTGCGTGCGCTCGCGAACCAGGAAGGAGGAAGCGATCGCTGCTACCCCAGGCTGGTGCTGTTCTCTCCCAACAGGGGCACCAGCCCAAGGTACAAGGTAGGCGATTTAAGTCACTTGGGGGTGCCTAACATTTTGCCTTTCCATGTCCTTTAAGTTACCAAGGTTTGCCCTCCCCTTTAGGGCTCTGGCACACGGGGAGATTAGTCGCCCGCAACAAATCTCCTGTGTCTCGGGCGACTAATGGCATATGCGGTTTCCTCTCGAGGCCGCCGCGTATGCCATCCCACCGGCGATTTACATTTTCACTGGTGGGATGGCAATCCGGGGAGATTAGTCGCCCGCAAACTGGGAGTTTTGTCGCGGGCGACTAATCTCCCCGTGTGCCAGAGCCCTTAGGCAAAACAGGGATTGTTTGCCCATATATTGCAGTATATTCAAGCTGGCCAACTAATTCATCCCAGGTCTGGCCTATCCTACACTTACTTTTATCTGATTCATTAAGAATTCTGCTACTTCAATATACATTATTCATAGGATTCATTAATATATGTATTACATTTCCCTCTGACTCCTATTAGAGCTGGTTCAATTCCCTGCATGTTCTTGAATTGAGTGGGGATATTTGTAACTGGTTTAGTGGTGAGCAAAGCTTTCCCTTTTTGGCTATAGTTACTGCCTGGTAAGTACAGAGCCCAGATGCGGGCTGCACCTCTTGCCGCTCCGTACAGGGCTGCAATCGGAAATCATAGGGTCCCATACAACAAAATGATTAGGGCCGCAGGAACTTAGTGGTTAAAAACCAAACACATATTGGTGGCCAGGGTACCATTTGGTCCCAGGTTCTCCATTAAAAAAAAAATAGCTATTTTTTTAATATCTGTACCACTTAATAAAAAAAATGCTTGGCTGAGATTCCCCTTTTCACTCCACAAGCTCTGATTATTGATCACACTAATCCTTAGGCATCCGCTGACAAGATAGGGCAATGCAGTGAGAAAGGAACTCTGCAACCTGTAAAGCAACTTCTGTCTATATTCACATTTGTAAGAAAAAAAATTAATATACTCCATTTAGCTGGGTAAGCTAAAACTTTTAGGGTGAAGACACACAGACCTACTAGTAGCAGCTACTTGTTGTGGCTACTAAAAAAGACAATGCGGATCATTTACTGATAATTGTCTGTACATGTGTTTAGCAGAGGCAATTCTCAGTATTACAAGTACATTAGAGGGGATTATAGGCAGTTGGGGGATGTTCTTTTTTCCCATAAAAACAATCAGCGCACCAGAGGTCACCCCTTTAGATTAGAGGAGCGGAGCTTCCATTTGAAGCAGCGTAGGGGGTTCCTCACGGTGAGGGCAGTGAGGCTGTGGAATGCCCTTCCTAGTGATGGGGTAATGGCAGACTCTGTTAATGCCTTTAAGAGGGGCCTGGATGAGTTTTTGGACAAGCAGAATATCCAAGGCTATTGTGATACTAATATCTACAGTTAGTATTACTGGTTGTATATATAGTTTATGTATGTGAGTGTATAGATTGGTAGGTGTGGGTTGTGGGTGCTGGGTTTACTCGGATGGGTTGAACTTGATGGACAATGGTCTTTTTTCAACCCTATGTAACTATGTAACTATGTATTGTCTATGGCAGGGGATTTTCTGGATTTTAGTAGCCTTGAAAAAGTAGCTGCTACTAGTAGCTCAGTCTGTCTTCACCTTTAGGGCTCTGGCACATGGGGAGATTAGTCGCCCGCGACAAATCTCCCTTGTCACCGGCGACTAATCTCCCCGAACTACCATACCACCGGCGAACATGTAAGTCAGGCGATTTTGGCAAATCGTCGAAGTTGCCTCGCGAGGCATTTTTGGCGATTTGCTGAAATCGTGCCGACATGTGTGCCATCCCACCGGCGACTTACATGTTCGCCGGTGGGATGGCAACTCGGGGAGATTAGTCACCCGCGAACAGGGAGATTTGTCACGGGCGACTAATCTCCCCGTGTGCCAGAGCCCTTATTAGGTACAAGGAGGCACTTAGAGCATGAAATCAGCAACTAGGCAATCTAAAATAGATAATGATTTATGAATTGTCTGGTGATGTCTGTCTGCCATGGTGTTGGTGCCATGGAAATGAAAAAGGGATCCCATTCTTAGCATGAAAACTATAAGCCTGTCAGTCTAATATCAGTGATAGGAAAGTATTTTTGAGAGGGTAATAAGGGATAAGATTCTGGAATAGCTGTCGCTCTTGGTGGATGAAGTAAACTAAAAAGACAAATTACAACATTTTGAGTCTTTGTACTCTTGACTCTTTGTACTTGATAGCAGTTTTTGCAATTTAAATCCAAAGCCCACTGGGGCACATTTTGCTTTTGTTCTGCAGAAATATCTTTATGGGGGTTGCTTTGTCCTTTTATTTGTCTAGATTTTTATGTTGCAATAAAGTATAGTGCCATCTTTATTTTAATCTGTATTCCTTCTGTGGTATATTTTCATGTTATCTATGGATGCGAGAAAAGCTGATGCAAATCCAGTGTTTGAATATGGATTACAACTGAAAATCGGGCAGATATTGATTGGGCAGGTTTAGTGCAGTGCTCTATCGTTTGCACGTTGGGAAAAGATCCCAAGATCTGTCAACCTGTACAAACAAGTGGATGTTGTAGTAAATGGCTGCCTTACAGAACATAGTACTTTAACATACCTGTCTCTACCCTGTACCCAGAACCGTCTCTTCCCTGTGACTCTTTAGTGATTGGAAGGTACAACTATACAGGCTTTTCAGTCAGCTGTGTCAGTAATTAAATGGTTCCATTCAACAGAAGCAATGAGACAGAGCAGCGACTCCACCTACAGGAAGAAAAGGATTGTAACAGCAGCACAGAATATACAAACTGCAAACTGATGTCCCAAGAGCTCCAAAAAAAATTACAGGAAGGACTTCTTTTAACTTCTACGCTATTCCTCTCTGATATATGGTTTTAGCAGAATTCTGCTTTATGGTGCTCTCCTCTGTTTTTGGATCCTCTCTGACAATAAACTGCTGGATCCCCTACAATTTGGATTTAGACAAAGACACTCCACAGACACTGCTCCAACCCAATTAATAGTGACCTCCTATTGGCTAAAGCCAAAAACCACTACTCACTACTAATACTACTTGATCTCTCAGGTGCGTTTGACACTGTGGATCTCCCTCTTCTCCTCCAGTCCCTCCACTCTCTTGGCCTTCGTGTCACTGCCCTGTGCTGGTTTTCATTTTACCTCTCACATCGCTCCTTCAGTGTCTCTTACAACGGAGCAGTATCTTCTCTGTTACCACTTTCTGTTGGGGTTCCTCAAGGCTCTGTACTGGGCCCCTTATTATTTTCTCTCTACACATTCTCCCTTGGCAAACTAATCAATTCATATGGTTTCCAATACCACCTCTATGCTGACAATACCCAGATCTACCTCTCCTCTCCTAATCTCAACCCAGAGCTCCTAACTTCTATTCCTGCCTGTCTGCTGTCTCCTCTTGGATATTCCAATGTTACCTTAACCTAAACCTTTCTAAGACAGAATAGGTTCTTTTTCCCCCATGCAACACCCATAATGACCTTGAAGTATCAAAGTATCAAAGTTAACTAATTCTACTATCACCCCATCTTTCCAAGCCCAGTGCCTTGGGGTTATTCTCGATTCTGCCCTGTCCTTCACTCCTCATATCCAGTCACTGGATACAGGGCCGGAACTAGGGGTAGGCAGAAGAGGCAGCTGCCTAGGGCGCAACGATTGAGGGGCGCCAGGCAGGAGCCTCTCCTGCCTACCCCTAGTGCTACTTTGTCATTGCCTCCGCCGCTTGTCATTAGCGGCGGAGGCAGGGGCGCTTCTGCCATTAGGCGAGTTGAGAAACTCGCCTCAGGTGGCAGAAGCGCCCCAGTTACCAGGGGTGGCAAAAAGCCGCTCCTGGTAACTTTAAGAGCCGAATTTCCGGTTTTTAAACCGGAAATTCGGCTCTTCTAGTGCAGAGAGCGCAATTGCGCTCTCTGCACTAGCGATCTCACCGCGCCCGGACCCGCTCCTGCGCTCAGAAGGTAAGCACTGGGGAGCGAGGGGGGCGGCATCCAGGAGCCGCCTCAGGCGGCGATATGTCCAGAATTGCCCCTGGGCGGAGGCCATGACGATCTAATCGCACCGCCCCCCTGCACCTCCTCCTGTGCTTTGGTGCGCATGCGCCGTTCGGGGGGGCGGAGAGGTGGACGGAGTTGGCCGACCGGGTTGCCTAGGGCACCCGGTCGGCTTGGCCCGCCCCTGACTGGATATGTCACTTTCCAAAATACGATCATTTTGGACGTGGACTACTGTAACTCCCTATTAATTGGCCTTCCCCTCCAGAGACTGTCCCCTCTCCAGTCCATAATGAATACTGCTGCCAGGTTCATATACCTTAAGTAACCGTTCCTCCCCAGCCGTGCCACTCTGCCAATCCCTGCACTGGCTTCCCCTACCATCCAGAATAAAATTCAAGCTATTGACCCTTGCATTTAAAGCAGTTCATAACTCTGCCCCACCCTACAGCTCTGAACTTATCTCTAGCTTTTTACGCTTCTCTACTGACCTGCTCCTCACACACTTGCATTCAAAACTTTGCAAGAGCTGCACCCCTTCTCTTGAGCTCCCACAAGCTGTCTGACTTTCTCCCAATCTCTCTGGCTTAAGACATATTTAAGGCGCTTACCCTAATTTAGTTTAGCACAACCTCAGTTGGCTGCTAAAAGCAATACCTTGTGCCACATCTCTCACCTTGCTTAACTCTGGCCTTGCCCATTCCCACACCGTGTGTCTCAACCCCTTCTCCTTATAGATTGTAAGCTCTTTTGGGCAGGCCCTCTTCACCTCTTGTATCGGTTAGTGGTTGATTTGTATGTAATTTATGTATAAACCCACTTATTGTCAGCACTGCAGAATATGTTGGCGCTTTATACAGTAAATACATGTTAATAATAATAATAATAATAATAGAGTCTTATTTCAAGCGAATATTAACCTTGTATTTTGTGTTTGTTGGCGACTAAGCTGCATAAATCCGCAGACCTGTATAATGTCCTAATATTTTACAATAGGGGGAAAATTATTCACACTATAAAAGCCCTCTCATTCAAACCACTGCCTATAAACTGGAGTTTATCACCCAGATAGCTGCTGAAATCAATACCTGACAAGCTGCTGAGTCTTCTACCAGCTACTTTAACCTTTGAGTTAACATTTAATATGTTATAGGATGGCGAATTCTAAGCTAATTTTTCAACTGGTCTTAATTTTTTATAGTTTTTGAATTATGTGCCACCTTCTTCTGTCACTTTCCAGCTTTCAAATGGGGGTCACGACACTACAGTTGTATTGTTTCTGTTAGTTTTTATTACTTACTTTTCAGGTCCCCTCCTATTCATAGTCATAGATTTTGCCAAATATTGGGAGCGGAATAGGGTTGCCACCTCTCCTGCGTGACATCACATCATCTTAGAGAATTCTGCGGACATACAGAGTAACATATAAAGCAATCAATAACTGATACAAGAGGTGAAGAGAGCCCTGCCCAAAAGAGCTTACAATCTACAAGGAGAAAGGGTTGAGACACAAGGTGTGGGAATGGGCATGACCAGAGTTGTGAGAGGTGGGGCACAGGGTATTGCTAAACTAGATTAGGGTAAGCTTCTCTAAATAAATGTGTTTTTAGAGATCTCTTGAAGGCAGAGAGATTGGGAGAAAGTCTGATAGTACTAAATGTACATCTCATGATCCAATAAGGAAATTGGTATCACATTTCCAAATTTCTCTGGTTCATTAATACTCAATAAAATAGGGATGCACTGAATCCACTTTTTTTGGATTCAACTGAACCCCCGAATCGTTCGTAACGGATTCGGCCAAATACTGAACCAAATCCTAATTAGCATATGCTAATTAGGCTATGGAAGAGTTACATGTTCATTAGCATATGCTAATTAGGTTACGGGAAGGTTACATAAAAGTCACATGATTTTTAGGATTCGGATTTGGTTCGGCCAGGAGCATGGATTCGGCCGAATCCTGGCGAAAAAGCTTGAATGCTGGATTCGGTGCATCCCTACAATAAAACTCTGATATGTGGAGCTCATGGGATATTGTAATTGCAAGGGCAGTGGCACACATGGAGATGTTGCCCGCAATAAATCACTATTGTAGGCGCCGAATCTCCCCGACATGCCATCCCACTGGAAAGAATGTAAATCGCCGGTGGGATGGCATACGCGCCACTTCGGTTTTCCGAAGTTGCCCAAAGTTTCCTTGCGAGGCAACTTCCGGCGACCAAAGCGATGCATATGCCATACCCCCCAACTGTCCCGCTTTGAGCGGGACAGTCCCGCTTTCTATAGCGCATCCCCCTGTCCCGGATAGTTCCCTGAATGTCCGCATTTTCGTAATAGATTACGGAAATGCGGGACATTCATAGAAGGATCCGCGACAGTGGGATGAGAAGGTTTAAGATGAGCGCTCCGACTCCTTGCGCTGCTTCTCTCCTGTGGCTCCTTCTCCGGTGGTCCCTGGCCCTTTTATAAGGTTGCGCCCGTGCGTAATGACGTCACACGTACACACGGGGCGCAACCTTATAAAAGGGCCAGGGACCGCCGGAGAAGGAGCCACATAAGGAGAGAAGCAGCGCAAGGAGCCGGAGCGCGTATGGGGGGCTCTGTGTTTGGGGGGCTCTGTGTTTGGGGTGCACTGTGTATGGGGGCACTGTGTATGGGGGGCTCTGTGTATGGGGGACACTGTGTATGGGGGGGCTTTGTGTATTGGGGCTCTGTGTTTGGGGGGCACTGTGTATGGGGGCACTGTGTATGGGGGGATCTGTGTTTGGGGGGCACTGTGTATTGGGGGCACTGTGTATTGGGGGCACTGTGTTTAGGGGGCTCTGTGTAAGGGGGTTACTGTCTATGGGGGCCTGGGGGGCACTGTGTATGGGGGGTACTGTCTCCCCTGTGTGGGGCGGCAAAACTGGTAGATAGTTAAAACTCACTTATATGTATTGTAACATTTGTCCTCCCTGTGTGTAATTCTGTATATTGTAAGACTGTACAGCGCTGCGTACCCTTGTGGCGCTTTATAAATAAAGTTATACATACATACATACATAATTGACTGCCTTCTCTCTATATTTGTATTTATATGTAGGAGTTGCTATTTTGTTTTCCTTAGGTAGTACAGTATGAGGGTATAGCACATTTGCATCTGATCCCACCATTTCTACTATATAAAAGGAGTATTTTTAGAAAAAATGGGGTGTGTTAATTGGGGCGTGGCCACAAAAGTGGGCATGGTCAAAAAAATTTGCCGCACTGCGCGCACCAAATCTTTTTGTCCCTCTTTTTGTTTTTCAAATGTTGGGAGGTATGCATATGCCATCCCACCAGCGATTTACATTCTTACCAGTGGGATGGCATGTCGGGGAGATTCGGCGCCTACAATAGTGAAGATTTATTGCGGGGACATCTCCATGTGTGCCACTGCCCTCAAAAGTGATTGTCACCCAATATCTTTTCCTTATCCAGCCCTTTTTATGTCCCTACATTGTACAGGACATGAACTTTGTTCACACAAATAACACCAGGGCACTAACGATTACTGGGACTGATATCCAACACCCATTATATTCTCCTAAATTAGCCCACTTTCCCCCTTTAAAGTAAAAAAAATATTGCTATAGTCTCCACATAAAACTAAAGCAGCGCTCAAAATAACTAGAAGTCTGTTTATGGGTAACAGCTGGTGAGGGTCTAGCTCCCCTATTAAACTAGAAACCCCTGCCTGAATGGGCTTCCTAAACGAGCTTATAAGGCTGGGTCAGGTACACAAAAGTAAAACATACTTTTTGTTCCTTGTTTTATTACTTTGTTACCTTTTTTTGTTTGTTTTATTACTATATTGAGAAAAATCTGCCCCCATAGGGTGTAACTAACAACTCATGAGTGAACATCACAGCCACACTTCATTGTCAGTCATCCCTGAGCTACAATAGCGGCTGCGTGTTGCGTCACCGCGTTTATAAATGTACGGCGTGACGTCAAAATCTCGCGAGATGAGAGTTGAGACTTGGGACTAGCTGTCCGGCAGCAGCAGCCGAGGCGCTGGACATTGCCGGGGTTTGTGGGACGATTAAGCAGCGGCTGGGATTGCGGGATGCGTTAGGGAAAGCGGGGCTGTCCCGCGAAAGGCGGGACTGTTGGGCGGTACGTATGTGTGTGTGTCTATACGTTCACAGACTCAGTGGGAAGCCCTAGTTCATGTAGGAGGAAGACATGTGTAATACTCTTTCTTTTCATGGGGACCCGCAGCAGCTGAAGGGTTAATGCCAAGGCAACCAGATTCCCTCTTGGTGTTGCTGAACTGAACGTGTAAACTTGTGTCTTGGTCTGTTTGTGTTTCTTTAACTTTGTAACTGGACTTTATCTCTATGGAAAGGCAGCTGCAATGATGGCAGAGCTGGGGGGCTCCCTAGGTTTGATTCCAGGAAGGAAATCACCTACAAAGAATGGGTCTCCCTGTGTTTGTATGGGTGCCTCCTGGTACCCAGTGTTAGGCTATAATCCAAAAAGTTTCATTGGTTCCTGATATAATGTGCGTGAGTGTGATAGCGACTTTAGATTGCAAGCTCTGCTGGGAAGGGGGCTGGGGGCAATGATGTGTAATCATCAGATCTGTTATACAGAGCAGCAGAATATATTGCCGCCTTTATAAGACAGGACAGTTTTTCTTTGAAAATTAAACTAAAGCTCCATTCTGCTTCCTGATCCCAATGAGCATAGTCAAACAAACCAGCAGCCCACTGAGCAGCCTCTGTATAAACAAACCCCTCTTCCTACAGCTCCAGCCTGTTATTCTTTGATAAAGAGTAACTCATACAGATGCCTTTTAGTGGGCTGCTGGGTTATTTGGCCCTGCTGTTTGGGATCAGGAAGTAGAATGTGGCTTAAGTATGATTTTTTTTAAATGTTTATCTGTCAAAGGTAGGGGCTTGTTTAAACAGAGGTAATATTCCCCATATAAAAACTCTGATTACGGTAGCAGGGAAGGTAGTAAGCAAAAACAATTTTCCACTTTATTATAATAAAGCAAATATATTTATTAATTCAAAGATCCTGCAGAATGCTTGTACAACCCAAACCTTATTTATTTTGACCCTTTAATAAAAACATGGCAAGTGTGACTCATTTAAGAAACCTGTGTTGTTTTCAGCAGGTGAATGCAGTAAAGAGCAATCAGGGGCTTCTGCTGCCACAATCTGAAAGAAAACGAATGTATTTTTATTCTTCGCTTAGGGTGGATCAGTGAGAGGCTTCAGCAATGGATGCAGCCACACCAGGAAACGGCGGCATAATATCCGATGTTGTCTTTGTCATAGAGGGAACGGCTAATTTAGGACCTTACTTTGAATCACTACGGAAACATTACCTGTTACCTGCAATAGAGTAAGTCCTACTGCAAATATTTGGTAAGGAAGTACTTAATCCCCCAGGATTTTTGAAGTAGAACAAAAACAGGGATTCTCTGCATTTGACCACTCTCCCTAGTTGCCCTGTGAATGGCTGCCATGACTGGGTTCTGCCTCTGCTCTCTCTTAGCAGCCACCAACCAGGAGCATGAACACTTGACTCAAGGAGCTTATTGCCTTTACATGCACATGTGTATTTCTGCTAAAGAACAACCCACTGCACAACTGCACACCACCAGTATGGGAAGCAGGGCCATCCTAAGGTGGGGGTGTCTTCGCTGCAGTTAAGGAAAGGGGACTAATACTGGGGACCCATAATTAAACCATGCATTTTGTTCTCCCTTAAAGCTGAAGCTTTCACTTTCTTAAGGTGGCCATGCACGTTAAGATACACTGGTTTGGCAAGGTTGCTAAACCAGCGGATCTTTCCCCAATATGGTGGCCAATAAGGTGGGCCAAATCGGGCTAATTTGATAATCAAATGACAAAGACGGCTATTGGAGCCATTGGACCGAGAACCACATCAATGAGCCAATACAGTCCCTAATCCAACGCCCATCCAATTGACACCTTGCTGATTTTTAGCCAGATATCATTCTGGGATGCCCATTGGGGGTCCCCATACAAGTGCAGATAAGCTGCCAAATCCGTTTAAATCTGCCCATGCATGGCCACCTTTACAGTTTCTGCTGTGAATTCTCATAGCCCTGTAGTATGTAAACAAAATATCACCAAACTTTTTAAAATGCTATATTATGCTAAAATTCATTATTCTGTTAAAAGTAAAACGTTTCCCCTCTTCTTTTCTTTCTTAGGTATTTTAACGGTGGACCCCCAGCAGAGACTGACTTTGGAGGAGATGTGAGTAACGCAATAAACACTATTTACTTCTGTGACAATTTATCTTGGTTTTCTAAATGTGGGCTTACATTCTGCTGTTTTGTCTTCCAGTATGGCGGCACCCAATACAGCCTGGTAGTGTTTAATACGGTGGACTGTGCTCCAGAATCCTATGTCCAATGTCATGCCCCCACCAGCAGTGCTTATGAATTTGTCCAATGGCTGGACAGCATTAGGTAAGATATTTGCTTCTCTGTTCTCTCTCACTGCTGTAAGTCTCACCTGAGACAGACATGTGATCTCTGCTAGCTAGAACCTAATACTGGTATGGGATCTGTTTTCCAGAAACTCATTATCCAGAAAACTTTGAATTACAGGACAGCCACCTCCCATTCATAATTTTAATATTGATTTTGTTTTGTTTTTTGCGAAACATTCCTATTGGGTTTGTTTAATGTTTTAACAGGTTTTTAGTAGACTTAAAGTTTGTAAATCAAAATTACGGAAAGATCCCTTACCCGGAATAACCCAGGTCCCATACATGTATTTTTAATCACGTGGCTCTTGTAGACGGCCAACTTCAATGAACCTTCTGGTGCACTGACTGTTAAATCCCTTTTTCTCTCCCACCTTGCAAAACAGTTAGTGGCAGCTAGAATTGCATGTCTACTTACGCAGCTACTTGTCCTAACGTCTGTTTTTTGTCTTCAGGTTCATGGGAGGCGGAGGTGAGAGCTGTAGTTTGATTGCTGAGGGGCTAAGCACTGCCCTACAACTTTTTGATGACTTCAAAAAGATGAGGGAACAGATGTGAGTTTTTGTGTCTGTCTAAAAGTTCTTAGTAAGTTAATTCTAATGGAAAAGTAAGCCCTATCTCTAAGGCACCTCTTTGAGGTCTTTATAGTTGGAGAGAGAGAAGGAGGGCCTAGAAAGCATAAGGGGTGGAGCTGCATGCAAGACAAGGAAGTCAGTAAAAGAACTGCAGCTCAGCTGCTTGTAATAGAGAAACAAATTCCTATAAAGGAGTTGCACTACACATTCTTAATTGGTAATGGTGCTGCTCTTTTTAATTACACCAAATGATTTTTTTTCCGTTAGTGGGCAAACTCACAAGGTGTGCATCTTGATTTGCAACTCCCCTCCATATCTACTGCCTGCTGTAGAGAGCACAACCTACTCTGGATACACAACTGAGAACCTTGTACAGAAAATTGGGGAGGTGAGTTTCATGAAAAACACTTTAGCTCTCATTTGTGTTCTTTGTTTTTGTTCCCAGTTACCCTGTTCTTTATGAGTCTGTCTCCTACATCATCCTTCTCCCCATTTGTGTATACTCTTTGGACGCATATGTTTGCTTTCTTTTACCATATCATAGATCCATAATTCTGTTTAACTATTATAGGAAGTGTAAGCTTCATCATTATCTGCTCGAAAAAACAATGGTAATCATCCCCTTTAACATAATAAATGGTTAACGTTGTACTACACCTTCTGCTTAAAGCATCAGTAATGTAAAAAAGTAAAATACAAGTTTTACATGAGCAAATTTTTTGTTCTTTTCTGTAGAGAGCCATAAATGACATTTGTCCCCAGTTTACCTTCCTGTGTAAGAACAGAAACCATTGTATTCTACACAGTTTATTTATAATCTGCTGTAAAAACATGTGCCCTATGGCTCGGCCACGCGGCGAATTCTTGGCCAGCAGATTAACGTAGGCAGAGAATCCACCCCTAAGCTTCAAAAAGCTTGATTTTGCGGGGAAATCTGCTCAGTGTGCCTGCACCAGGCCCGACACAGTGGCTCTGGGTGCAGGCACATCAAAAAGCTTTTTGAGGGTAATATTTTAATTTATTGGTATGACTGGTCCTTTGAAGAAAGAATGAAAATCTGAATAAACATTGTTGTAAAGGGTATGTGCTAAGATAATCAAACATATTTCTGTCACTTATTTTCCATTTACTGGACACCCAGCATTAAATTGTACATTGTACAGCAGCTCATAAGGTATAAAATTCTCTTGTTGTTGACTTTAGAATATGGAAGCATATCCAATGACCACTGGGACTATATTTGCCTTGTTTATTTTTATTAGAGAGGAATCCATTTCTCCGTCATTTCCCCGCGCAAACTGCCAGCATTACGAACTCTGTTTGAGAAAGCCATGCCAGTGGGTTTGATCGAGCCACAGCCTAAAGACTACAGCCAGGACCCTCGGCACATGATACTTGTACGCGGAATGGTTCTTCCAGGTTAGTGTTGTGCGCCATGGATCGGCCTATACAGAAATATGCCATTGAATTTTAGAAGGGATTGTTGATTGCCATTGACTTATTGAATTAAATCTAAACTATATCCAAAATCAAATTCTGGTTAGTACACACTTTTTCTTTACCAACGGATACCATAATGTTTTGGTTTCCATTCAGATTTCCATAGGTCTTATATCTTTGTCTCTAGCCCTGTGCAATTTCACAAACTACTTATATAAGAAAATTTTAAGGAAACCATAGATATACATAAATACATACCTACACAGATATATAGATAGCTTTAGATGTAGATAGCTATAGTATGGAACACAGCAGGTCAATAATTTGTGTTTTTAATGTTTACTCATTTTGGCTCTCTAACACAGTAGGAGGAGCTACATCTGTTCCAGGAGTCATTCCACCTAAACAACCTATTTCACAGCCACCACTTCCAGTTGTCCCACCCCAGATTGCAAATGCCCCTTCGCATCAGCTCCCACCTGTCCAGCCACCTTATATGGTATGTATTTCCACGTGTGTGTGGTGTCTGGGAACTTGGCTTCATTAATACAGTGTAACCGATGGAGTTAGATCACTAATTGTTTGTTATACAAAGTCTTTTCTAGCCTTTTAGTTGACTATTTGAAATGTAGTTTGGTCATGAAGAGGGAAGGTCTGGGTACACAAGATCCAATTGTTTAGGGGGATTTACTGTGGTTGAGAGATGTATTATGCACAAGCTTGGCTTTTATTTTTGTCATCATGTTCTTTTATGGACTGGGACACAGTTTATGGCAATTGCATGTTACATTAGAAGGGTGGAAACAGATGGTTAATAAACATTATGTTATGTTCAGACTGACCTGTGTTGTTCTCAGCAGGTTCCTCAGCAGAATACTTTGACTACAGCACATGCTGCTGCCCAGTCTGCGGTTGAAGCTGCAAAGAATCAGAAAAATAACCTCCCAAATCGCTGTAAGTTACGTAAACTGCAGCCTTTTATACGCTGATAAGAAATTGCCTTTTTTGCCTGTATAAATGCTCCTTTGTCCTGTGGTTGATCCAGTGCTAGCCAAACCACTAACCCCTGCCTTAGGTAAGTTCTCAGCCGCAGTGCCTTTCAAAAAGGATGGCTTTTGTGGTTCTTCTCCTCCTTACGTTGGATTCCTCCAGGATAAAATAGCTTATGCTTCCCTGATTTAAACTTGATATTTAATGCACATCAATAAATAACTGTCAGTATTAATAAATAGAACTTGTACATGAGGTGAACTTTCTTTGGAAACTTTTTTTTTAATGACTGATGTGGACAAAGAATATTTTATGGAAGAAGCTGCCCAGAATCCCAGGCTGTTTATTACTTTACAATGTTTCTTGTGGTTATGCTGTGTGATACTTTGTTTTTTTTTTCTCCAATAAGTATTTTATTTACTTTACTTTTAGTTCCACTTCCAAACCTTAATCAGATGCCACCTACATCGGCTGTTGGTACTCCATTTAACCAACCGCCGCCCCCTGCAATGCCTCAGAATACCTCAGTCCCCAAGATGGTTACTTCCACTGCATCCTTAATGACGCCTGCTTCTCAACCCAGTCTTGTCACCACGGTAACCACAGGTCCTGGACCAGCGCCTGTACAATTGCAGCAGCAGGGAGCTCAGCAACAGCCTGTTCCGCCATCTATGGTAAAGCAGCCTTTGATTTTATGAATTTCTGCCATTTGCTTGCCAAGCCATACCAGAAAAGTGTGTAGACATCATACCTGCATGTAATTGCTTTGTTTGGGTCAGAGCCTTCTATTTTAGATGTTTGAGTGACAGATCTGATTAAGACTAGTGCAGATTGCTGCAGAAGTTATTGTATTTTTTCCCTAAAAGAGAACTGCTTTTTTTCTAGTGTAAATGCTCCTCGGTGCTCTGCTTTGTAGCCTGAGGCTTCAGTTTGATTCCTCAGAGGCAATAAACCTTTATGATTTTTACTATGTGCCGATTTCTTGATCAGTTATCTTGTGTCTTCATACAGCCCATAACAGGAGCTGCTGGGGGAGTTCAAGCCCCACAACCCTCACAGCCACAGATTGGAACAGCACAGTTGCCATGCACACAGACACCTGTTAATGGCAATAAATTGCTTGCCTGGAGTGGGGTGCTCGAGTGGCAAGAGGTGAGTATGCTTGAGGGGCACGTATGAGCAATGGTGTTAAATGTGTTTTTGTCTGTAGTTTAAGTGTGGTAGAAGTATTTTATTAGCAAGTAAATGGTGCTTTTCAAGCCTTTACTAAATCGTCTATCACTTTACTCTAGAAGCCTCGGTCAGTGTCAGTGGACAACAACGCCAAACTAACTCGCTCCCTTCCATGTCAAGTTTATGTCAACCCTGGAGAAAATCTGTAAGTTTGTGACTATACATTGGTACTTCATATAACGATTAGCATTCTTCTATATAGGGTTTACATTTACAGTGTATTCAAATAAATGTACCATTCTTATGGCAAGATTACTCGACTCTAAGGCCAATGGCACACTGGCTATTTTATGTTTTTATGTGGCTTCTGTGCTTAGGGGACTTGTAGGGGATGTACAGAACTATGGTGGCTGCAAAAAGGGACAGATCTGATATTTTTTATGTCCTGTTGTGCACTAAAGCACTGCCTTTACCAAATTACACTGCATTTTAGCTACTAATGCCTTGGATGGGAATTGGGTTTGAAAGGCTTTTCATCAACTTCTGGTACTGAAACAGTAACCACATAGGCTACTGATGGCTCCCTTAAAGCAATAATTTATTGTACAGTGCTGTGAAATATGTTGGCACTTTATAATTATATTTAAAAATAATAGTTTGACCCTTTACTAGTAAGTATTTTAGGACTTTTTTCTATTGTTCCATTGGTAGTTCTTGTGTCATTTAATGATATCCCTGATCATTATTACAGGTATTTATTGTAATGGTTTTTTTCTTTTTCTCAGAAAAACTGATCAATGGCCACAAAAGCTTATTATGCAGCTCATCCCACAGCAACTTCTGGTAAGAATCATTGTACAGGTATCGGATCTATTATCCAGAATGCTTGGGACCAGTGCGGGTGCATGCATTCATGGTGACAAGCGGGGGGTGGGGATGGGGGAGTGACTGAAAATGCCAGCATCTTAAGGCCATCCAGGAGTGGGAACTAGGGGTAGGCAGACAGAGGAGGTACATGCTTAGCTTCCCTGCTGTTGCTTCCTAGATAAGTGCCTCTTTTGCCTACCCCAAGTTCCGACCCTGGTTTTTTTTTTTTTTTTTTTGCATATGGGATCTTTCTGTAATTTGGATCTCCATACGTTAAGTCTGCTAAACATTTAAACATGACATAAACCCAATAGGATAGTTCTGCCATCAATATGGATTCACACATCAACGGTTCAGGCTACAGAAAAAAAAAAGATTTAAAAATTAGAATTATTTACTTAAAATGGACTCAATGGGAGATGGAACTTTGTAGCTTTTTGGATAATGTGTTTCCTGATAGGGATCTCTAAATAATTATTTTTTTCTTTTTAGACTACACTTGGACCTTTGTTTAGGAATTCTCGCATGGTTCAGTTCCACTTTACCAACAAGGACCTAGAATCTCTGAAAGGCCTGTACCGTATCATGGGCAGTGGCTTTGTAAGTACCATGTCCATTACTACATTGCTTGGAAATGTTGTATTGTTTGTGTGCTTGTCTAAATAGTAAACCATTTTGACATTTCTTGAGCAGGCTCCAAATTGTGTCTAAGGGATTACTACCAAAATTGCCTAATCCCTCGATCATCATGTCATGTATCAGTTGGTTTTGTTTTTGCATCTTTGAGCAGGCCGGTTGCGTACACTTCCCGCACACAACTCCATGTGAAGTCCGAGTCCTCATGCTCCTCTACTCCTCCAAAAAGAAGATCTTCATGGGGCTCATCCCTAACGACCAGAGTGGCTTCGTCAACGGTATCCGACAGGTGATCACAAACCACAAGCAAGTTCAGATGCAGAAGATTGACCAACAGCGAAATGTACGAATGGTTTGTGAATCTTGCCAAAGTCTTTTTAATGTTATTTATTGTATGGGCCACATTGCTGTATTTTTGGTAATGGTATTCCAGCTGTTCTTATCTCTGTTAGGGGAACACAGGAGGAGTAGGGTATAATGCACTTATTTTCCTGCTGGTTTGAGCTTAATCCATGGCACTGCTGTCCAACTGGTGGGCCACGGGCTGCATCTGGCCCCTGGCCCCCTTTGTGTGGCCACTACTTACCTTTGTGTAAGTTTTAAATAGTATCAGTACTGAGATTAACTGCCCCCCTGCATTGTTCACACCAGTAAGAGCCTGATAGGTTTCTCTGACTCTTGCCATACTTTCCCTGTGCCTGCTCTACCCTGCCTGTGACTGCCATACCCTGCCTGTGAGTGCCTTACCCTGCCTACCCTATGCTGCCTGTGGGAAAATGGAAATTGGAAATAGTTATTATATGGTCCCTAAGGTGTTTATGTGCTGGGGTTGCTGTGCTATCCACAGGGAGGAGGAGCCATATGGATTTTAGTGTATGTCTTAATATGACTTTAGAAACTTTTTTTTCACATGAGTGATGGGGGGTATACCTGCAGAGGTTTTTTTGTGTGCTACCACCATTAATCTGGATATGGTCTTAAAAATTATTGTGATAACTTGTGTGTGGTTTAAGAAAAAGGCAGTGGTCAAAACAGGCTTCTATTATTGGCCCTCCACTACGTAGGTCAAACATTTTGAATTATAAGGTTTGACATTGAAGTCTGTAATACATTCATAGGCACTAGGAAAGAAGAACGCAAGAGGGAATTGAGCTTTCTGTTGGAATACGCAGGAAAAATCACTAAGTGTATAGTTCCCTGTAAAGGGGCATTTGTATACCTGACTTCTATTTAGATTTATTGAAAAGGGGCAGCTTTGTCAGCTGGACTTTGCATTCAAGTTCTATGTACTCGTTGGTACAGACTTAAAGGGGAGGTTCACTTTTTGTATGTTATAGAATGGCTAATCTAAGCAACTTTTCAGTTGGTCTTAATTATTATTTTTTTTTTTTTTTAACTATTTGCCACCTTCTGACTCATTGCTGCTTTCAAATGGGGGTCACTGACCCCAGCAAATTAAAAAGAAAAACTACAAATAATAAAAAAAATGAAGACTGATAGCAAATTATCTCAGAATATTACACTTTTCCTCATACTATTTAGTGTATAGAGATGGACTAACCTTTTGTTTTGACATCATGTGATGCTCGCTTAGTGCACCAGCAGAACATGAACATGAATGGTTGGAATATTGAGAACCATCTTCTCCAAATATTAAGTTTGCTCTGCCTGTATTGACAGTCGCCATTACACACAGCTCATCTCTTTATTGTCATGTTGTCTGTTTTTAGATGGGAGCTGGCCAAGCTGTGGGCACTGGGAATGTTCCAGCCAACACCCAAGCCTTCCTCCAGAAACAGCCAGGGGCTCTGCCAGTGGCACAGGCCGTACCCCAACAGGTAAACTGGTGTTACTTCTTATATATGGGGATAACATGGTTGTAGAAGAGAGAATGATACAATCTGCTCATTTCTCCAGATGCAAGGCCAGCAGGTAGCCCCGGGCATGCCCTCCATTAGCCAAGTCACTATGATGGATGAGCAACAGAGAACACAGAATTTGGTGAGTTTTTCTTTTTCTTGAGATAATCTGTTATTTTACTTTCTATGGATGCAGCAGATAAAAATGCCTGGATTCAGCCAAATACCAAATAGCTCACAGAATATTTTATTTTCTTAAATATTCATCCATTTTAAAAATTGTTTAAAGGGAAACTATACCCTCCTTTTTGACCTGAGCTCATTCGTGTTGGCCTTATGTAGGAAAATGCTTAAATAATGTCTGAACTTTCAGAAATAAATATAATCTGTGCACTACCCACCAAAGCGGGGGGGGACTTCAAGTACCAGAATCCATCACTTCACAATGGAACAAGATAAGGGAGGGGTTGAATTTCGCTGTGAGCACAAGGGGTGGGGACTATAATGGTCTCCTTATTTTATATTTCTGGAAGTTCAGATAGTGTTTTTTTTTTTTTATACTACACATTTTATCCATAAACCCAACTTCGATGAACTCATGTCAAGGGGGGAGTAACCTTTTTTTTTTTCCTTTCTGAAAATATAATAAAGTTTCTGAGTAGAAAATCCTTTTAACATCTGGAGGAGAACCAGATACGTTTTCTCTGATAAACAGATGGTCAGTCTGCAGCCCTAAAGGACTACATGTTCCATGATGGTGCCTGAGCCATCACATGTCTATGCGCTGCTGAGAGTTGTAGTATAACACAACGTTACTGTTGCCGTGCATGGGTGGAAGAACACTTTAGAGCAGTAGCGTCAGACTCCGCTCCGGCTATGAGCTGATGTTCAAATCTTGTTGAGGGGGGTGGGGGGAATGGGACTAAATGAGTGATCATTTATATTAGTGATGATTGCTTGACAATAACACAAGGATGACTATGCTGCTTTCTTCCAGTTACACATCAGAGTACAGCAACCACAGCAAGCAGCCTCTCAGGCACCACCACAAGCCACACAAACCACCGTTCAAGCACCTGGCCAGCCTCAGAACCCACAGCCAGGAGCGATGCTCCGACCACAAAACCCTGGTGCCAACCCACAGCTACGCAACCTCCTCCTGAGCCAGCAGCCTGTAAGTATCCAGGAAACCAGATGGGAATATTTTCCCCCTATAGCTCTTCCAGATAGTAAAGCATTTACCATAACTGGCAATTGGACAGAATGGTGTGGAAATGTAAATTGTAAGCTTAGCTGGGGAAGTGACTGATTTAAGTTGCTCCTTTTAAATTCCACTGCTATATAGAGAAGACTAATCATAGAATGTCCAGCATTGTTGATGTTGGGCTATGGGGGTGAGTGAAACTACTACATTCCCAAGAACAGGCACTGTTGAGCCACAGTGTGACAGGCTGAAAATTCAAATGGCTGATCTGCTTAGGATATTAAGGATACCGTACTGAATCTTTATGTGTAGCTCCTGGAACCTCATCCTAAGGCTAAAACCATGCCCCCTACTCCTGAGTGACAGGCCCCTCCTAATGTTGATATTATATGGTAGGAAGAAATAAAAATAAATATATATTATATTATATGAGCCAGTTTTATTCTTCTACCTAGATACAACACTTAGGGGCACATTTACAAAAGCACGAATGCTCCGAGCGTGTTTTCGGGATTTTTTCGGGCGTCCGCACGACTTTTTTGTACGGCGCACGAAAAAATAGGGAAAGGTTTTACCGCTGTTTGCAATTGTTCGGTACGAAAATTTCGTGACTTTCGGATCGCCAATACGATGTTATCGTGACTAATACGATTTTTTCGTAAGCATTTTCGTGATATTTGCGATCTTCTGAAATTTTCGTTTCCAATGTGATTTTTTCCCATTCAAGATTCGGATTCGTGGATTAGTAAATGTGCCCCTTAGTAATCCCATATCTGCCTTCCAAAATGTACTGGCTATCTCTTAAAGGGGAACTCCACCCAAACACAACTTAAGCTTTTTGAAAAGTAAATATAATTCATCAATTAAAAATGTAGAAAGAGAAGAACTGTTTTGCAGCTGGATTTCAGCAAATAAAATGGTATTTATTCATACTGTTTGAAGGACCAGATTAAAGTGACCGGTATTTTAGGGATTTCTGTGTTGTGTGGGGCTCTTTAACACATTTTTGGTCCGGAAGAGACAACTTGAGACAACACCACCACTGAATTTATAAAAATAGGCGGGAATCACTATTTATTATTATTATTATTATAATAATAATATTAATAATAAATAGTGATTCCCACCTGTGTTGTGTCCTTGTTAATGAAGTTCCCGTTAATGAGGCACAATTTATCCACTGTGTAGTTTGTTACAGTTCAGTAAGTACGTAGTGCATAAAGATATGTACTCCGTCAGTTTTCTATGCTATGAAATTATGAGGTTAGTTGCAGTTCAGTCAATTCATATTGCATATAGATATGCCAGGTTTCCAAAATATATATAAAAATGCATCATCCAGGGAGAGGGAGAGAATCCCCCATGAGTAAATGCCACATGTTCCACAGCTGTTTCCTCACAATAGTGGCAATGGGGGTTATGTTACAAAAGGTGCTACGTTTGCCCATGAGCAGTAACCTATAGCAACCAATCAGCGGGCAGAATTTACTGGTTACCTGTTAAAGGCAAACATCATATTGGTTGCTATGGGTTACTGTGCCTGGCCAAACTTAGTGCTTTTTCTTTCTTGTCTGTAAAAAAAATGTTGTTCTGGTCCAAGGCGTGAACATTTGAGCAAGTCACTAAGACAGAACCATTGTACAAGAACTAAATATCCATTTCGTTGTTCTGTTTTACAGCCACAGACCAGTGTCCCACAAACACAGCAGCCTTTGCACCATATGCAGCAAGCGGCTCAGGGCATGCTTCCCCATCAGGCCATGGGCCAACAGATGCAGCACCAGGCTCCCGGCCAGCAGCAACTCCAACTCCCGGGGCAAACACTTATGCACCAAGCCCCCGCGCAGCAATGGGGGAACCAGATGCAACAGAGAGCACCAATTCCAGGTGAGGAGGTTTCACACCAGGGGAAACGGCAGTAGCAAGAGTGGCAATAATTGGTCCAGGCAGGTCACTTCACACTGTTGCCCACTCACAGTTTGCATTGCCCTTTAAACAGACACCCTGAGAAATTCATTTACAGCAGGCTAGGGGTTTTATGATCCCCAAGGAGTGGCTCAGGGGCAACATTTTGCTCCCCAACCCCTTGGATGTTGCTCTCAGTGCCCCCTGACTTGGGGGCAAGTTTTGGTTGAATAAAAACAAGCTTTCCTACCAAATAAAGCCCCCTGTAAGCTGATAGGGTGCATAGAGGCTGCCTAATAGCCAATCACAGCCCTTATTTGACTCCTCCATGAACTTTTATGGTGCTTGTGTTGCTTTTCACGTCTGTTTACATTTGACTGTGGCTCACAACAACAGTTGAGGACCACTGGCCTATACTAATACTTGTATCTTATTTTGATCCTTATATCATCTCATCGTTGGGAGGTATACATATAGGATTCTATTTTCTTCATCTCCTTGTTTCATTTTGTACAACACAAAGTAAATCCTGCAGGTCTGACCACTTTAAAAGCTTCCTGTATATATTACCCATCATTCTTTGTGAACCCACCATTGACCATACTGTACAGGTGTTCTAGATTATATAAGTGACCGAGAAACACCCTAACCTGAGGTCTTTATCATTAATTAGTGCTTTTTAAATGATAAATAAACCTTTATAAAATAAGTAAATGTAAAATTATTCTAAGCACTTTTGCAATTTACATTAATTTTTTTATTCCAAGATATTAAGGGAAATGTGTACTGTTAATACAAATGAATTTTGCAACAAAGGCACCACCTGTTGGTCAGTTTCCGACCATGATGTCACCAAGGAAGTTGTCAGGCGAAAGAAAGAGGGCTGCTCTGATGTTCTTCTGCTTAGGAAAGGTCATCTGAGGTTTCTAATGATTTTCCTAAGCAGAAGAACATCAAACCAACCCCTCTTTCTTTCTCCTGACAACTTTCTTGACTGGATCATGGACAGAAACTGACCAGTAGGTGGTGCTGTGTAACAAAATTCATTTATATTGACATTAATGTTTGGTTTCAAAAAGGTAAATGATACCTGCTGGATGGCTGTTGTGGGTAACTATCAGACTTTGGGGCATATTTATTATAGTGTATTGGCTTATACACTATAAAAATAATCCCCTTAGTGTAGACTTGCAAGACATTTATTTCATTGTGCTGCATATTTCACAGGGAATTTCCTTCATAAACCTTCAGGAATTGGCCTGAATGGTCATTGTGTGCATTCCGTTGCTATGGTATTACTATAAAACAATCCCTATCATACTAAGGTATAAAGGTTCAGAAGCCTGAAGCAGTCTGTTTGACACTTGTGCTTTGTTTTTCTGCTTTAGGGACACTGATGATGAGCGCGGGACCTCGAGGCCCTGTCCCTCAGCAAGGCCTACAGCAAGTGCAGGCTCAGAGTGTCATGGAAGACGACATCCTAATGGACCTTATTTGAGGATAAGCTAAGGAAATGAGACTCTACTGCCTCCAAAATGATATGAATCCTGCAGGATTTTTCTGAATTCATCAGCTATGAATCACCTCTTGTCATTTCCTCGCCTTCTTGATTTATTAACCGACAGTAGCCTAAATAGGAATTCATAGGGCGTGTTCAGACTCATCTGGTCAGAGTCGCTAAACTGTTGAAAGCTGCTTGGCCTCCTGGTTCCTGTGTCGGCAGTTTGGTCCCCATACAGGTGGGTATAGAACTCTATCCTCACTGGTGCTTATATTTACCGGTGGGATTGGTCCCTGTTTCCAGGAAGTCACGGACAACTAACTGAACTGCTTCAGTTTTGACCATTGTTGACTCACACGTCCTTTTTACAACACGTAGCAGACTTTTCTTTTGTTATATTGTAAAATGAGCTTTTACAGGTATAAAATAAGATATGCCATGAAAAAAAAAAATAAAAAAACGTTTTAGAAAATCCATTGTGGTCATTTTAGCCCATAGTGAAGTATCGCTCCAGTAAGTCGTCTCACAGTGTATGGGAGGGTACTGCCTGGGGTTATGGATTACAATCAATACAAGAAATGAAAGGGATATACAATATTGCTAGTTACCTAGCTGTCTGAAACATATGTATGTAACACAGGGCAATATTTTATCTGCATGTGTGGTCGACTGGTATTCTACTGCTGTCATAGTTAATGTGCCAAGAAGCCACCACTCTGTTGTGCATTTATTGATACCGAAGAGCCAGAAATCTTATCCTAAAGCAGTTTTCTGCCTTCCCTGGATTCTGCACGTCTTTTAAAAGGAAGCTTCAGTGCCATAAAGCGTGAGTTAATCGCTGTGATTGGACAAGTATATTTACCTCTTTAATGAAGATCGAACTGGAGGGTTCCAACCTGGTACAGACCAACTGTTTCACAGACTTGTTTGTATGATGTCTCTATTGCCTAGCCTTATGGTATCTCTGTGTACAGGATATGTTAATACCTAGGGAGTTGCCATATATGACCGTGTACAGCTGCCCATGGCTCATTGACCATCAGATCCACCCTATCCTGGCTTCTACCAATCATAAAACCAACCAAAGACCGGAGTAGAGAGGATGAACAAATTTGTCCACAAACCCCATGGTTGGTTTGTTGGTTTGTTGGTTGGTTGGTTAGTTACCATTAATAAGCACTGGGCAATTAACATTCATTGAGGTTACACATTTGCTGTACTTTCATGTTTGTGAACAGTGATCCTATTGGAACACTTGATACAGGAAACAAACAGCATATTCTTCCTTTGCTCCCTCAGAGCTGGAAAACTGAAGGGGAAAGCACTTGGATCCCCATGGTACCTGGGATGCAGCGGTGCCAGGATTGGCCGTGTTTATATGGACAGGTGTGTGTTCCTCAGATCACACTTGTCTATAGATACACAGCCTTGAACCTAGGAAGTTGTGTCGGCTTACAATGTGTGACATGTTATCTAAGACTGAGGGCCACCAAAAACTTTAGGCCAAAATTCAGAAGTGTAGGAAGGCTGGGGCTCCTCATCTGTCGATGTACCTGCCAACATGGGGCGCTAGCAGATGGAAGATCCTGTGCCACGCAATAGGATGATTGATCAAAACAGCCCCTTGGTTGGGCAGTATGGTCGAGATCAGCCAAATTTGGCGATGTGTGACCAGCTATGGACTCTAAACATAATTACGCAGGACATTTCTTTTTAAAGGAGAACTCAAACCTCCTCAACTGGCCTCCCTCCCTGCTATCTTCCTACACCATGAATGAGAAATATCTGAGCAGGCAGAAGATGGCACCTGTGCGCCTCTGCGGTGCCCGGTCGGCTTGGCCCACCCCTGCTAGTAAGCACCTGTCTATCCTTGGTTGGTGCCCTAACATCTAGGTAAGGTTTATAAATTAGATTACTAAGACAGTTGAAGGACTACATATGAGCACTTTGTTAGCCTTTGGGAGGCCTAGAAGTCCACTTTTGGAGTCGTCTACTGAGTGGAAGATAATAATAACCAATATGTTTGCTAAGGGTGTATACAAATACCGAGGCTACCGCCAATAAAAATGAATCCACAATGGGAAAATAAGATTGGTACAGAGACTTTAATCATATCCTTCGCTGCTTCAGCAAACACAAAGGTAACAAAAGCTTCTTCTGGGCTGCTGTGTTATTGCACTAAGGCATACGGGGTTATATTATTGTAGCCCTTGGCTTGTGCATTGAGAGAGGCCAAGGCACTCATGTAAAAAAGCATGGATGGGTGCTCAGCTGCACCCACAGGTCTGTTAAACAATAATCTGGCGTTGAGCGCGCTGGGAAACCCCTGAGGTTTGGGGACACTGCAGCCCAGTAGATATGCCCTCCGTGTCAGTCAAGATATATTTTAGTTCTGGTATATAAAAGAGAAGAATACTGTGAGTTGGCAATGCCAGAGCAGTGGTATTTCCTGTAGGGTTTCTGTTGAGGAGTAACTACAAGGTAAGGCTGCTGCTACTTTCTCCATTTGTTCTTGCAGAAATCTTTAACTCACTGGTGGAAGCAACCTGCTGCGTTCAGTCTTTGCATTTCTCCTACTCAAACCCACTGTAACCCTCCTCATCCAGAAATCACTTCCACATAGTTGGCGGGGTAAAGTCCTACTTGTCCTTTATCTGTCACTCCTTTGCACCAGCCTTGCTCATCCTCATCCTCAATCTTTGTGAGTTCATCACCTGAAGAAACAAACATAAGGCTCAGATCTACAAGGCTCTTTAACAGGCCAATTGCAGAGCAGGTTTGTGAAGATCATAAAAGAAGGGGAGGCTATATTGGGCTTGAAGCAGCTGGGGATTGAGAAGCACCAGTGTGTAGAAGTAGGTGGTGGGTAGAAGTCTGACTGTGTTAAACTAGGTTTGTAACGTTCCATATGCTGTAACGTTCCATATGCTTCAACGTTAACCCAAAATGCACCTCTCTCGCCCAAACCTCTTCTCTCTTTTCTTTAAAAGCTTTATTCTATTATTCCCATTTTTTTGCCCACTCCCATCAAGCATACATCTTCCCCAGGAAGTGCGTCTGAGTGTGACATAAGTCCTCCATGACATCTTGGAGAAAAGTATTAAGACTGAATGGGTTACCAGGAGGCCCCTAGCTCATTAAACAGCACTGGGCAGAGAGCTGTGCGTCCATGTGTATCTTTCAGTGTCTGCTCGTATGGTGCAGGAAGAAGCAAGACTGAGAGGAAACAAAAAGGGGCCCAGATAATGGCTGCCGACTTTAGGCCCTTGACCAAGTTGGCAGTCTGCTGGCCGTTGTTTAGGCCCAAAAATGATGCCCACCCTTTCCAGATATGATTGGAGTTCATTCAGGCCAAAAATCTGGTTAGCTGAGGACCAAATTAACTATTGACTATAATATATATTGATGCTGCCCACAGTGGACATATTTGCATCGGCCCCCATTGGAGATGCCGACCCAGTACCCTTCAGATTTAAGTGTGTCTTGGCCACCCCCATTCCATCCCAGCTATGCCCCAGTCCACCCTGGCCACGACCCAGGTCTGCCCAAAAGTTATCCGTGATCCAACTGTTCTAAGAGTTAAGGTGACTTTTCAATGCATTTCAGCGGCAGGGATTAGATGAAATTTGGCTGCAGATTCCTAACAGTGGATGTTGGCCAGCTGAACGCCAGGCATTTACCTGATTTAAAACTGAGCTCGTCAGATTCCTGCCCTGAATAATCGTATACGGCTCGCACGCGTACTCCAGGAACATTGATTGGAGCTTTATTTTGGCTGTAAATGAAGCAAAATTGCACACAAATTGGAATGTATAATAGGTGCAGGTTTTTATGGTTTTCATACTTGGGAATAACAAGAACAAATGTGCACATAGGGAACACAAATAATATTCTTATGAGTGCAGTGTAACATGCCCACACTCAAACAGGCGCATGTAAGTGGCAAACACAGTTGCAACTGCAGGAAAACGCAGGGCGAAACGCCTGTACAAGCCCTTAGGCTGATTCTGCCTACTGCTCCTAAATAGCCCTGTGCCAGCATTGCCCTACATAGTCATGAACTAATGGCATCTCTGTATGTTTGTTGGCTTTTCTCGTTGGTTCCTATCTCCCACCCGCAGCACTCTCTCCATTCATTGGCGGGCAGCGGCGCTAACTGGCAGCCAACCCAGCCTGGCAGCCCATTGTTGAACTAAACCAGTCAATCACCTTCCTTCAGTGATTGACAGGATAAGAGTCTAACAGTGAGCTGCTTATTGGGGGAGTGGATTCTCCAAGCTACCCAGGTCCTGGCCATTAATTCATCAATAACAGAGTCCCTTTTAGTCTAGGGAGACCTTGCCAAAATGTTCTACATTTGGTCCCACAATTGGTAAGTTGGCCTGGCTTTTGCCATTTTCTGCTTCTTAAAGGAAAACTACACCCCTAAACAATGTAGGTCTCTATAAAAATATATCTCATAAAACAGCTCAAAACCCTGCTTCATCATAAGGGCCGCCCCCTGGGATCATAGGATTCACAGTGCACACAAGCCAAGGCACACATACATGCTAGGCCCCATCAGCCAATGAATGGACAGAGTTCTGCCTTTTACTCCCACACTACTTCCTGTTACAGTCAGAGCTGCATTATTTCCTGTCAGCTGATCTCTGAGGGAGCACACAGCCCATCACTAAATGGCGGCTCAAGGGAAAGGATGTAAAAGGGCAATATTTACTGATATATATATTCCAGTTTTTAAAGATTCTTTAATAGGGCACTTAATATGATATAAACTATCTGTTGGTTAAATATTCATTCTGGGGGTGTTGTTATCTTTAAAGAATACATATACCCACCCGCATAAAGCAATGTAAAAATGCTCTTCTGAGCACTTTAGCAAGTTATGTTTTTTTCACTGCTTATATCATGTATGTGTGACAGTAGCGCCCCCTTCTCTAGCTTCCAGGTCTGGGCAGATAGAACACCAAAACTTAGCTTACTGATGCAGGAAGCGTCTTCCGACACTTCTTTGCTCAGCTGTCGATCCTGATCCAAAGGATATTGTCTTGGACAAGATTTTGCACATTAATTATGGCCAGATTTCCCTACCAGAGTACCATAAGCTCCCAGTGGGCCCAGCCTGGGACAATTCCCATCAGCCCATCCTGTCTGTATATGTAATTGCTGTGAGAGTGGGCCCAGGGTGTCAGGTTCTCTGATGGAGCCTGGGAGACCCAGTCCGGCACTGCCAGTAACACTATTTAGGGATTAGTTGCTTATAGAAACACACTTGTACCTGCTTTCTGTAGGCGTTACACTGTATAACTTCACCTTGTCTGTCTCTTTCACTTTCTTCTTTTTCACAATTTGTTGCTCTGTGTCCGGAGTCCACTCCTGCGGAAAAAGGAAGAATGGCGCTCTAATATAGAACAGCTGTGGTTTTATCAAGTCAAGTGATCCACGTGGCGGCAGCAGGTTTAAAGGGGTAGTGTAACTGTCAGCCAGACATATAAAGCTGCATAATAAAAGCCCTCTTCAAATAAAACATGAAACTCATTCTTTTTTTTATCAAAACATCCATACATGTTATTAAGGGGTTTTAAAATCTTAGCTGTCAATCATTTATTGCCTGCCCCGCCTCTACGCCCCAGGAATTGAGGCAGGGCAGTCAATTACTTTCACTTTCCATTCTACAATCCTAGATGTCACTGTACTCTTCCCATTCCCCCTCCCCCTCGCCTACAATGGTGTAACCTGTGCATAGGCACCAGGTCCCCGCATTCAGGGAATAAACAAGATTTGGGGATGATGATGCAAAGCTTGCTTAAATACCACTGTGCACAAAATGGCGCCTGCCTGCTTGCTATGACTATAAATTCCAAGATAGAAGGAAACAAAATGTAAATAATTTGTATAGTATAAGGAAAGTTTATTTTGCCTGACTAACACAATAGAAAAGGATATGGAATTATTTCTTATGATTTCTTATGGTTCCCGTTAAGAATGATGTACACAAGAGACTGCAATTGGTCTACTTTTTTATTTTTTATTCAGTAGCTCTCAGTAGCAGTTTGGAATTTTAGCAGCTATCTGCTTGCTAGGGTGCAATTTAAGGTGCCCATACACCTTAAGATCCGCTCGATTGGCGATGTCGCCAAGTGAGTGGATCTTCTCCCAATATCCCCACCTACAGGTGGGCGATATCGGGAGAATCCAGGCAAATTTGATCGTTTGGCCCCAGGGTATAGGCAAAGTCAGTCCGGGGACCGCATCAACTAGCTGATGCGGTCCCCGATCCGACTAGATTTTTTAACCTGCCCAATCGAGATCTGGCCGATTTCAGGCCAGGTATCGGTCAGGCAGGCCTGTCGGTAGTGCCCATACACGGGGCGATTAGCTGCTGAATCGGTCTAAGGGACCCATATCGGCAGCTAGAATCGGCCCGTGTATAGGGACCTTTACTCTCTATACAGCCTTCTGTTGTACAGTGGTGCAGTATACTTGTTAATATAAGTATCAATACATTCTCCATCACTGAATGAACAAAACGCACAATAGAAGTGAATATCTCACCTTCAGCTGAGGCCAGTTCATGATCATCCCAGGCCCATGCTTGTTCTTCCACCACTTTAGATCTTCCTGGTCATTTACCCCGACAATCGCATCATTTAAATCACTATACACTTTCTTTGCGCTACAGACAGAGATAAAACATACAACATCACTTGCAGAGCCAACCAGCCAGACCATATGTACAAATAATCCACCCTAAAGCAGGACTATGACACACAAGTCTAATTGGATGCCACAATTATGACGCTGTAAGGCCCAGGGGAAAGGGATCACTACCACGACACAGTCCAGTTCTCATGCAGTGAGATTTTCCAGCCTTCCCAATCCATATCCCAATGTATAAAATAGACACATATATTGTGTGATGGGGCAAATGAGCAGATCTGAGCTGCAGCTCCTCTCCCTCTCCCTCTGCTGGGGCATCCATATATCAGGGAAAGGCTTCAGGGTGCCACACTGGCCACAGTATGGCTGAAATCAGGGTGTGTATGGTCACCATTACTGTAACTGAGATCTGATGTGTATGGATGAAATACTTACAGCTATTTTTTCATTACAGATATTATAACCTGTGGCCCTTAAAAGGGAGGGTTCACCTTTTATTTAACTTTTACTGTTGTAGAATGGCCAGTTCTAAGCAACTTTTCATTTGATCTTCATTTTTTTTTGTTTTTGAATTATTTGCTTTCCTTTTATGACTTCTTCCAGCTTTCAAATGGGGGTCACTGACCCCCTCAGCCAAAAACAATTGTTCTTTACAATTGCAACTACAATTTGATTGTTATTGTTACTTTGTATTACTCATCTTTTTTATTGAGGCCCTCTCCTATACCTGGTAGAGTAATTTGGCCCCTAGCAACCTGATAGCTGGTAAAATTCAAAACTGGGGAGCTGCTACACAAAAACCATAATAATTTGAAAACCACAAATAACACAAAATGAAGACCAAATGCAATTTGTCTCTATACAACATACTAAAAGTTAGTTTAAAGGTGAACAACCCCTTTGAGCTATTTCTAAAAAAGGAAAACCCAGGTTTAAAGTGTCAAAGGGCTTTCCCTATGTTATAAGTAGCCCTCCCAGCACTCTCTTATTCGCCTTTCTAACCAGTATCTAGTACAATTAAGTCTAATTCTACTTCTACTAGAT
Organism: Xenopus tropicalis; assembly: GCF_000004195.4. Lineage (NCBI taxonomy): Eukaryota > Metazoa > Chordata > Amphibia > Anura > Pipidae > Xenopus > Xenopus tropicalis. Next base: position 117,435,162 of record NC_030683.2, on the reverse strand, counting down.
ACTGTATATCATGATCTGAATGAATGAGAATCTTCATAGACATACAGCCTTCTAAATATCGCCTTAATTACAGACTGTACTGATGTTCCAACCCCATAAAGAGAGGAGCTTCCCTGATTGGAGCCTACAGTCCCAACACTTATGGGGCCAAGAGAATACTAAGCCACAGGGTTACCTCTCATTAGTGGTGATATCCAGATGTTTGTGCATAGACTCCAGGACCTGTTTGAGAAAGAGAATCTTCTTCTGCTCCTGTTGCTGACTTTGATCAAACACCGTTTCCATTTCTTCCATGTACTTGGGGTTATACTTATTCAGTTCCTGTAGGGACTTCTCATACCTCTGCTTTACCTGCACAATGGTAGAACATATAACCTGAGATGAATGTGTAGATATTAACATGCTGCTTAGCAGTGGGGAAGTTACTGGGCCTCACAGCCAAATTGTTTCAGGGTGAAGATACACTGAGCTACTAGTAGCAGCTACGTTTTTACAGCTACTAAACTCCAGAAAATACCCTGCCATAGACAATACTGAGAATTGCCTCTGCTAAAACACACGTAGAGACAGTTATCAATAAATGATCAGCACTGTCTATTTTAGTAGCCACAACAAGTAGCTGTGTGTCTTCACCCTTAGGGTGGCAACAAGACATTTTTATAAACCTATACTGAAACTGCTCATCAGTCAGTGCTGTACTGGGACCCCTATACCTTCTTGGGTGCCAGCAATCACAGGTCTTGTGCCATTGGCAAAGATCCATTGGAGAGAGGCAAATTTGCTCCACCCTCACCTAACAAACAGCAGTAATACTAAAGATAGAAAGGGTTGTGAGTAAGGCTGTTTCTGCCCTATGATACAACCAGGCACAGATGGTAATTATTTTAAAAGCACCTTATAAAAAGACAAACCTCTGTATCTTTATAGAGGTTGCCCAAGAGTTCAAGATGATTCACAGCATAGTAATGAATGGCAGCCTTCTACTACCCCCCACACCTGCCAAACACACACACACACCAGTGGATTCTCCTAGTGGAAGCCAGTAGATGCTGTAATGGCCTATCAGGTAACTCAAGTCCATGTCACGCAAAGACATCTGATCCCAATCACATTTTAAAGGAACAGCAGCATCAAAAAATGATAGTGTATCAAAGCAATTCAAATATAATATACTATTGCCCTGCACTGGTAAAGCTGTTGCGTTTGCTTCAGAGTACCATAATTGTGTTTATTCAAAATAAAATAGGGCTAAATGGCACAGGTTACATAGCAGATAATAGATAAGCTCTGTAAAACACCAGTGTATTCTACAGAGCTTATCAATTATCTGCCATGTAACCTGTGCCTTTTGTACTTTTGTACTTTTCAGCTTAAACGGCTGCCCCCCACAGCAGCTTATTTATATAAACTATAGTCGTATTTCTAAAGCAAATACACAACTTTTACCAATTCAGGGCAAGGGTACATTATATTTTAATTATTTTATTTCAGTTTTTGGTGTTATTGTTACTGTAAAGGAATCTTGCGGAACTGCCAAAGTATTGTTATGAATGCCTGGCTTCTATGCAGGGGGCCACACTCACTCAAGAAAGCCATAAACCCTTGAGCGCCCCACAGCAGTATGGGAAGAGGCTAGCAGCTATGGAGCGCCGAGCCTTGGTAACCCACCTTTTCTTTGTCCTGTGTGCATTTCTCATGATCCTCGGCGAGTTTCTTCAGCTTCTCTTGAGTAAGTTCGGGGTTTATTTTGCTGCTGTTCTCACGGACACTGACCAAGTGCTCCTTCTTACAGGCTTTGTGGTAAATTGCCTTGGACTTTTCCACCTGTCAGCATAAGGCTTGATGTATTAGAGACTCTCATTGGCCAGGCCTTCTAAATGGGTATGGTCTGACAGCACTGAGGGTATCAAGGAGGGCTACACAGAAAATCAAATAAGGACCTATTCCAAAAAGAAACCAAAAAAGTATAAAACTGGGACCACTATGCCTTACCGAATAGTACTAAATAAGTTTTTTCAGGATCTCAGCAATGACTGGCCCCTGTGGCCCCAAATATAAATGCTGTATTTTTAATACTGAACTTACTGTACCAACCCAGAGGTTCAACAGTAATGTTCTGTGCCTTTACATTTGGCCACAGCAGCTATCCATCCTGAATCTTATTAGACCATCTCTTCAGTGCCAGAACTGCTAAAGGGCTGGAATAACCTTGAGCAGGTACAGAAGCCAAAAATACAGGTATAGGACCCATTATCCAGAATGCTCGGGACCAAGGATATGCCGGATAAGGGATCTTTCCGTAATTTGGATCTCCATACCTTAAGTCTACTAAAAAATCAATAAAAAATAAATTAAACTCAATAGTATTGTTTTGCATCCAATAAGGGGTAATTATATCTTAGTTGGGATCAAGTACAGGTACTGTTTTATTATTACAGAGAAAAGGGAATCATTTAACCATGAAATAAACCCAATAGGGCTGTTCTGCCCCCAATAAGGGGTAATTATATCTTAGTTGGGATCAAGTACAGGTACTGTTTTATTATTACAGAGAAAAGGGAATCATTTAACCATTAAATAAACCCAATAGGACTGTTCTGCCCCCAATAAGGGGTAATTATATCTTAGTTGGGATCAAGTACAGGTACTGTTTTATTATTACAGAGAAAAGGGAATCATTTAACCATTAAATAAACCCAATAGGACTGTTCTGCCCCCAATAAGGGGTAATTATATCTTAGTTGGGATCAAGTACAGGTACTGTTTTATTATTACAGAGAAAAGGGAATCATTTAACCATTAAATAAACCTAATAGGACTGTTCTGCCCCCAATAAGGGGTAATTATATCTTAGTTGGGATCAAGTACAGGTACTGTTTTATTATTACAGAGAAAAGGGAATTATTTAACCATTAAATAAACCCAATAGGGCTGTTCTGCCCCAATAATGGGTAATTATATCTTAGTTGGGATCAAGTACAGGTACTGTTTTATTATTACAGAGAAAAGGGAATCATTTAACCATTAAATAAACCCAATAGGACTGTTCTGCCCCAATAAGGGGTAATTATATCTTAGTTGGGATCAAGTACAGGTACTGTTTTATTATTACAGAGAAAAGGGAATCATTTAACCATTAAATAAACCCAATAGGACTGTTCTGCCCCAATAAGGGGTAATTATATCTTAGTTGGGATCAATTACATGGTACTGTGTTATTATTACAGAGAAAAAGGAAATCAGTTTTAAAATTCTAAATTATTTGATTAAAATAGTATCTATGGGAGACAGGCTTTCCGTAATTCGGCGCTTTCTGGATAATGGGTTTCCGGATAAGGGATCCCATACCTGTGTAAGGTACAGCATTTTTAGTCTAATTCTTGACTGTTCTTAGTTTTTCCTTTACGCGGTATATAGATAAATAAATAAACGAATACCTCAATTATGATAAAGTAGCTGCTTTCCAATCGGCTTTGCGTGCATTCATGCCATTTCATAAATAGCAGTATAGCCACATACTCGCTGCCAATAGGAACGCCACATTTGTCCCACAGGCCCTGTGCCAGTACAGATTATATTGCATACTAGCAGATGGAACGTCTCACTGACTGGCAGTTATTTATTTTGATTAGGAACTGGGTTGGGCACATTACACTGACTGGAAGGATGTCACGGGCACAGTTTGATCCTGGGCAGTCATCTGGTGTTTGGGATTTCTGCTAAGTTATAAAACCTCTGCTCAGGTCTCAATCGGAAAATCCAACATGGGAAGCAGCAGAACCTTCTGTAGATCAGGACTGAAATATATTAATTAGAATTTGGCATTTGCTAGAGGTACAGTGTTGTATGGTGTAGTTGTAGCTGTCCCTCCTATAGAAAGTAGCATTAAAGCCCAGTTCTGTTAGCCTTATAGGATTATGAATACAATATAGGGCCCGTGAGTGGCAATAAGCAGCTTAATTTGGATCACAGTCGCCCCCCCTGAATAAAACACTGCCTGTATTTGTCAGTGCTATTGAGGGGCAGAAAGGGTGTAGCACCTAAATGTCTCACTATAAATGCCCTAACAGGCCCCTGTCCTTAACGTGTGCCCTATTGCAGTAAGGTGTGTGTAATGCACCCCTAAATAAACTGAGGTTTATGAATCCTTCTGCATTACCTTCTTTAACTTCTTGGCCCATGGCTTTTGTGCCTTGTGGAACCCATTCTCAATCTCACAGGACTCCTTGAACCCTCCAAATATCTTGCGATGATATGTATCCTTCTGCCACGTGCGTATCTTCTCTGCATCCTCTGCTACCAATGTCTTCTGGATCTGTGTATGTAGCTCACTGAGCCGTTCTGTGGCACTCATAAAGGCCTGCCAGGCGCGCAGGAGAGAACCATACATAGGGCCTGGCGAGAAATGGATAAGCTGGTTACGACCTACAGACAGGAACAGCTCGCTAAGTTTATAATTGTTAGTGTATAAATAAATCTGGAGAAGGACTTCATACAAGTCCAGTTAATATGCAAGACCCAACAAATATTGAAGAGTGCAAATGAACAGAATTAAAAGAAAACTATACCCCCAAACAATGTATATCTCTCTAAAAATATATTGTATTAACAGCTAATAACTAAAACCCTGCCTCATCTAAATAAACCATTTTCATAAAAATATACTTATTTAGTAGTATGTGCCATTGGGTAATCCTAAATAGAAAACTGCCATTTTCCACCTTAGCCAATGGGTTTTTCTCCTACCCCAGCCCATTATACATCTGATAATTCCTACTCACTGCTGTCTACCAGAGGTTTCCACTTGCGGGTCCATTCTTCCATCTGTAGAGCATACTGACGCTCGATCTTGGCTCTGTCTTGGAAACATGCTACGATTTCATCACAAAGCCGGTAGCCATCTTCCATTCGCTTCACGGTGCTACCATAGTTATTGGGCTGGAGAGGAGGGACACAAATCCAAAAAAACATCAAGATGGCTGGGAAATGTACTAGGCATCATTATAGGGAAACTCCACCCAAACACAACTTCCCTACACACGTGATGTCATTAAGGAAAGGAACATCACAGTGCAGTGCATTGTGGGTTATGTACTTCCTACACACTGTCTGTAAGCAGTGGAGAACTTGTTACAATTTGTATCATCAATGTTTTAGTCCCTCCTCCCCTGCCAGGATTTTAAATGATGCAGAAAGAGAAGAACTGTTTTGCAGCTGGATTTCAGCCTATAAAAATGATATTTATTCATACCTTTTGAATGAACACATTACAGATACTTTTTGTTCAGAAGCCGGTGTTCCCTATTTAATGCAAATCAAAGAAATTAAAGATTCTTCCTATCTTTCTGTAGAACAGGGGTTTTCTGCAACTTCTCTACAATTAGATATTACACAATATAATCCTTCAGCTGCTGTCTTCTACTGTACCTGCTATGCCTCCAACTCTTCCTATCTACACCTGCTGCTATGCAGGGCTCCTCTACGTGAAGGCCCCCAGGGCCCATGTTGGTGCCAGTGGTCCCAGAGCAATTATTTCATTGGTGGACCTATGTGGCCATCCCAAAGTTTGCAACAGTACTACCCTAACGCAGGTGAACTAGGATATAATAAGTAGAAGTGGAGTCAAGGTGCATGGTGCAGGACAAACAGCTATGGGGACAGATAATAAACAGATAATAAAATATTAAAAATGGCAAAATAAAATAAAAAGTGAAAAATGGTCTTTTAAAAATATCTTATGAATGGAGTGGATTAAACTGAGGGGTCTGTCAATTTATAGTTTTACTAGATAAAAGGTCTAATGGAGGGTCCCTTGTCTTGGGCACATGCCCCTTTTGCCCATTTATAAAAGAGGCTTTATTGTATTTCCCCTAAAGTCAGCTCAGCATACTGTTAGTCCCATTCAGTCCTGTTCTGCAGGCAGCCCACAATTAAGAAGATGGCACAAAGCTGCTTCCAACAGGGGCCCTCAGGCCTCACCGTCAGTCTGGGTTCCCACCCATTAGCACTAACAGATAAATAAGGGAATCAGTAACAATGACAGAGCTTATTGGGTATGCCTTATTGGGTTAGCCTCCAGTTCTAGTAGCCAAGCAAGCAATAAGGCTAGAGACTACAGTGCATTTTACTTTCTCTTATTTCCAAGTTACAGGATCCGCACACATAAACTGGGAATGGAAAAATACTTTTCTCTCCAGCGAGCATTAGGGATTTTGGCAGCACCCCCTCTTTTTGGAAGAACTAATTCTGAAACTAGCTCTAGTAATGGAAAGAAAGTAAAGTGCACAATAGTTTCAGCTTTACCCCCTACTAGCCCACAGGTGTGTGCAGGATTTTCACTCAAAGAAAATGAGGCTGAACCACAACACATAATTTATGATCATTGTTGGACACAAAGGATCAATGCTATTCAGACAGGTATCTCTGCCTATACAAGTGCCCCAATGTGCTCCTTCAGCTTTAGGGTTTGATTGGGGGAGTCTGGGGCCCACTGGGTCCCAAAATTTCTCCTACCCCTGTTGCAAACTCCACCCCTGCCCACCCAAAGCGCCTAACCACCCAGCCGAAGTGCCTAACCACTTGATCATCCATATACCAACCCAACCAATGCAGTTAACTGCCCGCCCATACTTTGGACTTCCCTCTCCTCCTAAAAACTTGAGTCTGCTGGTCCTGGCAGGGAGCACCAACTCTTATCTTGCACAGGGACCTTTTTACTCCACCTATCCTGCGTCAATATATGCCTTTTGTTTTGTAGACACCTTTTTACTCCACAGGCACTTACACCATGACTTTCTTGGCTGTAGAAAAGTCATGTTACTTTTGATAACTTATTTTTTTTATTCAGGTCCTCTCCTATTCATATACCAGTCTCTCATTCAAACCACTCCCTGGTTGCTAAGGTAATATGAACCCTAGCAACCAGATAACTGCTGAAATTCTAAACTCAAAGTGAAATAATTAGAAAACCACAAATAATAAAAAAACAAAG